>NC_142081.1:117460734-117827401 GCF_054644295.1 Miniopterus natalensis | reverse complement strand
AAGAAATGGGGAGATATTCAATAGTTTGTGTTGTTTTGCATATTGGATTTGGGGTTTTGGCAGAGACTGGAAACATTTGGTTAGTTTCTTGGCTCTGTGGTTGTCAACACGGGTTTTTTTTCACAATTGCTCCTGCATCCTGGTGCTTTTTAATGAAATGATAAAGTATGCCATTGCTCATGTGAAATAATGCTATAGGTTGTTGTAGTGGGAGCCAGGAAAAAGATTGAAATGGTAGAACCACGTAGTTTTGCAGTTACGAAAAGTTGTATATGTTATCAGGGAAGTTGAGGTATCCCTTTCCCCACCGGTTGCTGGGGGTGGAGTCCTTACGCTATCCCAAGAAAAAGAATTTTCTGAGACTCGCATAGGAGAACAAGTGATTTTTATTTGCTTGGAATTACATCCCTGAGTTCCCAAAGTCCCATTTCCCTTAGTCCAGTTACAGAAGTGTAGCGGGGGACTCAGTGGAGCTAAAAGCAAAGCCAGTGTCCAGAGTTTCTGTTCCATGTCGCAGCCGGGGCCAGTTCAGCATCAGGCTAGTTATAGTTCATTAGTCCATGGTGTGTGGGGGTCCACTCGGCCGTGGGCCACGTGGGCGAACGCAGCGGAGCCCAAGAGTGTGCCTCCTGCGATCAAAGGCCCAAGAGCATAAGAGGAAACCAAGAGAGAGAATTGCCTTGTTTAGAGGATTAAATATCCCAAATTTTGTGCCCTTGCAGCGATCATGCCTATTCTGGCCAATGACCTGTCCCCAGGTGTGACTGACAGCAAACACCTCATCTTTGCTAATCCCCCCGACTTTACTGAACATGCATCTATCTCCCTCTGACCAGTCTCCTGGGGAGTGTAAAGTTTTTGCTTTCTGGCAAAGCTGCCCAAATGGTGTGTTTATCATATCTGGCCTTTCCCTTGCTCCCTTCCTGTTATTAATAACTGGGTGAATTATAGTGGTATCATGTAGAATAGATCTTTCCTACACGTACAGGACGTGCAGCTCATGTGGAGCCCACAAGTCAGTGGAACAAGTGAGACGGAGAGCGGTGAGTGAGAAGAGGAGACTGGAAAGGCATCAGCCAGGACACTGCACACTATTAGGGCAAATCTCGAGGATGACGAGTCCTCTCTGATATAAGTGAAAACAATATTGCATGGAAACAAGATAAAGAACTTCAGCTCTGTTTTACTAAAGGCCAAGTATTCAACATCAGTAAGCCTTAGTTTCCTCATCTGTAATAGGAACAGTACTATTACTCTTCCTAGAAGGGTTGGAAGGGGTCATTCGTTCTTTTATCTGTTCATTCTCTAAATATTTACCAAACAACTTAGATACCAAGCACTGTGCTAGGGGGTGGGTGTATAAATAGATGTATTAAACATGTAAGCAAGCACACAGATACATAATTTCAAGTTGGGAAACGTATCTTTTTTTTTTTTTTTAAATATATCTTTATTGATTTCAGAGAGAGGAAAGGAGAGGGAGAGAGAGAGATAGAAACATCAATGATGAGAGAGTCATTGATCCGCTGTAGCCCGCAACCCGGGCATGTGCCCTGACTGGGAATCGAACCCCGATCGCCTGGATCCTAGGTCGACGCTCAACGGCTGAGCCACGCCCGGCCGGGCAGGAAACGTATCTTAAAGGAAGGAAACAGTACCCTGAGAAAATAACCAGGCTACTGACTTTAGTTGAATGGTCAGAGGTAGCTTCCCTAAGGATGTCACATTTGGGGCCTGAAAGTGCAAAGTAGGCAGCAATGCAGAGTCAGGAGAAGGAGGACCCCGGGTTAGAGGTGCCAACATAGCCTTAGGGACGGCATTGAGAAAAAGCTTGTAAACGCCAAGAACTGAAAATAGATCAGTGTGGCTGGAACCACAAAGGAGAGGAAAAGGCCAGCCAGAGCAGGCGGGAGCTAGGCCGTGTATGGCTTTGTAGCTGGGGATAAAGAACTTGGCTTTGCTAAATCAAAAGGGAAACAATGAGAAGGTTCTTAGTGCAATGCCTCGCACACCAGTGACTGGCTACTAAAAGTTAACATGACGCTGATGATGACAATGACGAAGACACCAGGGAGGAGAAAGTGACATGCTGGAGTTTGCAATCATGTAGGAACACACTTCTGTATAAAACTAGACAAGTATTCCTGACTATAGAAAAGCAGGTTTTTAAAACAGCAGATAAAAGATATGGTTATTGACAGAGTTATTAGAAGGGGCACTGTTTCATGAGGCAGAAAAAACCTTAAAATGTGAACTACGAAATCATGAAACAATCATGAATAACAAAGGCTAACAGCCTAGGAAAATAAGTTTTAGCCCCTGTGTAGCTTCTCTTATCTCTTATCCCTCACCCTTTATCCCTTCATTTCGAGTGAGGCCGCTCCCCTTTCCTGAGCGCCCAGACTAACCCACCGCTGGCCTCCAGGATCTTCTGTATTTGATACAAGGGGCATTTCAACCTGCAGCTCCCTCCACAAGAAGCCACATGCTAAACACCACTGTATGGCAGAGCTCCGTTTTCAGCTCTTGGTTGGATCAAGCAAGCCCAAGTACCAGCATATTTGGCTTGCTTTGAATTAAAATTTAATGATAAAATAGATATTTTGAAATTGTCATATAAAAACAAATCTGGATACAGAGCAGATAAAAACAAACGAGCAGATGCATGAAGATGCAGCTTTGGAACCTGAGCCACGACAGATGGTAAAGCTGACTGCTGGCTGGGCTCTAGATTTCACTTTTAACATTTCAGATAAACTGTGTTTTTTGGCCCAGTTAATTTTAGCTCTCACTCCAGGCTAAAGATCGTGGGTCACAGGTTGTATATTGGGCCTCTGGGCCTGAAACAGTCAGCGTTCGGGGGGTGAATTCGGCACTCAGTGAGAAGCCTGGGTCTGGTCCGAAGAACAATAGAATATTGAGTTAGTCTCTGTCGTTTCTTTGCCTGTGTGATCCACCCTAAAGAGCGAGTTTGGTGTGACACTGCAAGCGACTATGGCACGGCTCCGCCCAACTTCTTAAGAAGAACTGTTCATGTCATCCACGTTCAAGTATGAGTCACCTTTCTCCAGATGATGCTGTAGAAACAAACAGTCAATAGCAATTAAACAAATCAAAAACAGTAACAAACAAAACATTCTTGTGGCTTACAACAATGTACATTTATTCATTCTTTGCTCGTGTTAACATGTTGGTTTGGGGTCAGTGGCAGCTCTTTTGATCTGTCCCCTGTCCCATCAGTCCCTGGGACCCAGGCTCTTGGCCTTGTGAGCGGGGTAAGTAAGAGATCATTGAATAATGCAATGACCTCCAAAGCGTCTGCTCGGAAATTGTACATCACTCTGCTCATATTCTGCTGGGCAAAGCAAGCCCACAGTCAGTGGGAAGGAAAAGAGCACAGGGAAATAATAGTCTATTCCAGTGCGCAAGCACAAAGGAGGGGGGGTTTGGGGAGGGGAGGGGGGTTGCAAATTCTAAGTCCTAGAATATTGAATGCAAGATGTGCTACAAAAGTACTTGGGGTCATTTTAGAACCTTTAATGAATTTTATTTGAAAGTCTTTTTCAAAGAGGTTGTGGTTAAGGTTTTGCTGTGCCTGGGATCCAGGGAGAATACAAGCTTTCAGAATTAACGAGGTTTCATTTTCACACCGAGAGAGAAACACAGACAAAATCAATTGTGCTTCTAGGTTTAGGGCCCCCGAGCACTGTACGTTCCTCCGCAAACATTTGGACTGCAGCTGCCTTTCTCCTTGCTGACGCCCTTGAATTTCATTAGTGAGGCCCAGGGGAATGGCCCACTTTAGCTGACTCTGATGCTAGTTGGCTGTTTTTCTTCCTTCTTGTCATCTTCTAATGGGCACGATAGAAAAGAGAGGCTCCAATCTTAGCAGAAGCAAATGGAACCCTGGAGAATTAGAAAGCAGGAGGATATCTTACTGTGTGTTCATGCTTTCTGGTTTCTAAGAACTGTCGTATGTCTGCATCGCTAACAAAAATGGAACCATTTTACCCTGCCTTAAAATCAGTGAATCAACAAGCATTTGTTAAGTAACTGTTTACAAAGTTCTGTTTAGGTGCCGAAGGGGATACATGAATTTCTCTTCTTTCAGAGAATGGCTGTTTGGCTAGAGAGATATTTAGCATAACTTTATGACAGCATGCCAAAAAAAATGTGTGTGACAGCTCATAGAAAGGAGCTGGTTTGGTGTGAGTCAGTGGAAAGGCGTGTGATGTTTTAATGTCTCTGTAAGACTGTCATATGTCTGTACCATATTTACTTAATCACCCTCCTATTATGAGACATTTGGGATATTTTCAATTCTTGTTATAGAACATACTTTGATGTGGATCCTTGTGTGTCTTTGCCTGTATCTCGAATGATTTCCTTACGGTAGTGTGTTAGAGGGGAGTTACAGGGTCCAAAACTAGGAACATTTTGAAGACTCCTGATACATACTGCCAAAGTATTTTCCAGAAATTTATATTTCAGATAAGAGTGACTGTGTTACCATATCCCCGCCAGCTTTGA
The DNA here is from genome assembly GCF_054644295.1 of Miniopterus natalensis. NCBI lineage: Eukaryota > Metazoa > Chordata > Mammalia > Chiroptera > Miniopteridae > Miniopterus > Miniopterus natalensis. The sequence continues at coordinate 117,822,871 of NC_142081.1, read as the reverse complement.
GTATCATACTTTTAAAATCTCCCTTCTACTGCTTGTTCCTCTTGGCCTGGATAAGCCTTTAAATCTCAGCCTAAAGGTTCTTTCTGCTGAGAAGTATTACAGAATCCCCAGTATGAGTTCAGTGTTTGGTTAAGCCAAGGGTTCTCTCCACTTTAAGACCTTTTCGTATTACCCTTTCACTGTTCTGAAAAGAGGCCCATGGGTGATATGACCTCAACATCCACATTTACATAAAACATTTTGGTTCATGGTATGCAATTTAGGAGAAATAAACTTAATATATATATATTTACTTCAGTAAGTTAAAAGCCTGGCAAGATGCACTTGAAGGCAGAGTGAAAGTATTAAGCTGCTTCCTCCCTGAGTCACTATGAAGGCTGAGGCAGAAACACAGCTGACATGGCTGGGTAGGTCGGTGACAAATTTTCTGAAATGGTGACTAACTCTTGGCAGATTTCCAGGAGAGAGAAAAAAAGAACTTCTTTAAATTTACACTCTACTTGTCATCCTGGAAAATTCAGTGTGCATTATAACTGGGCAAAAATATTTTGTGTTTAATATGTCAGATGGAAACTAGATTTTATACTTAGTAATAAACTGTCACTTATATGAATGTCGCACAGGACATAGGATAATTCCTGTTGTGTGTGACTGTCTCTCACATTTCAGGGTATTTAGTATCTTTGGTCCCCAGCCACTAAACGCCCCGCCACCATTGTGTTACTAATTAAAACAAAAGCAAAAAAATGCCTTCATACATTTCCAAGATGCCTAACGGTGGTACCTACCGAGAAACAATGTGGAGTAATAATATTGTACCCTGTACTTTTCAAATGCGACGTTCACGTTTTTTTAAAAACTGGGCTTGCTTGTTTAAGTTCCTCGTGAAGTGTCTCTTTCACAGTGCTATCCCCAGCAACAGGTGCTGGCATTTATTGATGCTTTGATAACACTCATTGAGGGATTGAGTTAATATTTAGATGGCTAGATCACCCAAAATAATTCTATGCAAGGAACAGCATGTATATCAATGGAACAATTTCTGATTTTAGTGAGGAAGCTCTAGTGTCAGGTATAACAATAGTCCACATTTTCTATGTGTAGGTATTTTCTTATGGAATTCACACTGTTTTATCTATTTGCTTCAACAACTCCTTGAGCCAGGCTTAGACTTAGTAAGTTATTCAGTTATTAAGTGAGGAGGTTTGTGACGGACATGGGAATGGAACCCAGGGCTATGTGACTCCATAGGTGGTGCTCAGGGCCACTACACTATAAGATATTGACTATTGACTGAAACAATTGGTCTTTATTATATGAAAAAAATTCTTCTTTTGCTCCTAACTTTCTAAGAGTTTTGTTTTTAATAAATAGGAATGCTTATAAACTTTGTGACATCTATGGAGATGTATGATTTTTCGTTTTGAACCTACTAACGAGCTTAATTTATAATTGCTCATTTCAGACGATTTCTGCATTACATTTTTTCTCGTATTCGATTTGGTATTTAAGCCTAGCAATGGAGTGAATTCATTTTTCTAGGACTGGGTTTAGAATTTTTTCAAAAATATTATCCATGTTAATAGGTGAAATCAATTAAAACATTTTTAATTGATTAAAAAAATGTTTTTGGTTTTGGATCTATGCTTTTTGATTCTTTTGGCTTAAGATTTTATCAATATTTAGTGTTATTGTATGTGCTAAAGAATCACCCACTGACTACTGTCAAATATAATATAAATGTGTAACCCAAATTAGATTATAACTCATTTTGAATCTGCCATTTTATTATCTCCAAAGAATATGACCCAGCCAAGGTAATTTTGTTGATGAGAATTACAGATCTATTTTATTTTTCTGTTTAGGTTCGAGATGATGATGACTTACTTGGAAAAGTCTGTGGCAATGAGACCCTCTCTCACATTAAATCCATTACTAATAGCATCTGGATCAGGTTCATAATTGATGCTTCTGTTGTAAGAGTTGGCTTCAGAGCTGTTTATCAAGTGGGTAAGAAAGCCTGAGCCTTAATTTTCAAATGTGCAATTTCCATGATTTTAACCTTTTAATTTCTAGAAATAATTTTGCCATTTTATGTCCTCAAGTGGCAAGGAAAAAATTCTAATAGTAATGTCACATTCCATTATATCCTTGCACATAATTGGAATTTGCAATAAAATTGAGGGCAAGGATCATTTCTCTCTGCACAAACACTAATCTCAGTTTCATCTTTACAGCCTGTGGAGGTGATTTAAGTGGAGAAGGGGTCATTCGCTCACCCTTTTATCCTAACGTGTATCCAGGAGAAAGGATCTGCAGGTGGACCATCCACCAACCGCAAAGCCAAGTAGTTCTTCTCAACTTCACTGGCTTTGAAATCGGCAGCTCTGCCCACTGTAATACAGATTATATTGAGGTAAGAGTAAAACTCCTTTGAATATTTACATTTGATTGGACGTTAATAAAAATATTATGTCATGTTATCTTCAAATCAGTTACATAAAACAAAACTAGTTTGTACAGACCACTATTCTTATGAATATAGATGTAAAAATCCTCAACAAAATACTAGCTAACTGAATCCAGCAGGATATAAAAAGGATTACATATCATGGCCAAGTGGGATTTATCTCAGGAATGCCAGATTTGTATACATCTGAAAATAATTTAATGTAAAATGAAATAAAGGAAAAAGCCATAAGATTGCCTCAATAGATGCTGAAAAGGCACTTAACAAAGTCCAGTACTTTTTCATGATAAAAACACTCAGCAGATTAAGAATAGAAGCATATTTCCTTAATCTGATAAAGGGCATCTGTAAAAGAACACACCCACAGCTAACATCATATTTAATGACGAAACACTAAATGCTTTGCCCCTGTGGTCAGTAAAAGAACAAAGCTCTCTATTCTCACAACTCTATTCATCATTACACTGGACAGTCTAGCTAAGGCAAGGAAAGAAAATAAAATGCACCCAGAATGAAAAGAAAGGATTTAAACTATATTCACAGATGACATGATCTTGTATATAGAGAAATCATAAGGAGCATATGCACACACAAACTATTAGAACTAATAAATTCAACTTACAGGATACAGTATTAAAACGTGAAAGTCATTTCTTTTTCTATACATTAGCAATGAATGATTAGAAAATAAAATCAAGGAAACAATTCTATTTATAATAGCATTAAAAAGAATGAATACTAAATAATACATCTTGAAAAAGATGTGTAATGCTCGGACTCTAAAAACCACAAACCATCATTGAAAGATCTTAAAGACCTAAGTAAATGGAAAGATGTCTCGTGTTCGTGGATTAGAAGACTTGATGTTGTTAAGATGGTAATACCTTCCAAATTTATTTGAAGATTCAATTCAATCCCTATCAAAATCCCAGCTGACACTTTTGCACAAATTCACAAGCTGATTGTAAGATTCACATGTAAATGCAAGGGAACCAGAATAACCAAAGCATTCTTGAAAATAGAATGAAGTTGGAGGACTCACACTTGTTGATTGTAAAACTCAGAACAAGACTGTGGTAATCAAGAAGTGTATTATTTGAGTAAGGATAAAAATATAAAACAAAATATGGAACAAAATTTAATATCCAGAAATAAGTCATAACTTTGTGGCCAATTGATTTTTGAAAAGAGTGCCAAGACATTTCAAAGAGAAAAAAATAAATTTTTCAACAAATGATGTGGAATATCTACACACAAAATTATGAAACCAGACCCCTTCCTACACCATTTACAAAAATTAAGTCAAAATGAATCAGAATTAAATGTGGGAGCTAAAACCCTGTACTCTTAGAAGAAAACATAAGGGTAAGTATTTGTGATCTTAGGTTAGGCAAAGCCTTCTTAGATATGACAAAAAAATACAAACAAAAAAAGGAAAAATCAGACTTCATCAAAATTAAAAATAACCTAATTTTAAAAATGTGCAAAGAATATGAATATATATTTCTTCAAGGAAGATATACAAATGGCCAATAAGTACATGAAAAGATGTTCAACATCACTAATCATCAGGGAAATACAAGTCAAAGTACAATGAGGTAAGTTGCAGAATACCCACTAGGATGGCTGTAAAGAAGAGGTTAGATAATAACAAGTGTTGGCAAAGATTTGGAGAAATCGGAACCCTTTTACACTTGTACACTGCTGGTGAGCGTTTAAAATAGTACAGCTGCTTTGGAAAAGAGTTGGCAGTTCTTCAAAAAGTTAAACATAGAGTTATCATTTGATCCAGCAATTCCACTCCTAGATATACACCTAAGGAAAATAATATATGTGTCTACACAAAAATTTGTACATGAGTGACTACAATCATTATTCATAATAGCAAAACAATATAACAATCTAAGTGTTCATCAGCTAATGAATGAATTAACGAAATGTGCTTTATCCACACAATGGAATGTTATATGGCATTAAAAAGGAATGAAGTAATTACACACAACTTTGAAAACGTTGTGCTAAGTACAAGAAGCTAGTCACAAAAGGCCACATATTGTATGATTCCATTTCTTTGAAATGCAGAATAGACAATTTATGGAGATAGTAAATTAGTGGCTGCCTGGAGCTAGGGTTTGAGGGGAATAGGGAATGACAGCTAATGGGCATGGAGTTTCTTTTGGGATGACAAAAATATTCTGAAATTGACTTCTATTATATTAATAAAAACATTTCAGAAATAATTATTCTTAAAGCAGTTTTTCAAAATAAGTATCTAATAATAAATTTGAATATATCTTTTTAACCTTAGATTGGTAGCAGTTCCATTTTGGGTTCTACTGAAAATAAAAAATATTGTGGCACAGACATACCTTCGCTTATCACATCCGTATACAATTTTCTTTATGTCATATTTGTGAAAAGTTCTTCTACTGAAAATCATGGTTTCATGGCTAAGTTCAGTAGTGAAGATTTGGGTAAGTGACTGACTCTTCTGCTTTGTTTCTCAGGCTTATATCAGAATAAGTAAACAATGGAAATAAATTATTATAGAAAATTTATCTATGCTGTAGATGTGTACTTACCTACACTATAAAATTTTAAGGTATACTCTAAAGAAAAATATATATTTCTTAAGCAGCACATATCGATAGTTAATTGATGTCTATTAATAAGAGAAAAACCAAGTTATCTGAAGTGACATATAAGGAAAATTTTTCTTTTTGAGCTTTTAAGAGCTTATGATCAGATTATTTTATCTTGAATTTCAGGTAACTTGTTGGTTGCTTGTTCTAACAATTATTATTTTTATTTCAACAGCATGTGGAAAAATTCTTACAGAGCCAACAGGAGTTATTCAAAGTCCTGGTCATCCAAATATCTACCCCCATGGGATCAACTGTACCTGGCACATAGTAATCGAATCTGGCTACCTGATAAATTTGGTATTCAGAAGATTTCACCTGCAGTTTCACTATAATTGCACAAGTGACTATCTGGAAGTTTATGACACTGGTTCTGAGACATCTCTTGGGAGGTGAGATTATTTTGGTTTTGTTTATTTTTTTCACACTAAAATTTTCTTGCTTCAGTGAAGGATGTTAAAATCTATCATGTGTTATAAAAAAAACAGGTGAGATTAACAAGCTTCTCTATAACCATTTCTATATTACTGCTCTGTAGTCTTGACCTTTCACAATTAAGTTTTGACAGATGTGTATACCTATGAAGGCATAACTAAAATCAAGATAATGCAGACACCAATTATCCTCAAACTCTTCCTTCTGCCCATAATAATTTCTTACTTCTGCCCCTCAGCCCCATGCCCAGGAAACTACTAGCCTGCTTTCTCTCACTGCAAATCAGTTTGCATATTCTGGAATTGGAATTATACTGTATACACTGTTTTCTTTTTTAATTTTTATTTTTGTTTAAAATATTACAGATGTCACTTTTTCTCCCCAATGACCCATTCCACCCCTTCCCACCCCCTCCCCAATCCCTTTCCGCACCATTGTCTGTGTCCTTGGGTTGTGCATATATGCAGATAAATTCTTTAGTTACTCTCTACCCCTCCACCCACCTGACCTCCTCCATTCCTCTGACATTCGTCAGTCTCATCTATGCTTCCATGTCACTGAATCTGTTCTGTTCATCAGTTTATTAAGTTCTTTAGATTCCACGCATAAGCGAGATCATGTGATGTTTGTCTTTCTCTGCCTGGCTTATTTCACTTAGCATAATATTCTCCAGGTCCATCCATACTGTCCCAAAGGGTACGAGATCCTTCTTCTTTAGAGCTGCGTAGTATTCCATGGTGTAAATGTCCCACAGCTTTTTTATCCATTCATCTCCTGATGGGCACTTGGGCTGTTTCCAGATCTTGGCTATTGTAAACTGTGCTGCTATGAACATCAGGATACATATATTCTGATGAATGTTTCAGGATTCTTAGGATACATTACTAGGAGTGGAATCACTGAGTCAAAAGGCAGCTCCATTTTTAATTTTTTGAGGAACCTCCATACTGTTTTCCATAGTGGCTGCCCCAGTCTGCATTCCCACCAGCAGTGGACTAGGGTCCCCTTTCTCCACACCCTCGCCAGCACGTCATTTGTTGATTTGTTGATGGAGCCATTCTGACAGGTGCGAGGTGATACTTCATTGTGGTTTTAATTTGCATTTCTCTGATGATTAGCGACCTTGAGCATTTTCTCACTTTTCTCTTGGCCCTCTGTATGTCCTCTTTGGAGAAGTGTCTATTCAGGTCCTTTGCCCATTTCTTAGTTGGGTTGTTTGTCTTCCTCTTGCTGAATGCTATGAGTTCTTTGTACACTTTGGAAATTAGCCCCTTATCAGATACATGCTTGGCAAATATGTTTTCCCAGACTGTGGGGTTCCTTTGTATTTTGAGGCTGTTTTCTTTTGCTGTGCAGAAGCTTTTTAGTTTGATGTAGTCCCATATGTTTATTTTTTCCTTTGTTTCTCTTGCCCTAGGAGATGTTTGAGTGAAAAATGCACTATGTGGGATGTCTGTGACTTTACAGCCTATGTTTTTTTCCAGGATTTTTATGGTTTCGTGACTTACATTTAAGTCTTTTATCCATTTTGAGTTTATTTTTGTGTATCGTGAAAGTTGGTGGTCTAGTTTCATTCTTTTGCATGTATCTGTCCAATTTCCCAGCACCACTTATTGAAGAGACTGTCTTTACTCCATTGGACACTCTTGCCTCCTTTGTCAAATATTAACTGACCATAATGGCGTGGGTCTATTTCTGGGGTCTCTGTTCTGTTCCATTGATCTATATGCCTGTTGTTGTACCAATACAAGGCTGTTTTGATTACAGTGGCTTTGTAATACAGTTTCAAGTCTGGTAATGTTATCCCTCCCACTCTGTTCTTTTTTTCTCAAGATGGCTGCAGCTATTCGGGGTCTTTTTTGGTTCCATATAAATTTTCGAAATGTTTGTTCTAGGTCTGTGAAATATGCTGTTGGTATTTTCATAGGAATTGCATTAAATTTATAAATTGCTTTGGGTAGTATGGACATTTTAATGATATTAATTCTTCCAATCCATGAGCATGGTATATTCTTCCACTTGTTTAAATCTTCCTCTATTTCTTTTTTCAGTGTCACATAGTTTTCTGAGTATGGGCCTTTTATATCCTTGGTTAAATTTATTCCTAGGTATCTTATTTTTTTAGTTGCAATGGTAAATGGTACTGCTTTTTTAGTTTCTCTCTCTGAAGGTTCATTGTTGCTGTATAAGAATGCCACTAGTTTCCGGATGTTGATTTTGTATCCAGCTACCTTGCCAAATTCATTTATCAATTCTAGTAGTACTTTGATGGAGTCTTTAGGGTTTTCTATGTACAATATCATGGCATCTGCAGATAATGACAGTTTTACTTCCTCCTTTCCAATTTGGATACCTTTTATGTTTTCTTCCTGTTTGATGGCTATGGCGAGGACTTCCAGCACTATGTTGAATAAGAGTGGTGAAAGTGGACATCCCTGTCTTGTTCCTGTGTTTAATGGAAATTGTTTTAGTTTTTGCCTATTGAGTATGATGTTGGTTGTAGGTCTGTCATATATGGCCTTTATTATGTTGAGGTATGATCCCTCTATTCCCACTTTGCTGAGAGTTTTTATCTGAAATGGGTGCTGGATTTTGTCAAATGCTTTTTCTGCATCTATTGAAAGGATCATATGATTTTTGTCCTTCATTTTGTTTATGTGATGTATCACATTTATTGATTTGCGGACGTTGTACCAGCTTTGCATCCCCAGAATAAATCCCACCTGGTCATGATGTATGATCTTTTTAATGTATTGCTGGATCCGGTTTGCTAGTATTTTAGTGAGGATTTTAGCATCTATGTTCATCAGGGATATTGGCCTGTAATTTTCTTTCTTTGTAGTATCTTTATCTGGTTTAGGGATTAGGGTGATACTGGCCTCATAGAAAGAATTTGGGAGTTTTCCCTCCTCTTGAATTTTCTGGAATAGTTTGAATAGAATAGGTGTTAATTCTTCTTTGAATATTTGGTAAAACCCACCTGTAAATCCATCTGATCCAGGACTTTTGTTTGCTGGGAGTTTTTTGATTACTGCTTCAATTTCATTAGTTTTTATCAGCCTATACAGGTTTTCTGCCTCTTCTTGATTCAACTTTGGAAGGTTGTACGCTTCTAAGAATTTGTTCATTTCATCCAGGTTGTCCAGTTTGTTGGCATATAGTTGCTCATAATATTTTCTTACAATCCTTTGTATTTCTTTTGGGTCAGCTGTTATATCGCCTTTTTCATTTCTGATTTTATTTATTTGAGTCCTCTCTCTTTGTTTCTTGGTGAGTCTGGCTAAAGGTGTATCAATCTTATTTACTTTTTCAAAGAACCAGCTCTTGGTTTCATTGATTTTTTTGTATTGTTTTTTTAGTCTCTATGTCACTAATTTCTGCTCTGATTTTCATTATTTCCTTCCTTCTAGTTCCTTGGGGCTTTTCTTGCTGTTCTCGTTCTAGTTCTTTTAGTTGTTGTGTTAGGTGGTTCATTAGATCTTTTTCTTGTTTCTTGAGATAGGCTTGTAATGCTATGAATTTTCCTCTCAGGACTGCTTTCACCATGTCCCATAGATTTTGGGCTGTTGTCTGTTCATTTTCGTTACTTTCCATGAAGTGCTTGATTTCTTCCTTGATCTCCTTGGTAACCCATTCATTGTTTAATAACATGATATCTAGCCTCCATGTGTTTGAATATTTTTGAGTTTTTTAATAGTGGATGATTTCTAGTTTCATGGCATTGTGATCTGAGAAGATGCTTGATATGATTTCAATCTTCTTATATTTGTAGAGACTTGCCTTGTGCCCTAACATGTGGTCTATTTTTGTGAATGTTCCATGTGCACTTGAGAAGAATGTGTATTCTGCTGCTTTGGGATGAAATGTTCTGTAAATGTCAATTAAATCCATTAGTTCTAGTGATTCATTTAAGTTCTGTTTCCCTGTTGATTTTTTGTCTTGATGATCTGTTCAGTGGTGACAGTGGGGTGTTAAAGTCCCTCACTATGATTGTGTTGCTGTCAATCTCCCCCTTAAAGTCCCCCAAGATATATATATATTTTTAATATATCTTTATTGATTTCAGAGAGAGGAAAGGGGAGGGAGAGAGAGACAGAAACATCAATGATGAGAAAGTCATTGATCAGCTGCAGCCCGCAACCCGGGCATGTGCCCTGACCGGGAATCGAACCCCAATCTCCTGGATCCTAGGGGGACACTCGACTGCTGAGCCACACCCGGCCGGGCCCCAAGAAATTTTTTATATATTTAGGTGCTCCTATATTGGGTGCATAAATGTTTATAAGGGTTATTTCCACCCGTTGGATTGATCCCTTTAGTATTAAGTAGTGACCAACTTTGTTTCTTGTTATGGTCTTTATTTTGAAGTCTGTTTTGTCAGAAATAAGAATTGCTACTCCAGCTTTCTTGTTCTTTCCATTTGCATGGAATATTTTACTCCATCCCTTCACTTTTAGCCTGTGTGAGTCTTTTGCTCTCAGGTGGGTCTCTTGTAGACAGCATATATTTGGGTCCTGTTTTCTTATCCATTCAGCTACCCTATGTCTTTTGATTGGACCATTTATTCCATTTACATTTAAGGTTACTATTGATAGAAACTTATTTAATGCCATTTTTCCCCTGTATGCTGATGTACCTTTCTCTCACTATTCCTTCTTTTTCTTAAAGCTGTCCTTTTAGCATTTCTTGCAATGCTGGTTTGGTGGTACTGAACTCCTTTAGTCTTTTTTGGTCTGGGAAGCTCTTTATTTCACCTTCAATTTTAAATGATAGCCTTGCTGGATAAAGCAATCTTGGTTGCATGTTCTTGTTTTTCATTACTTGGAGAATTTCATGCCACTCCCTTCTGGCCTGAAGAGTTTCTGTTGAGAAATCAGCCGTCAGCCTTATGGGGGTTCCCTTGTAGGTCACTGCTTGTCTCTCTCTTGCAGCCCTTAACATTTTCTCTTTGTCCTTGACATTTGCCATTTTAATTATGATGTGTCTTGGAGTGGGTCTCTTTGGGTCCCTCTTCTTTGGAACCCTCTGTGCTTCCTGAACTTGTGTGGCTTTCTCTTTCACCAGCATAGGGAAGTTTTCTATAATTATTTCCTCCACCAAGTTTCCTATCGCTTGCTCTCTTTCCCCCCCCCTCTGGCACTCCTATAATGTGAATGTTGTTTTGCTTCATATTGTCCCAAAGCTCCCTTAGAATGACCTCATGCTTTTTAAGTGTTTTTTCTTTTTACCGCCCTGATTGAGTGATTTTTTCTACCTTGTCTTCTAAGTCACTTATTCTATCCTCTGCTTCATTGAGCCTGCTTTTAATTCCTTCCAGTGCATTCTTGATATCAGATACAGCATTCTTTATCTCTGTTTGATTTTTGTTTATGGTACGTATCTCTTTTTTCATGTCTTCACTAAAGTCCTCGATCTTATCATCTAGTGTCTTCTTAAGTTCCTTGAACATCTTCATCATCCATACTCTGAACTCCATTTGTGATAACTTGCTTAACTCCATCTCATCAAAGTCTTTTTCTGGCAATTATTCCTTTTCTTTAATTTGGGGGTTGTTTCTTTGTCTCCCCATTTTGGTAGGTCTTACTGTTTGTATCTATATATTTGATAGATTTGCTGTCTCCCAGTCTTGTGGGATGGGATTTTGTCTTGTGGGTCTAATGGAACCCAGAGGTGTGTTTTCCTTATACTTCTGAGCTCTTTGCTCTAGGCGTGTCCCTCTTGTGGGTGTCCCTTTTGTTGTTTCTTTATGTTCTCCTGTTGTGGTTGGGTCTAGGTTGTCGTTGATCAGTCCTTGGGAGGACCCTTCTCTCAGGTTGGCTGTGTCTCAGCCCCAACCTTGTCGTGTCAGCTTTGTACAGGTGCTGGCAAGGCAGGACAATACACAACTTCCAGGAAAAAAGAGTTATATTACAAAATATCTTAACAGTCACAATGAAAACAACCCACATGAAAATAGAACTAGGAGAGTGAAGGGAGAACACACATACACAAACAAACGCTTCAAAAAAGAAAGAGAAAGAAAAGTAACGCTTAGAGAGAGAGATGTATATTGTTGTTAATAGTGGTGAAAATTTAGAAAATAATAATAAGCTAAAATGTAAGAAATAGGGAAGCTACTGGAAGATAACAGAAGTAGAGAAAAGATTCTGAAAGAAGGGTCAGCAAAACATTAAGGGAGACAATAGAAATAGAATACTAATTGAAAATGAGAAAACAAAAATACAATAAAGAGAATAAGAGAAACTAACAATCGAACAAAAAGACAGGAAGACAGAAGGGAGGATAACAAAAGAACGAAAGAAAAGTAGGAAAAGAAAAAAGAAAAAGAAAAAAAAGTTATGCCAATGGATCAAGAGGAGAGAAAGAGAGAAAGCCCAGGCAGGGAGGGAGTCTGGTAAGAGATTTGGTGAAAACTATAGAGGAAAGCAGTAAACATGGTTATAAGGATAAAATCCCAGTCTTTAAGCAGGGATATCAAGAAAATCTTGATAGTAGAAGCAAGGATAAGATAAAACAAAGCAAACAAACTAAACAAAACTAAAATCAAGCTAAGCAAGACAAAATTTTTTATAAAAAAGGGAAAAAAATTTAGTTAAAAAAATGTTTAAAAAAAATTTTTTTTAATTATAAAATTTAAAAAGAAAACAAATTTTCTCCCCTTTCTCTTTTTCCTAAAGAAAACAGAGAAAAAACAAACAAACACACAAAAAACAAACAAAAAAATTAAAAACACACACACACACACACACACACACACACACACACACACACACACAAAAAAAAAAAAACCAAACCAAACAAAAAAAAACCAGATGAAAAAAAGACAGTCAATCAGGTGAGTTTCTTCTGGGCAGCTTATGTTGTCTGAGGCTCACTGTTTTGTGTGCTGGTTTCAGTTCTCCTGGGAGGTGCTTGTGTATCACCCAATGTGAGGAGCTGTCTAGGTTTGGCTCTGATGTCCTTAGGTAGATGGTTGATCTGAGGCTCTCTGTGGGCCACCTCCTCTTATCAGCTATTTTGCAAACTTGTAGTTGCCTGGTCTTACTCCAGAGTCTTCTGTAGAGTCTTTAGGGTGCAGGGTGGCTAGTGTAGCTCAGGGTATCACTCCCCTTAGAGGTGTCGCTGTCAGGCGCTCACTCTGCGGGAGTTAGTGTCTGCCCTACCACCAGCTCCTCAGTCCCTACCCTGTCCTGATTCTAGTTCCCCAGGCTCTGGCCTGCTGCAGCTTCAGATTGATTTCAGCCTGTTGCCTTTTCTGTATGGGCCGTTTCAGCAGCCTGGGCTCAATGGGTTCAATTAAAAAACATTCCAGTGAGCCCTCTGTCTGCCCAACCCCCACCAGGGGTTTTCATTGTTTCCTCCAGCTCCCAAACCACAGTCCCTGAGAGTCTTATTCTTATAAAGTCCTCCTGTGAGCTGCTCTCCCTTCCCCCTCAGGACTGTGCCCTGCGGGGGTGTCTGGGGCCTCAGTGAGCGCGACCCGCCCCTTTCCTGTTGGGGGCGGGGCTCCCGGCTGCAGGAGAGGCCGGCGGGCTCCGCCCCTCCCTGCTCAGCTCTGGTTGGCTGGTTGCACCAGGCCCGCCCCTCAGACCGTGTACTGTGCAGACCCCAATCCCAGCCTCCACTGGTCTGTCTGCGCAGTGCACGCCGGGAAGGTGGGAGCCAGTGCTGGGATCATACTCGCAAAGGCACAAAGCAGCACACAGGCAGGGAGCCCACCCCGCAAGTCCCCACTGCCGTTGCTCCAAGGCCCCCAGCGGGATGGGACCCAAAGTCAGCTCCACGCAGCTCCCAGCACCACTGGTCTCAGCAAAGCTGGGGCGGCTTGACGCGCCACCGCAGCGTCCCTCAGGGCTGGTCACAGATCCCAGCCTCCTGGCACCAGGAGCTCAGGGCAGGAGGGCTCCTCCCCTCCCCCGCACCCCACAGATTCAGCGCTTTCTGGGGCTCAACACGATGCCCCACAGGGAGGCAGAGGGTCCCCGTGTGCGGCTGCTCAGCGCAGTCCTCTGGTCCCTCACCACTTGGGTGCCACACACCTTGGGACAGCCTTCCCTGTGGTCGGCACCCGGAGCACTAGATGCTGGTGGCAGCCACCGCTAGAAGCTTTGTTCCCCAGGAAGGCGCCGTTTCCTCCCGGACTCACCACTCCCCAGGTCTCCTCTGCCCTGTGCGCGGGGTGCTCCTTCCCCCTGGGTGTGGGGTCCCCGCTTTTGGATGCCGTCCGCACGCCTGAGGGGAGGGAGCTTTGCAGCCTCCAGGCCTCGGGGCTCAGAGCCCAGCACAGGCTTCAGGCTACGCGCGCCCCCTTACCGGACTCCCCACTTGCGCTCCGTCCACTCAGGTATGTGTCTCTGGTTTTTCCAAGCTGGCTCCGTAGGATTTTAGGAGCAAATCGAGTCCGTGGCTGGGAGCGGGGCCTCAGCTTCTCACAGGGCCACCATCTTCCCAACTCCTCTACTGTTTTCTTAAACTGGCTTTTCCTCGTCAGCATGTTTTTGTTGAGCTTCTTGCATCTAAGGGCTTATAATTTTATCAAATTTGAAAGATTTTTGGCCATTAGTTCTTGAAATAGTTTGAGGACTCTGATTACTTGTATCTTAGGCCATTTTGATTTCGAGCCTGTTCTTCGAGTGTTTCATTTTGGAAAGCTTCTATTGCTGTGCATCCAAGTGCCCAAATCTGTTCCTCCCTAATGCCCGTTCTGCTGTTAGCCCTACCATGTGTGTTATTATCCCAACGTTGTAGTTTTCATTTCTAGAAGTTTTGCTTTGGACCATCTTTCATATCTTCCATGTTTCTACTCTGCACATTAATGTTTTTCTCTAGCTTCCTAAACCTGTGAGAGTCAGCTGTAACTATTTTAAAGTCTTTGACTGCTAATTCATTCCGTCATCGGTGGCATTTCTTGCTGTGCTTTGGTTGGTCAGTCTTTCTTCCCATTATGGGTTATACATTCCTCTTTCTTTCATGTCTAGTAATATTTGATAGGATGCTAGACATTTTCAGTTTTGTGCTTTTGTGCACGGGACATTATTGTATTCCTGTAAGTATTCTTGAGGTTTGCTTTGGGATGCAGTAAAGTTACTTGGAAACAATTTGCTCATGTCCAGTCCAGTTTTGCTTTTAAACTCACTTGCTTCCCTTCACTGCTTGATATTCAGTGTCTTCAAAGCCATTGTTTTATATATTTTACTCGTTTTGGGTGCAAGGTTACATCCAACCCCTGTTATTACCTCTTTGTTGGAAATGGAAATCTCCTGATATTTTAAAATTTCTTTTTCTTGCATTTAATGTTTTCATGTAGTTTTCAGACATTTTTCCATTACCCATTATTTTCTTAAGCTCAGTTTTTCTCCTGCTTTTATTTTCCCTTTTCATTTTTTGCTCTTATTTGTCTTAATCTTTCATTTATAAAACCGTTTCTTTTTCTTTTTTATGGTACATAATCACTGAAAAATACACATTTTTTGCTGAATGGCACAGAGTACTCTAATGATCTTGCCCAATGTGGATGACATGGGCATATACAAGAGATTTAAAATAGTAAAATTCATACAATTTTATTTTGATCAAAATTTCAAATCTATTTTAACAATGAAGTAGTATTATACACCAATTTTTTTTCTTTTCCTCCTTCAGAAATTAATTAATCAATTTTCCATATTCAACACTTTCTCTTATTCTGGTTTCTATTTCCCTCCCTCCCAGTCATTGCATTTGATTAATTTCACCAATGATGTGTAGATTTGAGATTTCTATTTTCTAGTCACTCCTTCTTACAGGTGTTTCTCTAGAAAAATGCTCATGGCATGTCTTTTATCACAACTCTACTTTTAGCATGACTAGAACAGTTTTTCTGAGTAAAATTACTTTTATTCAGCAAAAATTTGACATGGCTTACTAATTAAACTTTTACCTCTGCACAGACCCGCTGTCTAAAGATAATAGATTTTACCTATAGAGGGCTTATTATTCTAGGCACTATTTTAAGTCCTTTACACACAGTATATTAAGTCATAAAATTCTCAAAACAACCCTATGAAGTAATTACTATCATCATCCACAGTTCAGAGATGGGGAAACTGAGGCATAAAGGTTGAGTGATCTGCTCAAAGTCATAATGGCTGTAAATGATGGAGCTGACTCAAGTCTGAGCTCTATGTGTTTATGATATATGGTTGCTCTTGCTGTGAAAGTTTATTACATTTCTGTTAACAAATTCGATAATATGCTATCTGGTGACCTAATATAGCTTGTAATTTCTAATTTCATTAAACTTATGCACAACAAGTCATATAGTTAGGCACACATATAACACTGTTTTAGGGAAGCATGAGTAGGAAGGTATTTACAATTTTGTAAATGTTTTGGTGCCTAAAATATATTTGTATTTTTAAGGGTAATAGGGATGTTATTATTTTTTTATATGTCTTAATTTTGGTACATCATTTAAAGTGTACTAAAATATTTTAAACCTGTGTTCTTTTTTGGTTTCAAATAGATATTGTGGAAGATCGATCCCGCCCTCTCTTATCAGCAGTAGCAACTCATTAATGCTTGTGTTTGTGTCTGACTCTGACCTCGCTTATGAAGGCTTTTTAATAAACTATGAAGTAACTAATGCATCAGCAGGTAACAAAACAGCATTTGCCTATTTGGTTTCCTTTATTACAAAATAGTACTTTGGAAATACTTCATCCCCCAAACTGAGGCACACAATGAAAGCTCTATTTAGAATAACATGTAGTGACTTCAGTGTCTTCCTTATTAAAAACAGGGTAATGATTAAATGAGTATTGTATCAATGATAAAATTTTATAATCTTGAAAATTGGAAGGTGGTTTTGTAAGAGAATGTTTTTGTTCTTAGGAACTATACACCGATGTTTTTGTTACTGGGGAGACGACAAGACCATAGTTCTTGTCTTCTTGAGGGAAAGATGTCAGTCAAGAGACAAAGTGTAGAAAAGAAAGTATCATATAGCACATTATTGGCCGCAGCAAAAATATACTTGGGACAGTGAAACAAGGAAGAGCATAGAAGAAGCAATAGGAGAGCCTCGGCTGGGCTGCTTTTGGCTCACTGAGGAGTCAGAGACAGAAGGGGACCTTGGACATAGGTTGAGGGGGTAATAAGCCCTGGAGGAGCTGCTGCTGCCCATTACTCCCCTTGCTGCAAGTCTCATGGGGTCCTCTTGGAGGGATGGAGATGGTGCTGTTGTGCTCCCCTGGTGGAGAAAGTGCCCCAGGTACTTTGTCCTGAGCCTATTTATCTCTTTCTTGCAGGTGGGAATCTTAGGGGAGATCTCAGGGGCGGGTCTCAATAGAATATTCATCAGCTTCCCAGGTGTGCTCTTTTGGGGTCCTAGTCTCCCCTGATTGGTTGGTGCCAGGACAGGGGGTCATTAGTCAATACAGCTGGTCTTAAGGCAGCCACAGCCACTTGTCTGGTTTTGCTGCTTTTCTGGGCCTAGAGCTGAAATACAATTGAGGCCTAGATGTTATCTTTAGGGAGGAAAACTTCAGGGGCGTCTAAACCACATGACTGGCAATATGAAAAGTCAGGGTGTCCAAACCGAGTGACTAGCAATATGCTAGAGGAAAATAAGTTACCCTGGAGGTTAGGTTCTTGTTTTCCCAGTTTTGCCCCTTGCTTGGCATCCAGAGCTTCTGGCCCTGGTGAGTTTCTGTACCTCGCCCACTGTCCTTGCTCTGCTCATGTCTGTCTAACTACCTATTAAACATTTTCAGAGCTAAAGACATGCAATGTTTTCAAAGTACTCTTAAGTGGTTCAGAAAATAAAGGAGTGAGCAAGTCAGAGAGAGAGACAGAGTGGGGAGGGAAAGCAATGGGGGCTACATGCAAATATGTAGTAAATCTGGGTAAAAGGAATTCAGGAGCCATTTCTTACAATTTTTCCATGAGTTTTAAATTGTAGCAAAATAAAATTCTATTTCTTCTACCAAAGAGACCAAATATGTATTTTAAGAAACTAGAAAAGAGCAGCAACAACTAAGAATGAAAGGCTTCTTACATGGGATTCTATGGCATGAAATGGAAGATTTCTTGGCAAAATAGACATTTCTAAATTTGACTTAATGAAATTGAACGTTTTCAGCATTTATAACCTTTACTGTATTTCTCCTTTTATTTAATTTTCTTCATTATTCTGCTCTTTGTAAATGCAGCGTAGGAAACAAATATCCATTGCCAGGGGGGGCCTGTGAGGTAATGTGTAAACCAGAGATGCCCCAACCCCAAAGCCTGTGGGGTTTAGGAGAGTGTTATGTTTTTTTTTTTTTTTAAGTTTGTGTTCCTACCTGGGATGTACACCATTTTAGAGAGTCTGGATTTTCCTTTTACATTATATTTAGAAAGAGATTTAGTGGTGCAAAATACTGTCCAGTGTAAATCTATAGTAGATAGATGCTGAACTTCCCAAGCGTGGCTCTGCCTCTGGATTACCCACAAGCACGGTGCCATTCACGGATGCTCCCTTCAGAAAGCGCCAGGATGGGCTCCCTCTGACAGTCATGTGCCCAGAGATCCCCAGGTGCTCATCTTTTAAAGCCCCCCATTCCCATAAATAAATAAATAAAATTTTTTAAATCTCCCATTCACAATCCCTACCCAATTTCTCATTTATTTCTCCTCAGAGTGGTTGTCCACTACCTTTCATTTCGGGCAAAACTGCCGTCCTCTGCAGTAATTCAAATTCTCTGTTTTGGTAGCATGGCTTCAGAGCTCTTCAAAACCCTGAGTGGGAGAGAATCATCTACCTTTCTCTCCTGCGGCTCCCTCTCTAGGAAACGGTTCATTATCCAGCCCAAGTACAAGGGAAACTGAATCCTCAGTGATTAAAACAGGTTTTGTTATACGATCAATGTATTCACTGGACTTTTTTCAGGTGCTTAACATCCAATGACCAAAACTGACGTTTCAAGAAATCACAGTGTGCACACAATTTTCCATACTTCTGTAGTTTCTTCTGCCTCATATATTTGCCTGAACCACACTGAATATTAGATTAGGATTTGGAACAAGTCACTTGAACTCTCTGGGCCACAGTTTTCTCATCTGTAAAATTAAGGCATAGGATTTGATGACCTTTGAGATGTCTTCTGGATTTAATCAACTATATGAGCACAGCTGAATTGGCTGCATGAATAAACTAGCTACATCTTAGATAACATACGATGTAGGCAGGGCCTCCTGAAAATGTTAACGAAATCTTTGTAACACTGCAAAGTAAGACATGTCTCCATAATGACTAAAACGGCTATGCTAATACCACACTAGCTGGTAAAGCAGTATCTAGTGCAGCAAGAATCAAGAGCAATCAAAATAACCTGGCAGGGAGGGTGTTCAAGTTAAATTCTAATCAAATAATTTTTTCCCCCCCAGAAAGATAAGATACAGGTAAAATACAAATAAGATGAGAAAAAAAAGGAGCAAGCTGGACAGAAAGGGAAACTGATAAAGTGATAAAAGAGAGGAGGATCCTGAGGCGGCACACTAGCTTGCCTCTGGTCCAGATCGGGCTGAAATCACAGGCCAGGGGGTGTTCACTTTCCGCCCCTTGGCTAAGCCTGGCTGCTCACTGAGTGCCTGCTCTTTTGCTCAGGGAAGCACTGTACTGGCCCAAGGGACTGCTGTGGGGGTTGGGCTGGTGACAGCCAGGCAGCCGGTGAGCCCTCCAGGCAACCTGAGTCCCAGTGAGTTCCCACCTGGAAATAGGGCAGTGTTAGGACACCGTTTTTTCAGTTGTCTTATTTTTTCTACTTTCAGCAGAATAAAACTATCACAGAAAAGCATTAGTGGAAGCTCAATCATTGGCCTTCATTCTATTTTATTGCTCTAGCAGAAGTTATTTTCAGAGCAATAATGATAACTTTTGGTTCTTGATTTCTAGTTCTTGGCACAGCAGGTGTGAGTTTCTCTGCTGAAGTCTTTCCTGTCTTTATCTGATAAAGGTTAAATTTCCTGAGTGAAATCCAGTTCCATTTCCATCTGCAGTGCAGGCCATGGGGCTATGATGTCAGCCTCTAAGTATGTGTTTGGGAGGAAGGAGATTGGCTTCTGGTCATTGCTTTCACTCCCTCCTTCAGCACTGTTTCTGCCTTTGTCCAGATGTGCCTGGGGAAATAGAAACAAAAAAACTAACAAGTAAAATGTCTGAGGGTAGAAACTCTTAAGATTTGTGGAGTAAATGATCATAAGACTAGTTTTGCTTGTCTAAATGTTTGCTAATTTAAAGTATGAAATATTTGAATTCTGAGAGATACTTAACTTGCTCATTTAATTTGTAAATTAAATCCAGAAATGTAGTGTTCCCAAACTCTTCTGTTCATAAGAAACTTGGGTTGGGATTTTCTTGTTACAAATTTAATTGATTAGTTAACTTTACTAATTTAAATGGTAACTTTATATTCTATTAACATCTACTGCATAGACATTAATATAATCCTACCAAGAGAGAATTTTAAAAGAGAACATTGAGAAATGTACCTGATGCATTTTCTATTTTAACATGAGATGAAAACCTATATAACACCTAGTTCAATGTTTTTCAAACATTAAAACATTCATGACTCATTAGTGGGCCATGAAATTAACTTATTAGGTTTACACCTACATTTGTTAAAAGTATGGGATAGAATAGAAAGTATCAGAGTGTATCATACCAAGTTAGATGTTATTTCATGAAACCTGTTCACAATATTCGTGTGTGATTGATGTAAATGTATTTTTATGGAGTGTTAGAAAGTTTGAAACACTAATCTAGTCCAATTACCTTATTTTTTAAGTGAGGGAAACTGAAGTCAAGAATTGGATTTATACTCCCAAGAATACACAGCTAGTTGGTTTAGGAACAAAACCCAAACAATCCAGTCCCAGCATCCATCTATTTGTTTCACCATGTCTAGATTAGCTTTGGAAATGCTCTAGTTGAACTGCACATTGTGTAGCTGGTAACATTCAGTTCACAGCTATGGTAGAACTGTGGTAGACTTTCCTATTTTCTTAAAAGAGAAGTGCTTTATAATTGTCTGAGGAAATGGCCAGGAAGTATCAGAACCACAGCAATGTAGGGTTAAAAGTGGCCCCTAGTGGGATTTCCCAGTCTCCGTGTTCCCAGCTAAGAGTTCCCACCTACCCCCTCACCCCACCCTGGTGTGTGTTTAGTGCTGTTTCTCATCAGTCATCATGGAATGTGCCTGGAGGAGGCATCTAAGAGCTAGAACTCAGAAATGATAACCAGCCATGGCTGGTGTGGCTTGGTTGGTTGGACGTCATCCTGGGAGCCAGAAGATTGCCAGTTGAATTCCCTGCCTAGGGTTGTGAGTTGGATCCTTGGTAGGGGGTGTGCAGGAGGCAGCCAATGGTTCGCTCTCACATCAGTGTTTCTCCCTCTCTCCCTCTCCCTTCCCCTCTCTCTAAAAAGCAATAAAAATATTTTTAAAAAAGAAATGATAACCAGAAGGACAAAAGAATGTTTCTTTAGAAGAAATGAATAGAGTTCTGATTCTATTTTATTTTATTATTATTTTTTAATCTTCACCAGAGGATATGTTTATTGATATTAGAGAGAGGAAGGGAGAAAGAGAAACATCAATTGATTGCCTCCCTATGCACCCCCACTGGGGATTGAACCCAAAACCTGGGTATGTGCCCTGATCAGCAACAGAACCAGCAACCTTTCAGTGCACCGGACAATGCTCCAACCAACTGAGCCACACTGGCCAAGGCCTGATTCTATTTTAAAAGTTAAATCCAGTAGAGCAGTGTTCCCAAACTCTGTTGTTCATAAGAAACTTAGGTTGGGATTTTCTTGTTACGTTTTTAGGTATCAGGGTCCCACCCAGAAATTCTGATTCAAATAGGTCTAGGGTGGGTTTTCATCAAGCTATTCAAACAATTCTAATGAAATCGCGTAGTTCCTCAGAGACCCTGAAAGTCGAGTCTTAGCACATAAATTACTATACATAATTACAACTGAGATGTAATTGTGGACAGGGCTGTAACTGCTCATGGTGGAAAGTACTTCCCATGATTTGGCCAAAGGAGGCTGAAGACAGGTCAGAAAGAAGTCTTGCTTCCAGCCCCGGCTTTGACACTGACTTGGAATGCTTTGGGCAAGTCGGAATCTTCCCTGGTTCTTTCAATCCACCTTGAATTCTCTATTTTCTGTTGTGAGATGTTCAGATATTTTTCCCTCTGGAAATGGCTTTTAGTAAGTCTACTGATCTTTTAAAGATTTACTTTCTTATTGGTCAGTATTTTCTCATACTTTTGTACATATGGGTATCCTGGCACTTTCCCAGCTCAGACTTATTATTATTATTATTATTAATTGTTGTTATTATTACTTTAATATTTTTAAATTCAGACTTTTTATTACTTAATACCGTAGTCCTAAGGATGAAAATGCTAAAGAAAACCGTCTAGTCCTGCCCCCGCTGCTGCTCTCTGGTCTGAACTCAGCGTGGAGGTGGGGGGCTGCTTGGCCCCCTTCTGACACCCGGGTCCTGGCTGGCTGCAGGGCCAGGCCTCGGGGCTTCCTGGGGCTTCTCCACCCTCCTGGTGACCCCGCAGGCCTGGAGCTGGAGGTGGTGGCACTGTGCTCACCATCCCCGCCCTGAGCTGCTGCAACCCCACCACGTCTCCCCTCTGCCCCCCAGGGCTTCCCAGTTGACACACAGGTGGTGACAGGCAGGGTGACCAAGAACAGAAACAGGCCTGCCTACCAGAGGGCAGCCTGGCACCGCCACAGGGAGCGCCAGAGGCATGAAATCAACCACTGGGAGGAAGACAAGAAAAGGAAGAACCTGAGGAAAGAAAGATAATTGCTGAAGAAAAGCACCAGGAATGGGTTGCAAGAAAGAATGACCGGGAAAGAAAGGGAACAGAAAAAAAAAAAAGAAAGAAAGAAAGAAAGAGGGGGAAATGCAGCAGAGGAGCTGGGGAAAGAATATTTGCAAGAAAAAGCAAAGGCACAATGTCAAGGACTGTTAAAGAAAGAAATGCTGAAGGCTGTTTAAGGAATGGTTGGGAAAATGCAAAAAATAAACCCCTTCTAGCTGCAAAGAGCTATGGTGATGCCAATGGAAAGCTTACAGGTTTTTACAGTGGGAATTCTTATCCAGAACCAGACTTTTAGAATCCAGTTCCCTGGAAACTGGTTCCTAGGCCTGCTCCCAAGGAAGCTAAGGCTCGACCGAGAAAGAAGACTCATAGGCCTGTGATAAATCAGCCGCACACGTCTCCACCCCTGGTAATTCCTGACTCCAGAAACAATCTTTGCCTTGAAACTCTGTGCACAATACAAAGACAGCAGACGTGGGGAATTGCATGCTTTTACCTGCAGATATTTAATTTTAAAATCAGATTATTTTTTTTTACTGTTCAGTCCGTAGCTCAACATTTGACGTGGTTATTGACAAGTTCAACGTTCTGCATTCATATATAGAGTCCTTAGAGTTTATTAAGGAAGATATTTGATACGTTTTCATTTTTAGAATTGCTTCAAGGTCAATCTTGGCATGTTGTTTTGAAGGATATGTGACTGAATACCTAACAATTGTGTTTGTATTTAGCTTGTATTAAAACCACTGTGATACCAGTAGAACCAATTCTTGTGGGGAACAAAACAAGAAAACATCTAATCGTGATGTTCCCAGCCTTCTCCTCACTCTCATCTCTGAGTTGGTATTTCTTCCTGCACAGAGAAACCAGAGATTGTTAAAGAGCCCAGAATTTGGAAAGAGAGGACCTGGGTTCAAACTTTTATCTTTGGCTGTCTGAACTAAGTGCTTTTAGAACTAACCCTCCGGGAGTCTCAGAACCGGCCTCCAAAGCTCTCTAAAAAGTGGATGTTACAGTGACTGGCTGTTTCACATAGTTGGGGAAGATAAAAGGAGACATTCTATGGGAATGTTCCACACAGTAGCCGTGAAGCACGATTGCTGTGCCAGGTGTAAAACACGATGACTGACGTCCAAGTGCAGGCTGGCACTGGCTGCTGCAGTGAGCTAGCTTACATCCATCTCATGTGAACCCATCTTCTTCCAGGGAGAATAGAAAGCCAGGCCTGCGTTCGCCTAGCAGCTAATTGTGGAGCAAAATGTGAGACTGTGATTAGGGAGGCTTCGTGTTTCCTAAAGGGGGACATTGAACCTGTAAGTTTATCTTCCCTCACAGCTTCACTTTGAAGAATGTTAAGCCAAATATGCCAATAGAAGCTGATGATAGTTCCTGGTTTGACTATTATTTAACACATATCTAGAAAATCTGAGCTCGTATGGATTCGTGCAGACACAAAACGTCTCATAAATGATTTCAGGGCCCAGCTAGGCGTGGCTCAGCGGTTGAGCGTCGGCCTAGGATCCAGGTGATCGGGGTTCGATTCCTGGTCAGGGCACATGCCCAGGTTGTGGGCTGCAGCCGATCGATGACTCTCTCATCATTGAGGTTTCTATCTCCCTCTCTCCCTCTCTTTTCCTCTCTCTGAAATCAGTGAAGATATATTAAAAAAAAAAAAAAAGAAGATTTCAGGAAGCACCACTTGTAGATTGGTCCCTAATGTAATTGGATTATCACTTTATCGCATAAGGCAAAGAAAGGGAGGTGGTGGAGCTGTTACCTGTAATCTAGGGTCTCCCTAAGAGACATTCTCAAAATCTGCTGGACCCTTTTATCCTATTCCTGTCCCCCAAATCGTGTGGGACTGATATTGTCATTGCTTTGTGGGTTGGAGGATTATCCGTGTTTTGGATTTTCCCCTTTCATAAAGAGTTGAATGCTGTTACTGGAACTTACTTGAAAATGCTTAGTGGAGGCAAAAATATATTGTGATTTTTAGAAAGATATAGTTTTGTGATTTTGTAATGGTCCACAGAGAAAATTTGTGTATTTTCTCTTTTCTTTAATAACTTTTTTTTTTTTTTTTGAGGTTGGTCAGAAAGAAAGATATGTGAGGCCTGTCAATAGTTGTCTTTGATCTTCAGAGATGTGCTTTTCCATTGCTAGCTCAGCTGAATATAGTGGATGGAAGAAATATACTTTTCTTTTTCATCTCTTTGTAAATGCCGTCAGACTATCATAAGAGGTGAAGTGCCACTGGATATGAATCTTCCTTTGACAACATAAGTTACAAACAAAAGGCATTTTTATGTTTGCATTTTTATTGATGTAATAAGAATTATGCCAACACATGATTATGGGAATACATTCAATTTTACTTGTTTGTGCTTATTGCAAAGCATAAGAGGAAACCAAAGCCTAGCATTAACATTTCTCTGTATTAATATTGTTTTAAAAAGAGCCATTTATTCTGTAAAGGGAAGAAAACATGAACATTGGGTACAGACTTCAGAGTTAGATAAGAGAGGTTACTAAGCTTTTCAAGAAATGGACATATTAAGTTAGATATGTGAAACTCATAAAACTACAATTATTTTAATTATTTAATTATTTAATATTAAATATTCTAGGTAATGAGAGCGCAAAAAGGACATCTTCAGTGCATTTTCCCCTAAAACCTTTCAGTAGAAGATCTGTGTCTACTCCTGGACCCTTGATTTATGTTATTACTGGATTTAATTGAAAACACATTAAAAATGCATTGAAACCAGATTTTCTTTGGGAAATATCTCAGATTTGGAGAGCATAGAGGTTGAGTGGGTTGGTCAGTAAATATGGAGTCTGAAGGGCTTAATAGGTCAAGTTAAAACTCTTAAAGTAGAACAGTTAATATTTATTTAAGACATAAAATTGTCTAAGTACTGTCTAAATGTTTTATGTGATCTGATTTATTACTCATAATTTATGCCCTGTTTGTTTTACACCTTTCTGGTTTATTTTGAAACCTAATGATGATTACTACCATTTATTGAGTACATACTATGTGC
Source organism: Miniopterus natalensis (assembly GCF_054644295.1). Lineage (NCBI taxonomy): Eukaryota > Metazoa > Chordata > Mammalia > Chiroptera > Miniopteridae > Miniopterus > Miniopterus natalensis. The sequence goes on along the minus strand of NC_142081.1, from coordinate 117,797,411 downwards.
CACAGCCTTTAGTTGCGTTATCTCTAAGCCTTGCATGTACTCAAAGATAGTTACCATCTCCGTTTTAGAGATGAGGCTCAGAGAGGTGAAGTAACTTGTCCAAGGTTGCATAGCTTGTCAGTGTCTGAGCTGGGCATTAATGGTCATTCTGATCCTGAGTCTCATCTCCTATTTTTCACCTCATGGCCAAGGTACCTGCTTTGTCATTTCTTGTAAATGCATGCTTTGGTGAAAACCACTTAAAGGAAGCTATGAGAAGGAGAACAGAACTAAATTATTTCTAAGTCCTCTCTCTGATTTCTGTAGTTGAGTCTCATTTATAATGTCCATGGTAATTTGCACAAATTAGAAACATTATAACACTTCCAAGAACATAAAAATTTGTTCACTTACGATATAAATAACAAATTTACACTACTTAGTTTAGGTTTACTATTAATAATTGTTTTGCCTTTGAGATTTCAGAAATCTCATTTTGAAATAAAATTACTCTTTGAACATTCCAGAACAGCCTATTACAAATCAAATACATTGGTGCGAATTAATCAAAGGTATATTACTGAATGTCTTATGAACCTAGAGTAGTATTTTTTATTTTCTCTCTCGTGGTTTATTTCTTTTCACAGTATGCTTGAAAAACTATACAGAAGAATCTGGTGTGTTCACATCTCCAAACTTCCCCAATAATTACCCCACCAACTGGAAGTGCATTTATAAGATCACCGTGGGAACCAGCCAACAGATTGCATTGCACTTCACGAACTTCTCCTTGGAGGAGACCATTGGTGGAGTATGTATGGGAGATTTTGTGGAAATCAGGTGAGCACCTTCATTTCATAGTAATGTTTTTCATTATTTTCATTCATAATTTTTCCTGGAAATGTTAAGGAAAAAACATAAAAATTATAAAACTTCTTGTAGTGCTCTTTCTTACAAGACATAAAGTTTGTCATTTGGAGCTTGACTTACCAGAAGAAAAACAGAAAATTGTGTAAGATTCTGTGGTTATTTTGAAGTGATTCTTTTATTGTGAATATTTGAAAATAAACTCCAGATTTTATTTGGGCAGAGTAAACAAATGTACTACCACTTTGAAATTAGATGCTTGTTATTGTTGACTATCTACTTTATATAAAATCAATTTAAATTTTAGGTTGTTCACTGTCCATTTAGTCTAATTAGATCATAAAATGGTGTTACAATAGCAACCTTATCTTAAGGTTTTCACAAAGTTTTTGTATTCAAATAATAAAAGCCTAGCCTTGTCCATTTCAGTGCAAGACATTTTTTCTTTAATTCTTTGCTACTTTGAAGGAATGTGTTTAAAATTTTGTATTTGCAGTAAAGGTAAGTTAGCTTATCTACTTGTATTTCTCCAGATCATTAAATTGAGTTAAATTTGGCTAATCAACTTGTTATACACCTGTTTTAAATATTTTATTTGGCATTTCAAAAGCCTGGAATCTTATACTATTTTATAGTAAATTTTATTTTGTGATATGAAGTAAGATACTAAAAAAAATAAATCACAATTGTACTATATCATGCTAAAATAACATAATTGTCTTACTTTACAGTGGTTAATCACTGTACTTTTATATTGAGTGAATCCTTTTTTAAAAAAAAGCTACCGATTATAAACTAGAATTAAGACCCTAAAAGTTCTTGAGGAAAAAATTATTTTAAAATTGTTGCGATAGTTAGTTCAATTTGTTCATTAGATTCCACATATGAGTGAAATCATTTGGTATAAAAAGAAAAAAATGAGAAAACTCATCGACATGGACAATAGTGTGGTGATTGAGGGGGTGACAGGGGGGTTGGAGGTGGAAGAGGGAGGGTATAGGGGGCCAAATGGTGTTGGAAAAATAAAATTTAAATTAAAAAATTTGCTATATAAGTCAAATATGATATATTAAATTGTGAAAATTTTCTTAGAAGAAAAATTTTTAGAAGAAAAATATTGAAGTTGTGTCTGTAAAATAAAGCAACATTTGTTTATACTTTTAATAATTATGGTTTCTTTATCTGGCGTTCACTGACATTTGCCTGACACTTTATTTGAAGAGAAGACTAAATACTTCGTCTCAGTTTGCAATCTATTATATAAAATGTTGTGCCAACCATAAATGATGGTTGTTCTTTATTAAATTATTCAAGTACTACTTAATAAATTGAAAATGATGTTTTTAAGAGTATTTTTGAGAGACATTGATTGACTTAAACTGATGTGTTTGCAATCTCAAAGTTCAAATAATGTTAAATGTTTATACAGTAATACTGTCACTAACCTGGTGAATGTCCGCATCTATCTTTTGTCACAGAGATGGAGGGTATGAAACTTCCCCACTCCTGGGAAAATACTGCGGCTCAAACCCACCTCCAAGAATCATCTCTCACAGTAACAAATTATGGTTGCAATTTGTGAGTGATATCTCTGACGTAAGGTCCGGATTCTCAGCTTACTGGGATGGATCATTAACAGGTAAATAGCAAAAAACTATCTTTTTAAAAAATTTATCTTTATTGTTAAAAGTATTACAGATGTCCCCCCATCCATTAACCCTCTCCATTAATCCCCTCCACCTCCCTCCCACTCCCTCCCCAGGCTACCCAACACTTGGCAAGTCCAATTGGGTTGGTTTCTTGGTTCATGTATTGACATACTCTTATCTTTATTTTTCCATCTGTGTTTTGTGATTACTATTTGTAATAAGCTTCAACATTGTAAATATTTCTGACTTAATAGCAGCATTTTTTTTTTTTTTTAAGACAAAGTAGGAGAAAATGTTCTGGTTCCCTGGTATATTTCATCAAACTGGTCATCTTGGTTAGGAAAAGGAAAGTACACTGACATGAATTAAGATTCTGGGCTAGCTACTCATTGATGATGTAGTTGTTTTGCATCTTGGATTAAAGGGGAGTAATAGTAACACCAGTTAGATATAGACAAGATTCAATCTGACTAGGCTACGCATCATTCCATCTCTGTCTCCTGTAGGTTGTGGGGGCAATCTCACCACTCCCACTGGCACGTTCACATCTCCCAACTACCCGATGCCCTATTACCACAGCTCCGAATGCTACTGGGGGCTGAAAGCCAGCCACGGCAGCCCGTTTGAACTGGAGTTTGAAGACTTTCACTTGGAGCACCATCCAAACTGCACTTTAGATTATCTGGCTGTATGTATGAAGTTTCAGTTGTGTCATTCACTGCTTCCTCCTTGCCCCACAGTCATAAATGAATTTATTTTTGTTTTTGAGATTTGAGAAAGGGAAACATTTAAACAAAACATCCACATAAACATTTTAAACAAAATAAAAAATTAAAAGAAAAGGAAATGACTTGCCTTCTAAGTATATCATGTATTACTGAATGACTTGGTATTTATATAATATTAACATATATTGAAGGAACTATATATACACTAAATATTAAAATATATGAAATATGGACAATTAAGATATGATTGAAAGCCTACTGAAAAGGGGTTATGAGATTTATCATAATTATTGTCTCTGTACTTTCTATATCTGCAGTGCAAAATAGCAATTTAGAGGACTACATTGGTGATTTAGAGATGATAATTGAAGTCCTCCAAATACGACTTTTTATAGTGCCAGCTATTCAGCCTTTTCCATTAAAACACAATCTAAATTTAAAAATGTATTAACTTGTCATAAATTATAAGCTATGAAATAAAAAGCAAGGAAGACTACTGATAACAGCTATGGTCTCAAAAATATGTATTAGTCTTTTAGTTTCAATCTTCAGATTTCAGCCTGGGTTCACAACTTTACAGCTATACACAGCCATGGCTAAATGGCCTGAGTTCATGGCCTAAGTTTATACACATTTAAATGTAATTTTTAAAGATATTTTGATTCAGGGTTATCTTTTCGTTATGTCATATATGAATTCCCTTTCCAGTTCTTTAGGATTACAGAGGCCTTTACATAATGTTTATAGCCGTAATCGTTTGACATTTAAAATGTTTTATTAAAGGTATATGATGGCCCAAGTACCAGCTCTCATCTGCTAACTCAGCTTTGTGGAAATGAGAAACCGCCTCCGATTCGTTCGAGTGGAGACAGCATGTTTTTAAAACTGAGGACAGATGAAGGTCAACAAGGAGGTGGCTTCCTGGCCAAATACCGGCAGAGTAAGTATGTACACTGGCTGCTTGATGCCTGTAGTAGATCTTCAATCTTTTGATGAATGAAACAAACTGAAATAAGTATAAGCCATTAAAATAAATCTTATCTCCTTATTGAGAAAAATTTAACTCTATTGGAGGGAGAAATGGTTATGCATTAAATTTATCATTTAACTAAAGCATGTGGTAAGCTATAGAAACTTAGGAGCGTATTTAATATGCTGAAATAGTTGCAATTCAGCTAAAGATCAGTGTAACCGGTTAACAGCTAATGGATTTGCATTAGTATCAAACATTATGATCTTCTAATTATTCCACTGTACGTAGTATACTCCACACAATTTTTTTTTTGTCTTGTACTTCAGAAGCTACCTTAATTTTATTACAGGAAACTATGGTCCTTGTGAGCCAAACATGGAATAAGCACGTTCTTTACTGTGGGAAAATCTGGTCTTTGTAGAGATGCCATTTTAAAACCTGCTTTCCTATTAGGCAACCTGGAATTAAAGGAGCATCACACAGAAAGTCCAGGGGCCCAGGGGCTTGTCTGGCCTGGGAAGATCACTTTTCTTCTCTGGGGTTCCATGATATTTTTTCTCCTAAAGAAAGGAGATTAAATTAGGTGATTGTGAAAGCTCCCTTCTAGCTCTAGAATTAAATGCTTTCTAAAGTTAGCTTCAAAATGGACATTTGACAAAGTTTTCTTAAGTTTATGTTATTTAATAAACACTTGACTTGTGTTTTTTTGTGTGTGTTGTTGTTTTTTTAATCCTCACAGGAGGATATTTTTTCCATTGATCTTTAAAGAGAGTGGAAGGGAGGGAGGAGGCGGGAGAGAGAAAGAGAGAGAGAGAAACATCCATGTAAGAGAGACACATCGACTGGTTGCCTCCCAAACGCACCTCCCACTGGGGAAGGGAATGAACCTGCAACTGAGGTGCATGCCCTTGACCAGGAATCGAACTTGCAACCCGCAAGCCAATGCTCTAACCACTGAGCAAAACTGGCCAAGGCTACTTGTATTTTTGAAAGTACCATTTGCCCCACTAAATCTAAGTTTATCCATAATTTTGACACAATTATCTAAAAATAGAATTGAAAGTCACAAAATCATGATCTGAATATACTTTGGATTAGTTGAGAGTATAGTTAATGTTTAACTTTGATTATGTGTGAATTTAAAGATTCGTATTCACTTATATCTAGGGTTAGGCTGAACTCTAGATGGTTTTGAATACTGAGTTTTAATGACATGTAGCTTTGTTCTTCAGAAATTCATCATTAGTGCATGAAAAGCCCTCCCAAATCCCAGCAGGGATATATCCATTTGGTTGAGCACATAATCCTTTCTCTAATTTTATTATTGCTGTGCTAATATGTTTCTCAGTTACTTTTATTTCTATGATATTTTACTCTCTCCCATAATTTCAGAACACTAAAGGAGTAATTTAGTGCACATGGGTGCTTAAAGGTAAAAATCAGAAGTAACCAGTGAGATTTTCCATATCATTTGCCATTTGGCAGATAGTATAATTTTTGAGCACTGAGAACAGCTCACATGGTTTAATGGACCATATTTTCCTCTGCCCTGTTTTGTCGTCATTGAGGCACACGATGCCTGTCTGCCTAATAGGTGTAACTTCTTGCAGGCACCTAAAATCACAAAATCATTCTTTAGAAATCCTGTGTGGACAAAAATATTACCTAAAAATATTCCAAGAGAAATAGTTTGAGTACTCCCCTGCTCTAGCAAAGGAAGATTTCTGAAGAGCCGCAAGTGTATACTTTTCAAACCAAAGTTTATAAACAGTATTCCAGCCACCTGCCAGGAGACAGTCCTGTGGTAGAAATGCATGTATGAACCATGTTCTTCAGAGACAACTTTTCAATATAACATTTATTTTCCCATTCTCCTATATTGCACGCCATACAAATAATATAAGAAAGACTTGAGAAAAGGCGCGCGTACGCCTTTAAGTCATTAGGTGACTGAAATTGGCACTGACGCCCAGCACAAGCCATACCCCCTCCAGAGGTACCTAGTATAGTTTTGTTGAAAACTAAGTTGAAGAAAATGCCACCCTTGGATTGAAGGCTTTTAAAAAAATTTAAGATTTTCATTTTTCTTCCAATCCTGTACATTCCCTCTATTCGCTGGGTACTTCCTGATGACTAACTAGGGGGATAACAGAGCCTTTGTCATGGGTTACATGCTGACTTTTGAATTCAACAAAGCCATGCTATTATTCGTTTTTAGCATTCACATAGAACTTTGTGTTTTTAAACTGTTGAATTTAAAGGTCAAGATTTCTGTCCCTTCCAAATGTTAAAGTTAGAAAAACAGAAGCATAGAATGTTTAATACACTTCTCTAAACAAACAGATCTCTGACTAGTGCTAAGCTATTTGGCTTTCCACAGTTCACAGGACTTGGATGCCCATTCTGACACAGGCAATTTTCATGACACTTTCAAGTTGGTGAATTCACTCAATCATTTTACATTTGTTCTAAATGGAGACTCTTTCACTATAAAAATGCTATACCAAATATATAGATAGATGATAGATAGATATAGATATATAGATATATATGTGTGTGTGTGTGTGTGTGTGTGTCCTTCCTTAAAACTAAATTTTTTAAAGGAAATCTCACACACATCTTGGAGCAATTTTGGTATATTTGAGAGTGGTTCTTAACAATCATGGTTATTTTTTCCAGCATGTGAGAACGTGATGATTGTGAATCGAACCTATGGCATCTTAGAGAGTATACATTATCCAAATCCCTATTCTCACAACCAGCGTTGCAACTGGACCATCCAAGCAACAACTGGCAACACTGTGAATTACACGTTTTTAGAATTTGAATTGGAACATTACATAAACTGCTCCACAGACTACTTAGAGGTATGTATTCTGAAGCTAAGTAAATGACTTTATTTTCAGATAAAGTTAGGCAAGCCAAACTTGAAGTTACCGTGCTTGAAGAACCAAATCCCTAACCCTGCCCCACACATCTATAATATGCCACTAGCCATGGCGTTTGAACAGGAATATTTCATGCCTTCCTCTGCATTGTCTTCATCCCCACCCTAGGAGATATATATTTTTTCATTGCTTTTCAGAAAGTGGAAGGGGTTGGGGGAGAGAGAGAAACATCAATGTGAGAGAGACACATTGATTGGTTGCATCCTGCATGTGCCCTGAGCGGGGCCAACGTGCCCTTGTCCAGAATCAAACCTTCAGTTTGCAGGCCAGCGCTCTAACCACTTCACTAAACCAGCTAGGGCTCTGCATCATCTCAATAGTAGGGATATGTAAGCTTTTAAATTATATACACAGAGAACTATGTTTTTGGGTTTCATTATACCTTCTGGACTGACTAACCTCATGTAAATTAAATAATGCAGAGGGGGAAGAATAACTTCTATTTTTGGTTGGTTGCTTTTATGATTGCTCTCTACAAATAGATCAGAAAAATGTTTGGGTGTCATGGCCTTATTTAATACTTAATTTGCCTGATACTAGGAATCATGATTTCGATTTTTGTTTTTGTTTAAATTTAGGCTCATTTTAGTTAACCTTTCTTTTTGCAAAACAGAAGTTTCTATTTGTTATAATAATGATCACCAGTGACACTTATTCAATTCTCCATATACAATGCTATGCAATAAAAGTAGCTTGAAAATCAAGGAACCCAAAATATGAGGTAATCTGCAATTTTCATGATATCCTATTTATAAAACATTTATTGCTAACTTTTTTATGCAACTTTTTAGGGCTATAAATTGTAAAGTTAGGCAGCTACTTATTTTATTATGTAATTATACATTCATATATAAAATTATGAACTATTTATTAATTTAGAAATATTGATTTCTACTCTCACACTTCATAAAGTAATTTTAGTCAATTTACATATATTTTGACATATATTTTCATCATTAATAAAATCACTTTTTGAGTCATCTAACACATCATGTTCATATCCATTTACATTGTTAATATATAATACTTTTGAATCCACACTTGATGTTTTCACTAGAAATCTTTTCTGAAGAGACAAGTGCCAACTCTGATAACACTGGGACATTCCCCCCATCCCACCTGTCCACAACACAGTGATTTAGTATGTTTCTTTTTAAGGTGATCATGGTTTTTTGAAGCCTTGCTTGTAAAGACTCCCAACATCCAGCACTTGTAACTTTGAGGACATATTCTCAGGAAAAAAATGCTTTATCCTTGTAAGAAAAATTGTAGCCCTCCTTTTACCAGTTCTTTAAAAACCTACCATTGATTGAGGTTGTTTGAGGTTAACATATCTTTTCCAAATAGCACATCTCTTTTTCAAAACAAATAAGAGAAACTTCCTGTACTTCGAGAGACTTTCTGAGGTCCTGAATATATGGATTGCCTTGTTTTTGAGGGATAATTTTATGGGTTAAAGAAAACCTTGTTTTATATTTAGAAAAGTTCAATATTATAGAAATATTGAACCATAGTGTTTGCTCATTAGAAAGTTGTATTTACTAGTATTCAAAGAAAATAGGATGCAACATAAGACAAACTTATAAGCACAAACTTGACAATGGTTTTGAAGTCCGCTTTCCTTGCTCTAGTGTTTAGGTGAGCTTCACAAGCTTAATAATGGGTGCCTGCCTCATTCCATTTGCCTGCAGTAGCCATTGTTTTTCTTCACATGGTGAGATCTTGATCATTCTGTATGAAAACAAAATAGAAAAGTTGCTTTCAAAGCCCTTTTTCATACCACAAGCACAGCAGTTCATCATATTATATTCTTACTAATTGTGATTGTGCCCACATGCCCTCCTGACTCTGGGGTTTGTGAAGGTGGGAGCTGCCTTCCACTAACTGTATGACCCAGGCACTGAGTCCAGAGTTGGGAATCTTACAGGAGCTCAGTAAGTTCAAGTTAAATCGAATATCACAGACATATTTTAGCACCAGCCTAATGATAGCTATTAATTAATGAGAAAGAACTGAATTCCAAACTAGCCTTTTGGTATAAGCCCTACACAGTCATTGCAATTCTATCACTTTGAGCACAAACCAAAATAGAACTCGTGGCCTTGGCAGAGCATTGCAATACGCTCGGCACCACGTAGCGATTTCATAAAGCACCATGGAGAAAGCTGCAGAGAGGGGGAAGCTTTTGAACTGGACTTTAAAGCAAGCTTTGGCAGGAAGAGTAGGGAGGAAATGAGATGAAACCTTTCCAGAGACTGGACTCCATCTCTCTGGACTTACTTGAGGATGGAACAGTAACAAGGCCCATCAGATAAATTTTGGAGGTGTTTGAAAACTGTCAAATAAAAAATACTTGTTCCAGTAACTGTAGAGCAGCTCATCAGAGGCCCTTCAGAGATGATGTTACAGGCATGCCATCTGTCTTGTGCAACATTGATGGTGAAAGCAGCAAAAATACAGAATGAGAACCAGAAGTTCAGCAAAGCCTTCCAAAGAATGATGCTGTTGCCAGAGGGAGGAGATTTTTTTCCATTTCTTTAAGCCAAGGGGCAAGGCCAGAGCAATCTCTACAGTGGCTGGTCTCTGATGGAAAATGTAAAAGCACAAATAACCATTTAAGGAGAGCAAAGCCACAAACACAAAATCTAGTTTCATTATTTTAATAACTTGTAGTTAGTTTGTATTTTTTCAAGTGACTTAGCCAAGTCTCAATTGAATGACTGTTACTGCAGCCAGAATTGCATTATTTTGATTTAATAAAACTGAAACTATGAAAGGACTTGATTAGGTGCTGGTCGGACATTGTGCCCAACTTTGCTGAGAGGTGTGGATGGGTAAGAAGCCCATCTATGCTTCATTGTTTTGTCTTCTGGGCAAAACAAAATGTTTGATATTTGGAAATAAAATATTCATTGGGAGGGAGGTTCATTTGCTTACAGCAGTAACCGTATTGCTCATACAGTTGTGGGAAGCCAACTTTAAGAATTCGTCCTGTATTTTACAACTTGATTTCACTTTTCCATTTTTTGCTTTGAGTCTGAGTCTCCATGTGGAAGAGAAGATTTCTTATAGGTGATCGAGTATGCAAACAGAAGTGATGGATTTGAGAGCGATCAGCACAGAGATTATAGAAAGACCAGAGCATGTGTTAGGTCAACAGGGAGCATGTGCATGGTGAGGAAAGGAAGGGAGGAAACTAGGAGGTCATTATGTTATGGAAGCTGAGGGAAGAGAGTATAATAGAAGGTGACAGTGATCAATAAGGTGAGATTCTCCCAAGGGGCCAAGAAAGGCCAGGTTTGAGCAGTGTTCCTTGGAGATCAGTGTGACCCTGGGCAGAGCATTATTTAAGGGTTTGTGGGAGCAGGAACAATACTGTAGAGTGAAGAGGCATGAAGGGGAGAGAGTGAATGTAGAAGCCTAAGTCCCTGAATTCAATGTCTGCATTCTCTCAAGCAAATCATCATTAATTCTTGGCCTCTTTTCTCCAATTTTCATCCTTCATTTCCCTAACTGGTCCTCAAGTGGTGCGCTCTCATGGGACCTTTGCATGTTCTCTTATATGTCAGTGTCTCTTAAAATGTGGCCCAGGATTGGATGCAGCACTCCAACTAACCTATCCAGAACCAAGTATGCTGGGACTATATCATCTGGTTCATATACATCTGGTATTGTAGGCTGAGGTTAAATGAGCTTATTGTTAGGTCGTAATGTTGGACTACATTAGGACCTATAATCTCCAGGTCACTTTTGCATGAATTTTAATGGCTTTGTAGTTACCCCCAGGATATTACTCTTAGTAAGTTATGTTTGACTGTTTTGCCTGAGAATTCCATCACTTCATGATTCCTCCAAATCCTGATTCTCGGTCTGTAGAGCATTATTCATTTGTATGCAGACTCTTTGACCACTGGTCTACTAATTATTAAAAAATAATTGATAAAAATGTCAAACAAGATGGTGCCTGTTTCAAATTCTCCAAAATGACAGGTTTCTTTGGTTAAAATGATCTATTATTGAACACTTTTACAATAGCATCATTCAAACAACTTGGTAATAGTAATAGCTGATCTTTATCAAGCATTTATTATTTGCTAGGTAATTATGACAGCAACACGCTAATGTAGGAAATATTATACCCATTTGACAGGTAAGACAACTGAGGTAAATACAGGTTATCTGCAATCACAAAGACTGTAGATGACAAAGTCAGGCTTTCTCACAGGTTTTATGGCTCCAGGCCAATGCTCTTAGCTGTAGTACCACACACCCTCTACCTATTATACACTTTTTCACAATTTTCTGCCCCCTCAAATGTGGCATGAGGGAGTGTCCATGAAACCCTTGGGTCTACCACTCTAGAGACAGTCACAAAGAGAAATTTATGCTATTTTAGCATGGTTTCTTCATAGATAAGCAGTGGTCATTTATTATAATCCTCTCTGCTAATTGCTGACAAATTGTTTTTAGTGTCCAATTTAGGATTTTTCAAAAAATTACTGTCAGTCTTACTCATCTGTGAGATTCCACAATAAACCTTTCCCACATTTTGGAAGCTGAATAATTTTTCCTTCAGATCTCCAGCAGTCTTACTTTTCACTGTTGTGCTTTTTATTCTTGGTCGCACATACACACTCAAACTAAACCACGTAGAAAAGATTAGCATTATGAAGGACTGGTTCTCTGAGGAAAGTAAGAAACCTCGTGGCACACAGAATAAACAGAAAAGCTGAGAGAGGGCAGAAACAGAGGCAGCTTAGTGGATTCTCCCCTCTGTCTTCCTGCTTTGTTGCTTCTCCCTGCATTGTGTACACTATTCCCATCTCTCTCCCCCAAAACTTCCTTTGAGTTTCTGCAGCCTCACAATTTCAGTTTCAACATGGCCATCCCAGCCATGACTTCACATCTTTTTCAAAAAAAATCATCACCAGAGGATATGTTTTTTATTTATTTTATTGTTTTATTTTAGAGAGAGAGGAAGGAAGAGAGAGAGAGAGAAACATCATTGGTTGCCTCCCATACTCGCTCTGACCATGCATGGAACCCGCAACCTTTTTGGTGCACGGGGTGATGTTCCAACCACTGAGCCACCGGGCTGAGGCACGACTTTACCCCTTTACATGACCGTTTACCTCAGGCACTTACAACCAACTAGACTTGCCTTTGTCGACAAAGTACCAGCACAGGTGGCTCATCTGGTTGAGTCTGACCGCAAAGGCATGGATCTAGCCCGTGTAGGGATGGGCGACCCCCCAGGCGGTCGACCAGATCACAGATCTGTGAGCAGGGGCATGGGTTCTGCTATCACGCTCAGACATTTCTCATACACATTTAGCAAGATTACAAAGTAGGTTCTGTAGTGACTGTACCTTCCAGTACTGCAGGATGTAATTCATTTAAACCTAAAAAAATTCATTTAAAGCATTGACTGCCTTATCTTCTAAATTGGATTTCAATGTCTCTTCTTCCAGTTTCAAAATCATCTGAGGCAAGTTTCTATTTCCCCTTCACTGAGTTATGCTGTCTTCTGCCGGTGTTGGCCCAATCCACATTTTTACCTGTCTTTTGCCCTAATGATAGCTTTAAAAAACATAGACTCCCCCTCCCCTCCCATTGTTCTATTTCCTACAGTTTAGCTCATTTGTATGTGTGCCTAAAAAATGGCCAGGAAGCGCCTATGTAGCTCCATGTGTTTCTTCTTAACTGATTTTTTCCAGAGGTTTTCTCTTTTATTGTTGTAAAGGCTATTCCTGACTTTGTGGATAGAATTTAATTTTTTTAGAATTTTTCATTTTAAAAAAATTTTCTTTCCTTTTTCTATTGCTGCTCTTTTATTTTTCATTGTTAATATTTTTGGCCCATGGGCTCATATCTCCTTTTTTTAAAATCCTCACCCAAGGATATTTTTTTCCGTTGCTTTTTCAGAGAGAGTGGAAGGGCGAGAGAGAAACATCGATGTGAGAGAGACACATCGATTGGTTTCCTCCCTCACATGCCCCAACTGGGCCGAGATTGAACCTGCAACCAAGGAACATGAGCTTGGCTGGAATCAAACCTGGGACCCTTCAGTCCACAGGCTGACGCTCTAACCACTGAGCCAAACTGGCCAGGGCTCATATCTCCTTTTGAAGTCTGGCTCCCTAGAACCTGAGACCTGTGACTGGTGTGTGCATTCAACCAGGCTCTAGGGAAATGGATCCGCTCTCCTGTTTTGGTCCCTTCTACATTAAAAATCATTTCTTTGCTGGCCAGAATTAGTCCCGGGTAGCACTTTTCTATGCTGTTTACTTTCTGAGAGAAGAGAGCATATAAAGAATTTATCAGGTATCATGCTTCCAGAAAAAGACATCTGAGTGATGTCTAGATGGTTGAAATGATTTCCCCATGGCCACCCTAGTTTATTTCTCTTTGCTTCACTTTTTCCTCTGTAAAAAAATTGGAGTCTCTACCAAGCAAGAAGCTGATACTAGAAGATAAAGTCCCTACAACTAGCTGCTAAATCTGGCTGCATTCCAAAACCACCTGAGGATCTTGTGATATAATCAAGAAAAACATATTCCTAGACCTCACCCCAGACCTGCTCAGTCACAGCCTCTGGGGGTTTCAATAGGGGGGCCCGTAAATCCCTAGACTGGCCCTTGAGGCCACAGTCTGTAGCCCACTTCTACCGAGACAGCACGTCGCATCCACACTTCAAAGCTCTCTCTGGGGAAGTTATAAATATTTTAATAGGTATGCTCTTAACGTATACCTTTAAATGCTACTAAAGTTACTTTTTCAACGGGTCTCATTTTTTCATGGGTATAGCTGAGTTATATGCTTTGTCTCATCAAGGCCTGGTAACGCTGTTATCATACTTACCTCATTATGCAAAAATGTCAGATGTACTTTAAAATTTTTGAATTCTGATCCCAATGTTCTCCCACCTTTCCTTGTTTGGCACCTTCGCCTCTATTGTCTTTCATCACACCCTTTCTTACCTTCCTCTGCATTTTCCTTTTCCACTTATGTCAGTTTCAAGTCCTCTTAATTATGTCAGGGACTTCTGTCAAATGCATTTCCTACTAGCCTTCACAAGATTCATTTCATCTCTTGCCAAATCCTCTTGCTGATGTCATCATGTTCGCCAGATGTTTATATGATTGTATTACACTCCCATGTCCTCCTTCCAATTACAAAAGAATGCATTTTAAATGAAAGGATAGCTGAAAATATCCATATCCCTGAACCTTTCAGTTCTACATCCGCGTTTTTTAAGTCTGCAGCCTGAGCAACATTTTGCACCTGCGACTGAAACATCAGGTCCCTGCAATATTGTAGTTAGTTAAGGTAACACTTGCTGTTGTTGTGGAAAACTCGTACATTCTCAGACGACTGAGAAGTTTATTTCTCAGTGGCATCAGAGTTCAGTGCGGGTGTCCCTTGCTTTCCACATGGTGATTCAGGAACCCAGACAAAGGGAAGTTACAAAGAGCTGTGGGGAAACCCCATATCTCTTTCTGCAACAAATGTTGATAGATGTTTCACTAATAAAGAGACCTAAATTCTAATAAATCTGGGAAAGCTGAATTAAGCACAAGTAGGGTTTGCTCTTCCCTTCTGTTTTTGCTGCGGGAATTCCTCGAGCTGTTGCTATCATAACTATGCATTGCTCATTCATTTATCCATTTATTCAGTTATTCAAATATATTTTAGACACATAGGCCATGAAAATACAACTGTTTTAATATCAGTTTTTCTTGTCTTCAGGGAAGAGACAGAGGTTAATTTATAACACAGTACAGATTTAATTACAAGCTATGTTAGTGCTATCAGGGAATGTTATTGGGTGTTCTGAGGACATGAGACTTGAGAGCCAAGCTCACCTGTGGGTCAGGGAAGCTGTCCTGGGGAAGGATAACAGCAAGATGCGAAGGAAACTTAGGGATGTTGTGTTTGGAGAACTGTCAAGGAGAAAGCCATTCACTAGTTACAGGGGTAGGACTGATTTTAATCGGTAATATACTACTGCAACAGGGCAGAGGGCCCAGTATGAACTGAACTGAACTTCAATTTGCATAGATATGACTGGGCATTTTAAAGGGACAATGAGGGGGATGGGAGGGCACCAGTGGGGGCTCCAGCAGAGTCCGGGAGATGAAAAATTCCAAACGCTCAGGAAGCCTAAGTGTGGTTAGACCACCTGGGTCTGTTGGGGGTTAGGCAATGATGGAAGATAGGAGTCTTCCTCCCACAGAGACTGAGACACAGGGGCCCTATCCTTTCTGATGATGACATTCCTAAGGAACGGGTTTCAGATCCTTGAAAAAGACAGTCCTGAGTTGTAGGAGATATGTGTACGTCTCAGAGGGACAGAGGAAGACTCAGAATTCTAAGCCCTTTTTAGTAGGTGCTCTAAGAAAGGTGGTCAGGGGGCGGTCAAGGTGTCCTAGGGGTTGGCCAGTGTTGACCGTCTTGAGCTTTCTCAGGCAGGTACTTAGGGGGCTAAGGCCATCCTAGGGATGCGGCCTTGAGCTGATAGAAACTATGTTAGTGTTTAAGATTTTAATGTGGGGAAATGAGTGGAAGAAATCGTTTGTGCTGAAAGTCTGTAGTTTTTATAGGGCAGGCTTGAGGCCTAGTAGAGAAGGCTCAGAGGAGCCTGACAAGAGTTGGGTCAAGGAGAGAATCTTTGTCCGAAATGAAAGATCAGGGTGGCTGAGGCCGAGATGAGCTCCCGGGTGGGCGAGACCTGCAAGTGTAGAGTGTGTGGGCATGTGTGACTTTCAGTGACCTCCCAAGGAGCAGCACGAGATCTTTCCAGTGTAAGCTGGGAAACTGATTGCTCAGGTTGGCACTTTTAAAAACTCTGGTTTCCAGAATAAATTGAAGGGAGGTAAGGGTAACTGGAGACCCAGTGAGGGGTGGCTGCGGTCCAGGTGAGAGAGACGGCAAGAGTTCTTCATGTTGTGTGTGGAGGAATGTAAACATGCACTCGAGCACTTAGGAGCTACAATCCACAGAACTGGATGAACGACTGGATGGGAGGAAGTGATACAGTGAAAGAAACAACGATGATATCAGGATTTAGCCTCATAGAACTGTGTATGACGGTGACAAGCAGGGAGAGAGTGGGCCTCGCCCTGAAGGAGGGAACACTGAGGGGACACCAATGGCAGCAATTCCAGGTAGATTAGTCTTTGCCTGGAATTCTTACTCATTGACATCTCTTGGACGTTAGTATTCCACAGAGCATTCTTAGGAAAACATTATTCTAGAGATGTTTTCCAATTTTTTTCTGTTTTTATTCTCATACAATAAGTGAAACTTTTAAGTCCGTGAGATAGTAGAAAGTTCTCCTTCACATCTCAGATGTTTATTTTGAGAATGACAAGAATGAAAGTCTAGGCACTATTACAGACACTTGGATAGATATTATTGCTTATCCTCAGATTAGTCTAATAATTGGATTTTTTACACATTTAACAGACAGGAGAAATGGGACTCAGATAAGTAACAATACTCAAGACCACACCGTTAGGAGGTTATGGAGCCCAGTTCATGCTCAGGTCTTTCAAACCAAAGTGAGGACCCTGGAGCCTGCCTGGACTCAAAGCTTGGATTCTCCACACTAGCTGTGACTTTGGGTATGGAAATTGACCTCTTGCTGCCTCAGTTTCCTCATGTGTAAAATGGAGGGAACAATCACACCTACTCATAAAATTGTTATAAGATAATCTACACACCCGGCAAATATTCAGTACTCAAGAAATGCTTCTTACTATTCCCAGCGCTCTTTTGGGGAGAGCACAGCTCCCTCGTGGCCATTCAGATTCTGCCTCCAAACATTCGGGATATTGTTTCTCATCTTATAACAGCCTCCCTCTCCTGCAGATGCCATCTCTTTCCTGGTGACCTGTCACTTAGGAATGCTGCTCCTCCTTCGGGAGGTCTGACTTCCTCTCCCAGGCAGAGCCTTGGTCTGGTCTGTTCGTAGCTCCGACAGTTCAGAGCTGGACCTCTTTCTCTTCGTAGCTCCGACAGTTCAGAGCTGGACCTCTTTCTCTTCGTAGCTCCGACAGTTCAGAGCTGGACCTCTTTCTCTTCTAAGGTCCCTTCTGCCACACGTATAGCGCTTGATAGGACTTTGGTTTCTTTTATCTTTAAAGACCCTGCACCCTCTCTAATAAGTGAAATGTAAACAGTTAGTGTTTGCGGCACACGTCACCCTTGGCCACATGATGCTATACAGGCCTCAGAAACAAGTGCCTCAGTTTCCGAATATTTTGGTCTAAAGATAAACCCAAAGTTGGAGGCAACTCCAGACACCACTCTTTCAGTTGTGGATCTTTCTGTCCCTTTCTGGGGGGTTCACTGGAATTAGAACGGCTTACACCAGCTCTCCTATGTTTGCTGGTGACTGTGGGATGCTAATAATAAGCAGAGGTTTCGTAACTCATCTGTCGCTCACTTGTAAGTGAATGTCTCACAGGTGCCCAGGCTGCATAAGAGGATGTACAGCCTTGCTCAGTAGTCTCTGTCCTCGTTTGGTCTAGCAGAGTGCTTAAGGTTGAAGACTTTGCTCTGGCTGGTGTGGCTCAGTTGGTTGGACATCGCCCGGGGCCCCAAAAGCTTACCGATTTGATCCCCAGTGCGAGGCGTGTGGGAGGCAGCTGATCGATGTTTTGCTCTCAAATTGATGTTTCTCTCTCCTTCTTTATCGCCTTTTCCCTTCCTCTCTCTCTAAAAATCAATAAAAATATATTTTAAAAAAGATTGAACATTCTGGAACCAGAATGCCCAGGCTTCATTACTTAATAGGTAGGTTAAACAGTACATTAGACATGTGCTGTATATAAGAAAGGTTAAAACAGGGAATCATTTGGGGGTCTGGAATGGATTAATTCAATTTACATTATTTCTAATGGGAAAAAATGATTCAGTTTTTGAACAGCTTGCCGGAACTAATTAAGTTTGAAAACCAGGGTTCCACTGTATATAGGTGTGTGTGTATATATATTATATACACACATAGATATATACATACATATATATATGAGGAGAGAGAGGAAGAGAGAGACCTATATATATCTATATATCTTTATATTGCCAGAATAAAGCTTGGCACATATTAAACACTTACATAAATATTCACTGTCATTATTTGCACCAATCCTAAAGTGAGAAAAGCACCTCAGGTACAGAGAAATTCACAGATAAAAAGCATTCAGTTTTTTAGGCTGAGATATGATTAATGGTTCATTTTTTAAGACACTTAATTTCCCTCTTTCTTTTTGTCTACAGCCTGTTTCATTAATTTTGTTTTGACACTTCTCACAAAGGATATGTGATAAAAGATAAAGCCAACATTTTAGTCCACTTATTCTACTAAAGGCTCTGTTAAGAAATATAATGAAAAATACGTTGATTGCATCGGCTGACAGGAATTTGGGGTATTATCACTGTAACTTAAAAAGCATATTCACTATTCTCTATTATTACAGAGGATAAGGCCTTCATTATATCCTTGAATTTAACAATTCTTATTTTTAAACAAAGAACAAATGAAGAAAACAAGAAAATCTCCTTGAGGAGTTGATTGATGCCTTTTAAAATGTTGAATTAATAATACACTTTTACATACCTCAGTTTCCAGAACTCTAAAATGGGGATAGTAATACTACCTGCATTATAGAGCTGCTAGGAATTTTAAATTAGGCAATACAAATGAAGGGCTCATAATAACACTGAACTAATAAATATTATTTATTAAGTGCTAATAAATATTGTTTATTATTACTTCAACATAGACACAACTTTATGGGTAAATTTTTGCTCTTTAAAACATTTTGCAGTAAATGAGGAGCTATTTCCAAAACAGCTCCCCAGCTGTGATCAGCACCGATTGGCCCCATACATTGAAAGCAGGGCTTCTGTTCCCTTGCCTCTCAGTTTTCCTACAGAAGCGACGGGGATCCTCTATCTGAATCCAAGAAGTGTGGTGGTTAAAATCCCCTTTGCCGGTTGGAAAAAGGCAGAGAAGCAGCTGAGATTGATGAGTTTGAGCTGACTTTCATCATCATGGCACCTCCTTAAACACTTCCTGAGTAGATGAGTCATGCTTCCTGGAACCGTCTGTCACTGAAAGCTTGCTTCTAGGAGGCCTGGCATTTTGCTTAGAATTCAGAGATAAATTATTTCAATTCTGAGTACAACTGCTACTCAAAAACGTGCATGAAAAGTGATAACAGCATACCAAACAACCCAATTTATGTCTCTATACCAGATACGAGTCTAGCTTTGCAGTAACCATGACCTGAATTCAAAAGGAGTTTAGAATGAAGTGTATCCATTGGTTAATTAAGCCAAATACTTTGTAGTGTCAATAAGTATAACCAGAGCATTTTATAAGAAATTTAAAACTCCAAAGTTGCCCAAGTAAAATGTTATTTAATTATAAAAAATTAAAAGGAGCGATAAATCAGTGTGATTAAAATCCCTTTTCTCAGAAGGAAATGCTGATCTTTCCTAACCATCCCTCACAATGAAGAATTTTCATGCCATTGCATTAATTTGCTGCAGTTAATGAGGCAAACACACCAGCCTTCAAAAGAGAGCCTTTGCTCTCAGATTGGAAAGAAACTGTGTGTTTCCCTCTCTCCGTATGCTCTCAACCATGAAGTACAGAATCAGGATGAATAAAAATCAGATACACCGATGATGATTTCCACATCCCCAGAAGCCACTAAAAGGTACATTGGATGCTCAGAACTTGAAATTGCTCTGTTCACACTCCTTTCCTCACCTCGGTCTGCTCAGCTAAGCGTCCACGAAGGCAAGCGAGTGGAAGGTCCCTTCCACCGTCTAACAGGCACACGGCCTGGATCATAACATGTCGATCAGAAGGCCAGCTTTTAAAATTAGGAATCTTCGTGGGTTTCAGCTAATTATGATTGTCTACTTTTTAAAATAGGAACAATTTCTAATCATAACATTTCAGAAGTTTATTTTAAAAATGTCATCTCTACCCTTAAGTTCTTACATTTACTATTTAACAGGCTTTCTTTCCCCACCGTCCCTGAGTCGGGGAGGAGTCTGCATGGCAGTCAGTGTTCTAGGTCTTTCCAGCTCAAGGGTCTGTGATTTCACGTTGTTCTACGATGCCTCCCTGTTTCTGAGTCCATCCGTAGCAGGTAGTGAGACTTTTAAGAGGCAGAATACTCTTTTGAAATGTTTATTGTTTCACTGCAGTGGTCCAGTTGGCAGATGGAAGGCTGTGGTTCATGGAATTAAATGTTCATGTACACACGGGAAAGTGTGCTTGGCTTTCAAAGCATTTCACTTACCGCTAGGGAGGGAATTAGACATTTAGTGCTCCATCAGTGACTATCACAACTTATGTTTGTAAGAAGTCTTTAGTCCCTGAACATCTGAAGAAATTCTTTTTTAATAAAGAATTAGTCTAATTAATAATAAAAACCTAATTACTATAAAAAAGGAAGCACTAGGGACAAAATATGGTTTTAAATTAATGCTGAGGGAGAGTACCTTATATAATAACATTTTAATGGACTCATTTTCATGCATAATCTTCAGATACGTATAAAAGACTATGGAGGCAGACAGAATAATATTTTTACTAGACCAGCTGGGTAGTGAGAACTTAAAAGGGTATGAAATTTTGAGATTGGAAAAGCATTACCAGTGCATATCTACATTGTTATGTTAATTGGTCTCCAAAGATAATGTTTTAAAAATATTCTTATCTGATCACACAGTCATACACATATCATCATTGCAGGAAATTTGGAAAATATAGAAAAGCCTAGATACAATAAAAATAACCTAAATTACATCACTACTAATAATATTTGGTTGTATTTTTTCCTGTAGTCTCTCCCTATGTATTTATTTTAATATTCGAAGGGTATCATCCGGTACATACTATCCTGTCCGAGCTTTTTTCCATGTGACCTGAACTTGTGCATGTTTCCCCATGTCACTCACTATACCACATCATTTATAACACTGCATCTTCCAGCATCATAATGCAGCCACCGATTCTTGTCAGAGAGCAGTTAGAATCTTTTCAAATATCTACTGCTGTAAACAATGCTGCCATAATCATCTTTGTCGTTAAATCATTGCACACCGTCATGATTAGATAATAATTTTTAAAATGACAGAAAAAACACACACACACACAAAACACCACACAAATCATTCTCTGTGGCTTCCAAAATGAGTAATATGGGGAAAGCAGAAATAAAAATGCAAATGCACTGTTAAGAGCAGACAACAACCAGCCACTGCCTGGAAAGGAGACTATACGGTCTCTCTCTGAGGCAGACCTCTAATTCTGAGTGACACAAAGTAACTCAGAATGTGGTCTTTCGATGGGTTTCATGTTGTCATGCGATGCCCAGCGCGATGAGTAATTGTTTAATTTTAGACCGGTATTGCACATTTCCTGCCCCACCCGGTCAGCACATGGCTGCATGGCTTTTCCTGTGCCTTGCAAAGATGGGTGCCTATGTAGCAGAGTGCTCTGGGCGTGGCCAGGGGTCTAATTGCTGACGGGGAAATGGCACCAGTTGTTACCGGCTATTAGACCTTGGTTCAGCAGCCTTGGCTCTTGAGTTTGGCTAAGAGAAGAAGTCAGAGCTAAGCAACTCAAATCGTTGGAAAAAGTTATTCAGAAAGTCACAGAAGCAGGAAAAGTGAGCCAGCTGGGCGTGGGCTCAGAAAACAAGTTTCAGGGCAAAAGAAGGGCCCTTGAGGCTTAGGAGAGAAAGCAAAGTACACTAGGAAAGAAGATTTGAACAGGCAAACTCTGGAGAGAGAGCCCTGGGTTCTTTGTCTTCAGGGTTTTAAAGGCAGGGATTTAGGGGAGGTCCTAGGGGAGGATCTTAATAGAATAGTCACACCTTTCCAGGTGTGTCCTTTCAGGGTCATTGTCTCCACTGATTGGTCAGCGCCAGAGCAAGGGGTCATTAGTCATCGCAGCTGGTCCTGATGTCAGCCATGGCATTGCCCAGCCTGGCCTTGCTGCTTTTCTGCGTCTGGAGCTGAAACACAACTGAGGCCTAGATGTTATCTCTAGTTGGACCAAAACTCTGTCTCTGTGGTCAACAGTCCGATCGATGGCTCTGCTTCCAAGATCATTTGATGTGGGTCAGAACCTCATGGTCCTGAGGGCTTAATGCTTAAGGGAATCACAGTGCAAGGGCTTGTATGGGGGTCATATGAGGCTATTCTTGGCCCCCTGGTACCTCCTCCAAGGGGGTCACCACATGACCAACGACATGCCGGGGAGGAAAAGTCATGGGAGGGTTTGAACTGGATGACCAGTGATACGAAAGGTCAGGGGCGTCTAAACTGCATGACTAATGATATGCTAGGGAAGGACAGGTCACCTGGAGTGAGGTCCTCATTTTCTCAGTTGTGTCTGTTGCTGGGCACAAGGGGCTTTCTGCCCTGGTGACCTTCCATACCTGGCCTGTTGTTCCCGCTCTGCTTGTGCCTAACTGCCTACCACACAGTGGAGGAGACTTCGCCTCCTGGGGCCATCACGGGGCCGTCCAGACTCCACATGCTCTGCTTATTAACTCTCCTCTTCAATAGCTGTATAATTTATGCTCCATGATCTGATGAGTCTGTACCCCCTGGGCTTCTCTCACCCACGATGGGAGCCTTTTACCTTACTCTGCGATGCCCGTTTGGCAATTTCTACTGTTGTTACAGGAGCAGTTCAAAGCCCTTGAAATTTAAAGTAAACTCGGAAAGTTCCAAGTTTATCCAGTAGATCTGTGAGTAAACTTCGGCAACAACATTCTCAATAACTACTCTAATGAGGCAGCTCCCATGGATTCTGTTGGGTTTTTCAGGGAGGAGGAAATCTGAAGATGTGCTCCAAGAATTCACCAATCACCACCCCTTTGGAGCTCCAGTGGCTAAGCAGCTAGAGCTGCAGCTGGCAGGCAGAAAGGGCAGGGGAGGCTGCCACAGGAAAGTCACACGCAGAGCCACTTGCCTTACCAGTTGTCTCTCCCCCATCCACCTCACCAGGCAGCCTGCCAGGTTTCCTAGCGTTCCCCTCACCACCATCTCCTGTCATGGTCCGCCCGCCACCTCCCTGCACCCTGACACAGACCAACGTTTACATTTCCCTCCGCAGTGTGACTTGTGTTGGGCTGTGCCCCCCACGCACAGGGAATAGGCTGTCTCCACACATCACTAGGTCGTCTTAGCAACGTGCTGCAAGCTGTGGCTGCCCATCTCCAAAGTGATTCATTGATTTGTTACTTCCCTGTCTGGTCAGTCGGGGATGATTTCTGTGAAATGTTGTACATAAGTCCGCTCAAGTTCTCTATAACCACCATCGTTTTTCTCTCTCAAAGCTATTTCTGGAGTGGTTTCTTTTGAAAAAAAAAAAAAAAAAAGTTGGTTCCCTTTGCCTCTAAGAGTTAGAATAACATTTTGAGCATATTCCACACTTAACCAAGTACATAATTTACTTTTTAAAACAACCTTATGAGATAAGAACCACCATGATGCCAAATTTATTAAAAACTTTTAATTGAAGAGGTAAAGTAATTTTCACAATATGATACTCTAAGCAAATTTTAGAGCTGGACTGGACTGTGAAACTAGACAGACCCTGACACTGACCACATTGAATATACCCTACAGTCTTCCTACAATAAAATTTCTTTTCTGCTTCCAATTGGGATTCTAGTCTTCTATTAGTGACACTGACTTCAAAAAACCACTGTGGGAACTCATTAAGCACAGTTCTCAGAAATTTAACTATGTCTCTTGCACTGAGCAGAATTTCTGTTCTCAACAGTGATTAGAAGCTTCTCTACTATACCCAGAGCTCTCCCTCGTGGCAGATGAATTATTTTAATTACATATTAAACTCTGATGGATAAAGTTTTTGGAGTTTTTAAACATTTGTAATAGAAAATGGACCAACATTTTCCCCCAGGAGTTTCTCCATATTTTAATGACATATTTTAATTCCAAAGAAACTCTTTAATTTATCTACCTGGACTATATTTATTTAATTCTTAAAATTAATACTCCACTGTATAAAAGAATTTTCTTCCAGAAAATTTTGAAGTAAATAAGAAGAACAGTAGCTTTAAAAAGCATGAATTAGATGCCAATCTAAAATGGAAAGGGCTGAGTTTTAGTTGTTCCTGTGTTTCTAAAATAGGTTTAGAAGTCATTCTATACATCCCAAGCTCATACATATCAGACACTTAGTTATAATTTTATTCATTCCAGTCACACACGCAGCAAAATTAGCAGCAAAGAGACATTTTAAAAGCACACTCTGTTCTGAGAGTCCTTACAGTTCATGAACTTGATTGAGGCAGCAGATTGAGGTGCACATTAGCTGGCTCTGGGTTTAATTCCACCTTAATATTTAGTAGGAATCCATAAATCATTTCGTATTGCAACTGGAGTCTGAAGTCACTAATGGTCTGATAACCTACACATGTGTCAAATTATCAAAGGAAGCAGATAGAAATTGGTAAATGTGGCTAGGCAAGAGATTTCCTTCCTCTTTGAATGTCCTAAGAGTGGCTGAGATATTTCAGCATGGGGGAAGGATCCAAACCACAAAAATTCTAAATGAATAGACTCCTTAAGGGAATAGCTGAACCAACTTGAAAACATAAGCATCATTTCGGGTATTTAAAAAAATACCTGTGAACACAGTTATACAAATTAGATATGCATATTCAAAGTGGGACTCTCACTCTTTCTCTTCTTCATTTCTAGTTGCCTTGATATGGATTTAATTCCAGCCTCAAATATTTGTTCAGACCTAGTAGATCTTTAGGCTTTCCAAAAGCAGGGGAAATCATACCCTTAGCAGGACCAGTGCTTGCAATGAGTCACAGCTGGAATGTCCTGTGGTTAACATCTTGCTCTGAAAACAGGGCTCCAACTGGTTACCATGGTAACCAGTATTTGTATACTTTGAAAAATGACTGTTCCTGTTTTGTGTGGTAAATTTACACAGGAATGAATTGTAGAGGTGACGTTAGCCATCTGTGTGAGTGCAAACAAAAAAACCTGATTTAATTAAGTGTAAATTTTAGAAGGCATAAAATTGGGAGTATGGGATTTTTTTTGTATAGAGGTATTCTTTTATACTAATTAATTTATTAATTTATTTGACATTATATTTAAGCATTTTCATCAACGTCTATTTGATATTGATTTTAATATATAATCCTCTCCCTTCCAAAGACAAAAAGAAACTCTTTCATCAGTGCTTCCCCCAAACCCACTCCCTTTACCCATCCCCCATCCCATTCACAATGTGTTATTTAAGAAGGACTGGATTCAGGGGCTCTCCTTCAATGAAGTAATCCCATCTGGAAGGAAGAAAAAAAATCCCCTCAAAGTCATGTGAAAATGTCAGGTTTCTTAACCTTGGCGAGCTGGGAGACAAAAATACTATACTGCTATGACCTTGAATAGAATCTAAAATAGGCTTCCTCTGAATGTCGCTGGCTAGTATTTCAGAAGGTGCATCAAGCTTAGAGCAATTATGGTTGGAGAGAAGTCACACCTTATGTTTTGTTGAATGATGAAATAATGAAAGGTTTGGTCACTGAACTACAATTCAAAGTTAAGAATGAGCCTTTTGGGGTGGAAAACAGGAGAGTGTTTTCTTGCGTATTATGCCCCTGCTTGGGAACAGCATGTTTATTTTTGTATTAATTAGTTTTGAATAGGAAATCGTAGGCTGAATTTAATAAAAGTGGAGCTGAGATAAATACCCTGCAGTGAAGCAATA
Source organism: Miniopterus natalensis (assembly GCF_054644295.1). Taxonomy (NCBI): domain Eukaryota; kingdom Metazoa; phylum Chordata; class Mammalia; order Chiroptera; family Miniopteridae; genus Miniopterus; species Miniopterus natalensis. Next base: position 117,771,468 of record NC_142081.1, on the reverse strand, counting down.
TTTTTAGCAGTAAACAGATTGCAACATGGGCCGCCTCCTCCACCCCCACCTCCTGCACTAGATGGTGGGGCCTGAGGTTTGAGGCCAAGGGCTCCGGTTGTTGGTAACTGTTCTTTTTATGTTGCTTTACTCTTTTCCTTATTTTCACTCCTTCATTATGGCTTCTGTCAAATATCCAGAATATTAGAAACTTGATAATAAATATACACATTTGAAGCAGCAGTATTTAAAAAATAAAAAGGAAGCTGAAGTGATAAGCCTGAAAAATAAATCTCACCTTTATTCCTTTGCTTACAATGCTTAGATTTCAGAGTGAGTGGTATAACGGACTTTAGAGGTTCTTTTTAAATCTCTGCCGACCTCCCTCCAAATCTCACAAACATATGTGTCTATTAAACAGCCAATTTTGAGAACTCAGAATGAGAGAAGCCAAGATTTATAAGTCTGAGATTTACTATGACCTTGAACAGGCCCTGCCTGGTTCCCGATTCAGAGAATGACCACAAAGGATCCGAACCCTTTGCTGCCTAAGGGGAGCAGGCTGGAATTTAGGACTGTAAGACTCTAATATGTGTCTAACTCTGCAGGGTTCAAGGAATAGTGCAGATCAAGTCCCATTAAAATAAATGCAGTTGGGGGGGAATCATGGTGTCCATTCTGTGAGGGTGTATTGGGAACCTGCCCTGCGGCTGGGTTCTAAGGGGAATGCAGAGGAGGTCTGGGCTCTAAGGAAACTCAAGTTAAGTAGGGAGATAAGACACATGTGCTGCTCTAGCTGTTTTGGCTCAGTGGTTAGAGCCTGGCCCTCAGACCGAAGGGTCCTGGGTTCGATTCCAGTCAAGGGCACGTACCTTGGTTATAGGCTCAGCCCCTGGGAGGCAACCAATCGATGTGTCCCTCTCACATCAAATTTTCCTCTCTCTCTCTTTCTCTCTCCCTCTTCCTTCCACTCTCTCTGAAAAAAGGAATGGGAAAAATATCCTCAGTTGAGGATTAAAAAAAAAGACACATGCCTATAACTAGAATGCAGTGGAATGTGACCATTCCCACACAGAAACACAAATAAAGAACTGAGGCATTTCAAAGAAAAACTTATTATGACTGGCTCTAGGAATTAAGGGAGGCACCATGGAAGTGCTTTGTAGAATTTGATTATAAAGTTTTTCATGCTCAAATCAGTATGTTACACACAATATATATATTTTTTCAATCCTCACCCGAGGACATGCTTACAGAGAGAAAGGGGGAGAGAAACATTGATGTGAGAGAGAAACATCGGTTGGTTGCCTTTTTTACATGCCTGACACAGAATTGAAGCAGTAACCCAGGTATGTGCCCTAACCAGGGATCAAACCGGCAACCTTTCGGGGCACAGGATGACAACCAACTGAGCCACACCAGTCAGGCTTTCACACAGTATTTTATATCATAACATTTTAGTAAATAATAATAACTTGTTCAATTTGGAATTTGTTGAATCCAGATTATACATTTTCCCTACAGACACATGCAAACGCATATACTCTCACATACTCTTACATATGTGCACTCTCCAAGAGACCCATCAGGGATGTCCATGAGCCTATAATCAGATACCTTTCACTTTGTTGCCATGGGCATTCATCCCAAGGGTGGCTGGAACAAAGTGTTTAAAGTGAACATAGGAGATTAAAAGAAAATATAATGTCCTGGGTTATGAGGAAGCCAGTGCTTCTGGATTATCTTTCCTGATTGAAGAGATATGGCAGAGAGGTTTATTTTTTTAGCTTAAAGTTGTGCATGTGATGAAATTATTAAATGAGGCAGATAAAGCGTGTACAACAGGATGTATAAATACCTCAGTGGGAACATGGGCAAAGACCTTAGCAAAAAAGTTCCAAGAGAAGAAATATCAATGGCCAATAAACATGAAAAAACTTCAACCTAAAAATAACATAAATTAAGACAATTACAAAAACACACACAAATTTTCACTGTCAGCACCAGCTTTAAAAATAATAGTCGTAGTTGCCAAAATTCCACTGCACAAAGAATTTCTGTAAACTGCCGGTGGGAGGGTAGATTGGTATAAATTTTTGGTAAGAAATTAAATAATATACATGAAGCCAAAAAAGATTATACTCTGATTCATTTCCCTTATAGGAATCTTTTCTAGGGGAAATGTAAAATATTAGATAAATATTTATATTTGCAAAAATATTGGAAATACCCTAAATAAATGACAACAGAATTGTAATGTAAATAATGTATTAGTAACATCTTATGTGAGCATTAAAAAATTTACAGGAAATATTTAATGACATGCTTAATATAAAACGGAGCACAATGAAATGTGTAACCCAAATTTATACGCACATACATACATACACCTACACACATATGTATATATACATATGCAAATGAAAAAAAATGTTGGCAAGCTAAACTTCTGGTATTAAAAAAAATCAATAGTGGTTATCTTCAGTGGGATTAATTTTTTATTTTCCTTTTTCATAGCTTTCTAAAATGTCTGATTTTTAAATATTTAGCATTTATTTAAAATTTACATTTTACAATTACAGTACTGTTTATTGAGCTTCTCTTATGTGTCAATATGTGAACACATCTCATTCAGCCCACTAGTTCCTCATCCTATGTCTAGATTATACTTTGGAGGGGATTACTAGGCTGACATAAAACCAACCAATATTTGGATTTCTGGATGATTTGGCTTAGAAATCATCCCCACGACTCTCTCTATATAATTATTTTGCATTCTTAGGTTAAGCAACTGGTACTTGACCCACCTAAGCAGATTTAACCTTTATTTTTGAACCAAAGAACAGCTTTCACTATGTGAGTAGGCCTTGCTCTTTCCATCTGACAAACCCTGCGAAGTGTTTTTACATCGGGAAGTTTCTCTTTGATTTCAGCTCTATGATGGCGCTCAGAGGATGGGGCGCTACTGTGGAACAGATAAGCCGCCTTCGGGGAGCACCACAGGCTCCGTTCTTCACGTGCTGTTCCACACCGATGGGGTTGGTGAAGAAAAAGGGTTCCAGATGCAGTGGTTCGTTCACGGTAAGCCCGGCGCCCATCTCAGTCACATTTCCTAGTTGCTATTTGATGAAGAATTGTCCCTGATCCAATTCTACTTGGAAACTATACCATCAACCTTAATTGAACCTGGGTAGTAATCTGATGTTAGGCCTTAGGAATTTTACTCAGGCATTGGTGGCTCCCGGAGAGTGAAATCCTGTTAGGGTTAAGAGAGGAAGTGACATCAGATGGGACAGGATTTGGATAACTGCTTAAGGAGGTGCAGTGATACATTGCTTAAGAGAAAGAAGGGAGCAGAAGGAAGTTTCCAAGGATGAAGACCTTTACCTGGATGTAACAAGGCAATTGCAAGGCAGGATGGGAGCCTCTCAGGGGGAGTGGAATAGAAAGAGATTTAAGGCTTTCTCTGACATAATGAGAGGAGGAATGATGGGATAGAAGGGAAAGAATGAAAGTCAGCCCGAGAGAAAAAGGGAAGGGCAAGGATTGTGCTGAGAGGGAAGCAGGAGCAGACAACTAGTGATGCACTAAGCAAGGAATGTGTTGTACCTGTCACACAGGTAGGGCCACATCAGAGCCCACCTATGAGCTGGTGGTTCAGAAAGCAGGTAGGGTAGCTCAGATGGTTAGAGCGTCGTGCTGATAGGCCAAGGTTATGGGTTTTATCCTGGTCAGGGCACATACAAGAATCAACCGATGAATGCATAAATAAGTGGAACAGCAAATTCACTTTTCTATTTCTGTCTCTCTCCCTTCTTCTCTCTAAAAAAAATTTTAAAAATCAATAAATAAAAAATTAAAAAGAACCTTGTAATCATTTCTCTGAAGATGAAAATTCATTTTTTTTTGCTCTTTTTTGTTTGTTTGTTTCTGTTTAAAACATTACAGATGTCCCTTTTTCTCCCCAATGTGGAAATTCATTTTTAACAGTAGTTCTGAAACTAATAGACTGACCTCATATGGCCCAGTCTAAAGGAAGTGGTTCTCTAAATCTGCTCCCCCCAAAGCAGCATCGGCATCACATGGCACTTGTTAGAAATGCAAATTCTTGGCCCCCATCCCAGACCTACGAAATCACAAAATCCAAAAGGAGGCCCAATAGTCTGTGTTTTAACTGGTCTCCCTGGTGATTAGTGTTTGAAAACCACTCTCCTAGAGTGATCCAGACTTGAAAATTATAGTCCTTGTGAAAATTATAGTAACACTTCTCAAACAACGTTTTAGGGCTCACTGGCCTGTTCCAATCAATTTGAAAGAGAAGAGAAGTTGCAGTGTTTTACCAGAAACCACTCACAGACATGGCCTTACTGTCAAAATCAGGGGTGAGCATAAGGTGAGGGCCTAAATGTGTGTCATGGTTGACTCTTAAAGGCTATTAACATCATAGTGCATTTATTATATGAATCTCAGTGCTATATATAACTCAATAGCCCTGTTATATATTGAAGAGTGTTAGACATTCTGAGATTATGAACTAGAGACTGAGTGTATTTCTATTCAAAAATACGAATGGGATTTTTAGTGTTTAAAACTGTTCAGTGGTTATTTACAGAGCTACTTATACCTTGAAACACAGATTATGAATTAGAAATTCTTGACCATCTCTTCATTAAGTAGGTAAATTTAACCTTGGAATGTCAATTTATGGATCTATTAAATGAAGGGACTAGATTGATTCATCTCTATAACACAGTCATCTCTAATATTCTGTGATTTAGAAATGATTAAGGAAACTACAGACAGTGTGAAAAGACCTAGAAGAAACAGGAAAACCTCAGAAAATCAGCCAGGTCTTTAAGGACAAGGGTATTGCCAGACAGTGTTTCTCAGACTTTCATGTGCACATGAGTCACTACTTGTTCAAATGCAGATTCTGACGCAGGGGGCTGAGGTAAGGCCCGTAAACCTGCATTTCTAAAAAGCTCCCAGGTAATGCGGATGGCACTAGACTGTGAGGAGCAAGTTGAGGGCAGATGTTAAGGCTGGAGGAATAAAATGACAGGAGGACAGCATCCACTGAGTCTAGAGAAAGCTTTGAGGTGCTCCCAGGGCTCACTGTAATAACAGCAGAATAATATCTTCAATCTTTCTATGTCAATGGGATGAAAGCAGGGACCCCTCTAAGAAAAAGAACCTTACTGCTTAAGACACCTGAAGAGGAGAAAGCTTCCCCATGAGACGGAAGATGGAAATTAAGAAATACTGACCAGGAGACCAAGGCTCAGGGCCTAATGGAGTGGCTCTTGGCCCTAGATACACACTGGATTTGCCTGGTAGTTTTTAAAGAGTACCATGCTCTTTAGAGAGCACGGGTTCCAATCTCCAGAGAGAGAATTCAATTGGTCTGAGTGGGACCTTGACTAGTGCTATTTTTTTAAAAACTCCCTAAGTAATTCCAGATGGAAAGTTTTAGGCGCAGAGGCTTTGCTGGTCATCTCTCTCTCCTCAGCGGGCTGCTTGCCTCCTGTCCAGGCTGTTCCAGCCAAACTAGCCCAAGGCCACCCTGAGGAGTATAATTTAATGGTCATTATTACGGTACCAATTACTGTATCACTGGGTTCTTCCAGCCACCATGCTGGAGATGGCTGACTCCTCTGCTCATAGCACTGTATTTTGTTGGGAAAATTTTTTTCTATCAGTTCCATGTGAAATCTGTCTTCATAGGCGGAGTCAGAGCCACCCTTTATTGTCTTTTCCTGTTTACTGTTTCAAAACTTTCTCCCAATTGCTGAAAACTTGCTAAGCTTGGACCCAGATTTATGCAACAAAATTTTGCCAGGTGGGACCAGAATTGAAAAAAGATTTAGCCCAGCCGGGCATGGCTCAGCAGTTGAGCATTGACCTAAGATCCAGGCAATCGGGGTTCGATTCCCGGTCAGGGCACATGCCTGGGTTGTGGGCTCGATGAATGACTCTCTCATCATTGATGTTTCTATCTCTCCCTTTCCCTCTCCTTTCCTCTCTCTGAAATCAATAAAGATATATTAAAAAAAAAAAAAAAAAGATTTAATTCTGTTACCCACTGTATATAAATTATACATGGGAAGAACCTTCTGGAAGGGGTTGGTTAGTGGTTTAGATCAGTGCAAAATTAACGAATTATAGTAGGCTGTAGTTTTGCAGCATCACAGGTACCCAGAGTTCATACTCTGCATCTGAACTAGGCCTTTAGCTTAAGACGGTAGCCTGAGGAGAGGGGCCACGAGAGTAGACGGGGGTCAGGGAAGAAGTTTCACTGGGACACATTCCCCCACTTCTTACCCACTGGAGGTAAACTGAAGACATAAACCTGATGTCTCAGTGATTCAGGTCTTCATTCCACAGATGTTAAGGGACTGTTTTGGACCATGTGCTGTGTAAGAGCTGGGGACAGCAGGCCTGGTTCCTACTCTCCTAGGTGATTGGGAGAAGTATCCATCAAGCAAAAAGCACATGAATAAATATGTGATAAGTGCCAAGAAGCACACAAAAGGATTTGACATTGACAGGAGGTTAGAGAAGTCCTGCATGGAAATGGGCCCTTTTAACTAAAATTTAAGAGTAAGCAGGAGTACTATGCTAAGGGAAATAAGCCAGTCAGAGAAAGACAAGTATCACATGATCTCACTCATATGTGGAATCTAATGAACAAATTAAACTGATGAACAAAATAGGTCCAGAGACATAGAAGCCTGGAGCAGACTGAGGAAACTCAGAGGGAAGGCGGGGGTGGGTGGGTGGGGAGAGATTAACCAAAGAACTTATATGCATTTATGCATAACCCATGGACACAGACAATAGTGTGGTGAAGGCCTGGGGAGGGGGTGGATGCAGGGTGGAGGGGATCAATGGGAGAAAAAGGGGAACATCTGTAATATTTTCAACAATAAAGATACTTTAAAAAAAAAAAAAAGAGTAAGCAGAAGTTAACTAGATAAAGAGGAGAAGGAGAGGATTCCAAGTAGAAGAAAGACCCCGTGGATGGAGCATGCAGGCTGAGTAGGAGAGACCCCAAAGTCCAGAGGGGCTGGAGTCCAGAGTCAAGGGGAGCAGTGCTGAGCTAAGCAGTGGCCAGAGCATTAGGGTCACACATAGTTAGGGACTCTGGCAGGGAGAGGGGCCCACCCTCTCTTTTATGTAAATCTGTCAGATTTCAAAGAATTGAGCTTTGAGTAGACTCTTGAAGGACTGAAACAGCATGGCATGTTGTGGGACTCAGAATATAAAATAAAATACAAAACAAACAAATGCAAAATAAATGTCTCAAAATAAATGACTCAGAATATAAAATAAAATACAAAACAAACAAATGCAAAATAAATTAGTCTCAATTTTCAAGTGTAATAGTAATACTCTTTTTTAAATTTTATTTTTAATTTTTTAAAACAATATGTGTTTATTGACTTCAGAGAGAGGAAGGGAGAGGGAGAGAGAGAGAGATAGAAACATCAATGAAGAGAGAGTCATCGCTGATCACTGATTGGCTGCCTCCTGCATGCTCCCCACTGGGGATCGAGCCTGAAACCCAGTCCTGTGCCCTGACTGGGAATAGAACTGCTCTCTCCTAGATGGTAGGCTGATGCTCAACTGCTGAGCCACGCCGGCCAGGCAGTACTCTTTTTTTTAAACTGGAGAATGAAATTATTGATCCAGTTTAAAAAAGTTCTGAACTTTTATAATAAGTGAAGTGAAGTGACTGAACTTTTATAAGAATATGTTACTTTTATAATCAGAAAACAAGATTTCAACTTAAAAACTGCACTAGCAGTACTGTTGAATGTCTTTGTGTGTGCACATGAAGGTGTGTGTGGATGTAACAAAAATGATTGTTTCTGCACAGCCTCTCCAAATCTCAGTCTCTAAATCTCAAACTCAGAATCAGGTTTAGGAGCGAGGGCCCAGGATACCTGTCCTGACGCATCATTGCTGAGCATTGCTGTTGAGGAAGAATCCCCGCATACCTCATTTTGCAATTAATAAATAAACCCATTTGCAAAATGTGCTTCTCTGTTGACTGCACAAACCTTCTATTTGCTTTGAGAAAATGGATCTAGAATCGGCCTTTATTTTGGGCCCGTTTTGAAAACAGCGCTGTAGACTGGAGATTAAAGCACACTGCCTCTCCTTTATGCCAGCCTTCAAAGGGAGTCCCACCCTGGAAAGAAAGAAATGGCCACAGTTGCCCTGCCTGGCTAAACTGCTCACAGGATTCAGTGTTGACAGCATTGTCCCAAGGCTGAATTCAGCCTCGGGGGCCTCCTCCTGGACTGCTGAAGGGAATAGAGAACTTTCTGCAGGCTGTGTGAGCAGGGGCCTCCTGGCCAGCTGTGCACACCCCTCCCCTCTTCTGCTCCTTTCTCCCAGAGGCCCGCTTTCACTTGGCAATGGAATCCCACATACAAACAAGGTCAAGGAGCTTTGTGAGTGAAAGAGTGACATTTGCAAAGGAAGAGAGCCCCTCAGCTGGGAATCACAGGGGAAGGGCTGAGTGGCCTGTGATCAGGAGGTGATGTCACCCTGGGTTTTCACAAAAGAAAGTGTAGCCTTTTCTTTGGGGAGATAGATGACATCAGCCTCTTGAATGGGGGCTGGTTTCATTTTATCTTCTTTTTAGCTATTAATGAGATTTCTCAAGCCTTGGGGGTTTTTAGAAATTGGCTTGGGGAGAACATTTTGAAAACTTTATCAAGATCCTCAGTGGCTGGCTTGGTTTGAAGCTGAGCCAGTGCTTTCCTGACTACCTGGGGATATGAAGCACTGTATCAAAGGGCTTTAAAAATAGATTTTTAGAGCCCTGGCAAAGAACCTCCATGAGGTCTTAAACCTTCCCTCTAGCTCTCTTTCCCTCACTCAGATTTTTCAATAGTTTTTGTTTATTGTTGGTTTTTCAGGAGAAATCTTTCTAACGTGTAATCTTTATCACTTTTGGGACTTAGGGTATGTGCGCAGGGGTGGGAGGCTGGGAGGATTGGGGTTCTGGGAGGTTCACCCTTTGGAGACAAAGGTTTTATCTTTTGTAATTTCATTATCCATTTGCCTTTTATGTGACTGCTGGGTAGTTACCCGGAGGGTGTGAAGGTGAACAAGCTGGGCTCTATCCAGAGCTCTGTGGGCCTACACTCAAACGGGCAGACGGTTTGCCATTGTTAACCATGCTAGAGTGATTACAGGGACCCTCTGCAAGCAGGTACTTATTGAGAAAGTGTTTTTCATTTAGCCATTTGTTTAACCAACCAACCAACCAACCAACCAACCAACCAACCAACCAACCAACCAACCAACACGTATTGATTCACTACCAGGTTCTGGGCTGGGTGTGTAGAAGACAGAGAGTGTATTAGTTAGCTCAGGAGGCCATAACAAAAGACCTCACATTGGGTAGATAAACTACAGAAACTTATTTCTCACTGTTCTGGATGCTGGAAGTCCAAGATTAAGGTGTCTGCGGGTTTGGTTTCTCCTGCGATCTCTCTGCTTGGCTTGTGGATGGTGGCCTTCTCACTGTATCTTCACATGATCTTTTCTCTGTGAATGCGCATCCTAGTGTCTCCCTGCATCCAGATTTCCTCTTCATATAAGGGCACCAATCATATTAGATTAGGGTCCACCCTAGGGGCTTTATTTCAACTTAATCACCTCTACAATATCCCTTTGTCCAAATACAGTGACATTCTGAATTACTGGAGAATAGGGCTTCAATATATGAATTTTGGGGGAAAGCAAATTATTCCAGCAGAGAAGGAAATAGCATCCTCAGGGAGTTAGTCATTTAGTAAGGGAAACAGACAAATAAATGTAGAAATAAGTCTATAATCCATGACACTGTGGGGCACAGAGGAGATTCAGGAGAGCCTAAGGGAGTTCAGGAGGCCCTCCAGGCAGCTTTAGTACACGAATCAGTCAGTTAGACAAATGTCCGAGAGAGAAAGAAATTTCTAAGAGTAGCAGGGAGGCTAAGATAACACCAGAGTTTTGCAACTGGCAAGTATTTCAGCTAGAACGGGTATTCTCAATATCAGCTCCAAGAGGGTGAAAATTGGCTCTTGGAAGGGTGAAAAAAATTGTATACTTATGTATAAAGTACAGATATATATAATACATAACAGGTACATAGTATATCTGTGATATTGAACTTTCATGGGGGAAAATTTGGGAAAAAGTACCTAAGAAGGCTATTTAAAAGTGCAATAATGAACCAACAATGGTTGAGAAATACTGAGCTAGAGGAAGTGATAGAAGTTGAGGCAGGACAAGTTGTCAGAGACCAATTGATAAGAGCCATGACAAGAACTCAGATTTTTTGTCTCATGTGTCCTGAGCCTTGCTTCTGCACAGTGCGAGCATTCAGAGTGAAACTGAATTTATGAATTGTGGTTTGCAAAGATTCCAGGGCATGCTCACAGGGCGGGATGTGAATCACACTGCCTGGTCCTAATCTCAGGCAAGGACCTTTCTCTCTGTTGGTGATGATTGCTTTCGTAGTGTTACTTTCTGCTCGGTGATGATACATAATGTCACAGAGAGAGAAGTGGTAAAACACCTGTCCCTGTCTGCCGCTAAAGTAACCACATTTATGATCAAGAATGAGTCCTTCGTTCAGATAGTCTGTAAGCAATCTCAGTATAGACAAATAGACTCCTGGGATTCTTCTATTTTATGGTGTGATACAAGATAAAAAATCCTGTTCAGTCTGAGTAGAAATTTAAGTCCAGTAGACACTTTTAAGAGACAGTTCTGTTTAAGTTATAACTTACTTCCTTAAATGCTGGCTAGGCTTTCTTTCACATTCATAGATTCTATCAGCCTATTTAATATTTTGAATTTTTGTCTTTGTGATACTCTTAGAAAAATTTTAAGCATGGAGGCTGCAAATGAGTACAGTCTTAGTACAGAACCAAAGTAAAGATTTCTGCATTATGATACTGTGTCTGATTTTTATTTTTGGCAAATTCTCACTTATGTCTTTTTCTGCAAAGAAGTTCTTAATGGATGATAGTGAATAAACGAATCTGTTTATAAAGTAATTCATATTTGTAAAATTGGGATAATAATTTACCAAAAAAATCTTGGAGCTCTTTTTGCCTTGGCTTCAGAACTTTTCCAGCAAGGCCCGAGTAATCAGACACAGCATTAACAAAGGCAGACATTTCAGAATGAGTGGAAAAGCTAAATCCTGACAATATTTGCCTCCTTGACAACAGCAGAAGATACACATACACACAGTTGACCTTCATTTAATGTTGGCTCTGAGTCTTGTAACCAGTGAGGGACTTTTAGGAGTCTTGCATTTCAATTCCCATGCCACTGCTGTTTGGAAAAGTTGGAGTTCAATTTCCATTGCTACTTTTAATAAAAAGAAAAAGAATCTTCCTCAAACAACTATGACCTTCCCAAATCATATATTGCACAATTTGTAACCGTCCTTGAGATTTGGGCCAAAGGAAGGGCTTTTGGAATCTTCTGTTTGTGTTCTGGTTGCCTAGCAACAACATCTCTGAGAGATATTGCACATACTTTCTAGGGGATTCCACATCTTTTCATACAACATTGAAAAAGAAACCACACTTTTTTTTTCACAGTTTCAAATTTTGTCGCAGCCCAAAATGACTAAACCCACCCAGAACAAACATGAGGATCAGTGTAGAAACAGTAATTTTTGTCCCCAGAGGTTTCTTTTTCTTGAGCATTTACTTAAATATTGCCATGTTTGTCTCTAACATCACATATCCAAGGCCTTGTTTTATGTGTATGTCTCTGTGTACTCAGAGGAACTAATGCCAGCCTTTGGTGGCAGTGACTCCAAAACAAAGAAGGAATGTCTGGTATAGGAGAGTAATTACATTCTAGAAGGTTTAATAGAATTTTATACTTTCTATATAAGTAATGTCATCAATTTACTGATTCCCTGATCTTTTCTCTTTTTAGTTATACTTACAGACTACTCATAGGCTAAATAATATTGACTTTACTACCTAAGTATAATTTAAAATTTATTTTAAGATACTAGTTATAATAAAAATAAACCATGTTGCTTTATATAGAGCAAATGAAAATATTATTTAAATGCTTAGTGCAGTGATTTGATTGACATCTCATTTGTTATTACCGGACTAGGCAATTATTTTTAAAATGTTGATGTTACCGTTTAAAAATGGTGTTATCGCTTTAAAAATGACACCTGATGTGATCATTTTAAAAAATAATACCATGTATTGGGACCTTTGGTTAGAGTTTTAAAAATATTATCTCATGTCTCCTCCCAAGAATTCTCTGAAATGAGCATCATCATTCCCTATATTATGGATCAGAAAGCAGGAAAGAGTTGTAAAGAAATTAACTTCCGCAAACTCACAAATTCAGTAAGTGATAAAATCAGGACACCAAACTAAGTGTGTAGTGTCCAACTGCAAATCTTGTGTTCTAATAGCTGCACTCTGCCTAAAAGCAAATGATTTCCCCCTGCAACTTCTCATTGCAAAGAAGATTAAATGATACTATAAGCAGAAAAGGCTTATAGTCGGTAATTTTGTAACTAAATTCCCACTGAGGAAAATGAATGTTTTTAAATGAACCTATGTTGTATTTTTTTCCGAGTAAAAAATGTTCTGGTTTCAAGGTCTCCCCACAAAAATACAAATTTATTCTTTCTTCAGGTTTAAGCAGCCATAATGCCGGGAAGCACATTACTTAGCAAATGACGAGTTTAAAAGACCAGATGTTTGTCTGTCCTTCAACACAAAATCTGCTTTATTAGTTATTTAAAAGTGCTCTTCTTTTGGAGTTGCTACATATAGTTGATGGAATCATACATTTCTGAGCTGATAAAGACCACAGAGATTATTTATTCTATCACCACGGTTTAGTTACACAAACTAGTTTGCAAGACAGTTATAATAAAATGAGAAGTGAAAGGATAGCTGCCCCCAAACAGATTGGATTGACAGAGATAGACCGTGAGGGATGGAGTGGAGCATGTGAGGATTTGGTTAATTTAGGAGGCCAGCCAGAGAGAGTTATGCCTCCTGTAAGCTAAGGGCCTCAGCTGGCTGCATGCCCTCAGCATGTGCCCTGCGAAGGACCCTCATCCCTGGCATTGCAATCACAGAAAACAATCTCATGGCTCAGGCTTGCACAGAGCTTGGAGGGTCAGAGAACTTCACAACCATTGGCATGGTGCTGCCCACATCTGGTCATTTGTCGATGTGGAGCAACCTCCATGTGGAAAAAGGGTTGGGAGTTAGGGAAAGGCGAGGGGGAATTTGGGGGTGGCATCAGTGATGCAGAGCCCTGGGGGTGGGGGACTCTTGTGAGATTTTTCCTACAAGAGCACTATGTACTAAAATAATGAAATTGAGAGAAAACAAGATTAGAATGAGTACTTTTAAATAGAAGTATGAGGGTTGAACTTGGAAATCGCATAAAGAGAACACATGTCCTCTGCCTTTACCTGTTTGGGGATTTTATAAGTAGCTTTAGGTGTGACTCCTTATTTTAGGGGAAACTAGTCCAGTTGCTTTGGTCTCATTTCATTTCCTTGGAAGATATTCTTATACTTTTTGATATATAGTGTTCAGAAATCTTCAATAATTTTAAAAGTGTCTTAAGAGAAAGACTGTTGATTTCTCCTGAATTGTAAGCAAAGGGTTTCTGCTGGGAAACCATTTTTTAATTTGATTGGAATGAGTCAATTAGAAGGAAAAAGGTATAGTTAATCAAACTGAAGAGATGACAAGATTGGCTATACTTCTCTGGGAGAAAAATGAAAGATTTATATCCTTTAATATATAGGAAATGAAAATTTATATTTTGTGGAAATCCTAAAATATGACTTATTGGGGTCACTTCTCTTTAATGGTGTACTAAGGTAGAGCACTTCAGTATTAAGATTTAGGACATCTGAGAATAGAGAAGGCTATTATCATCTAAACTGAATATTCATATGACATCTTACATAGTAATTTAAAAGTCATTTTATAACCATGGATAGCATTGATATCTAAGCTTCTTGTATCTATTTTATAAGTCATTAGCTTCATGTTATGGCCTATTCTTTCACTTTTTTTTTTATATGTATTTGTCACTGCCATTGAAAACAGGTAACTCTTCTCCGTATCTATGGCTGTATGGCAATCAGTCAGACAAAATGATTATCACCGAGTATGGGGCTGGGATGAAGTCCTCATGGAAGGTGAAACTTTCTAAATCCTTACTGACTCCTCAGTGCTACAAATCATCTTTAGTCCCTGAGTTTGCTTGTTTCCTCCCAGTGTGGTACCTAGTCCTAAGTGTGTCTCCCATTTTCTCAACAATAGACTTTGCTGAGTCTGAGTGTTTAAATCCCCTGAAAACTCCTGTGTTGAAACCTAATCACTAAGGTGATGGTATTAGTAGGTGGGGCATTTGGGAGGTGATTAGGTCATGAGGGCTAATTATAAGGGGTTAGTACCCTTATAAAAAAGGTTTCAGAGAGATCCCTGACCTCCTTCTACCATGTGAGGTCTGTGGCCCAGAGCTCTAGCCCTACCCAACAATAAATAAAGATAGATAGATAGATAGATAGATAGATAGATAGATAGATAGATAGATAGATAGATAGATAGATAGATGATAGATAGATAGATGATAGATAGATAGATAGATGATAGATAGATAGATAATAGATAGATGATAGATAGATAGATGATAGATAGATGATAGATATAGATGATGATGATGATGATAGATAGATATAGATAGATGATAGATAGATAGATGATAGATAGATGATAGATAGATAGATAGATAGATAGATGATAGATAGATAGATAGATAGATAGATAGATAGATAGATAGATAGATAGATAGAGATAGATAGATGATAGATAGATGATAGATAGATGATTAGATGATAGATAGATAGATAGATAGATAGATAATAGATAGATGATAGATAGATAGATGATAGATATAGATGATGATGATAGATAGATATAGATAGATAGATGATAGATAGATGATAGACAGATAGATAGATAGATAGATGATAGATAGATAGATAGATAGATAGATGATAGATAGATAGATAGATGATTGATGATGATAGATAGATAGATAGATGATAGATGATAGATAGATAGATAGATAGATGATAGATAGATAGATAGATAGATAGATAGATAGATAGATAGATAGATAGATAGATAGATGGATGGATGATAGATAGATTTCTGTTGCTTATGTGCTACTCAGTCTGGGTGTTTTGTTACAGCAGCCCAAATAGACTAAAACAGACTATCTTCTAACTTTATCTTCCACCAACCATCATCTAAACCTCAGTGTGATCAATGGGAAGTAATTAATGTAAGAGGAAGGAAGGAGAGCTTACAAACGAACACTCCTTCAGATTTTTTGCCTGTCTTACATCAGGAAAATAATGGAGGTATGTTAGCTTCCTAGGGCTGCTATAACAAAATACCACAAACTAAATGGTTTATAACAACAGAAATTTATTCTTTCAAAAAAGTTCTGGAGGCTGGAAGTCCAAAATCAAGGTGTCAGCAGGGCCTCCCCTCCTAAGGCTCTAGGGCAGAATCCTTCCTTACCTCTTCGACCTTCTGTTGGTTGCTGGCAATCCTTGGCTTTCCTTGGATTGTACATGTGTAACGCCAGTCTCTGTCTCTGTCTTCACATGGCCTTCTTCCTTCTGTGCGTCTGGTTCCAAACTTTCCTCTTTTTATAAGGACACCAGCGATACTGAATTCCAGTCCTGCTCTAATCCAGCAGGACCTCATTTTGACTTGATAGCATCTGCAAAGATCCTATTTTCAAATAAGGTCACATTTCCAGGTTGCATGTGGACATGATTTCTGAGGGATGTGATTCAACCCAATAAAGGAGGTTCCAGAACTTTTGATAACTTTCTCACCTCCCGGAGTCACCATGCTTTGTCTTCTTTCTTCTTTTTTTTATCTCAGAAGAATTCGCATTCCTAGGTCTTTATATTATTTGGTTTTCTTCTCTGATTTCATTACTTAATTGCTCCAGTTTGTGTCTCTGTCCTCATGGAATAACTACTAACCCACAAAATCTCCCAGAAAACTAATCTGCAAACCCTTAAGATCAGATGAATTCTGGGACTCCACCCTTGGCTCAGTCTTCAAAGAAGACCAGTGATCGGATTTTAGTCTTCTCTCTTCATAGAATAGACACCCATCATTTGCCTTTCTCGGGAGAGTAGCATACACTTTTATACTACTGGGGGATTAACTGGTAAAATCAAACCAGGAATTGCCGATTTTCTACGGTTCTTATACATGCCACAGTCACTTTCAGACAACTTGGGTCATTTTAAGGAGCTCACATACTTCTTTACCTCCATACCCGACCCCAACCTGAAAGTTTCTGTTCAAAATCACCTTAATCACATCATTGGCATATCTCATTGTATCAGAAGCAATTTCCTATCACCCTAAGAAATAGTTCAACTTTGCCTTGGATTGGATCTTCCCCAAATTCCGAGCTCGTAGTTGCCATTTCACATCACACCCGCCCCACCGGAAGAGTCCCGACCGGTCACCTCTCCCTGTGACCCGGCATCCTCCCCCTGCCTCCCACGCACCTTTCAGAGGGCAGGTGGACTAACCAGCGAGGCATCTCTCAAGGCCTTGAAAAAGAGAAAATTTTTATTTTTAAATTATAGAAAAACTACTAAAATGTAAATCAGTCATTTTAATGAAGCATGTGAGCGTCATGATTTAGAGTGTTTAAAATGTGTGCTTTTGCTATACATAGGCTTTTCAACTTCTTTTTAGCATTGACCACTAATTTCTCAGGAGTTTTCCTCAAAAATTAGAGGATGAGCATGTGAAGATGTCTTTTGGCCGATCTCTGTTCCTCTCCTTCTAGCCTAGGTGGGCCACGTCAGTTCCAAGCTGCAGCCCTCCGGGAGCTGTTGGCCTATGGACTATAGTTTGAGGGAAATGCCACGTGAAAAGAGGTGACGGCCTTTGAGCAATCGTAGGGGAATACAGAGTGCGCCCTGGAACTGTGTGTGCCTCTGATTCTACTTCACTGCTGCATTGCGAGCTTGCTTTTATAAAGCTCTTTCATTGAAAACAACAATCCCAAACCTTGAAGATAGAATATACACAGACTTTGCTTAATTTTTAAAAAAAATATTTTATAACTCACTGCTTGCTTTAGACCAAAAAGAAAAAAAAAAAAAAGCGTTGGCAATGTCCCTTTATGAAAAAAGATTCAAATTATCTCCATGAGTAAACAGGTTTAGCAACAGCTTTTAACTCTTCCTTGGTATGAGCTCAGTACATGAGCATGCTTCCTGCTGATAAGGCAAGTGCTTCCTCTCAGCTCATGACTGGGAGTTTGGAAAGAGATTATCAGTCACCAGTACTACAAGTTTTGTACAGATTAACTAATTAGAAGTGAAAAACATATGATCGTCTTTAGGACCTTATTTTATTCCAGTTCAGCTGAGATCTAACGATGTTAACACATCAGATTTTGTCAGATTTGAGTCAAATTAAGTGAAAAAGATTTTTGGAATCTTTATTTTTTCAGGTTCCTATGGTGATGTTTTCCTCAGTAGGTGGACAGAGCAGTAATGAGGGCAGCCGGCGTTCAGCACTGCCATTCCAGTGCCTTAAGGCTGAAATGCCCCATAAGGCTTAGTGGAGAGAACACAGAGCTGGGAGTGGGGGGCGGGGAAAGGAGGGAGGGATTGGTCCCAGGTCTGCCCTTCACTATGTGAGCTTCAAGTTCAGAGGCATTCTTGAGCCTCACTTTGCTCATCTCTAAAATGGGCCTACCTCATAACTTGGCTCATCTCTAAGATGGGCCCACACCATAGAGTGATTATGAATTTTAATAAGATAATATGCTTGTGAAAAGCCCTTTGAAAAACTGAACTACCATGCAAATATGAACTACCTTTATTGTAGCTTAATGAATAATCGATTTTTTACATGTCAGCTATTCATGATGGCTCTTTAGCTGGTATGGTAAGTCCTCTTCTAGCTCCAAGTATTTCTCTAATCTCATCCCATATCTGGATAAACTCCTGTTAAATTATAAAACATATAGAAGGATTTTCATATGCAAGTCACATAGCTAAAAACCTTACTTTGCTTATTTCATTTAATCTATATAACAACCCTATGAGATTAAATATTAATTCTGTTACAAATGAAGAATTGAGAAATTTCTTTTATATTTTATTATTCATTCAACCAGACAGCATGATGAGGAATAGGAAACTGGGAGTCTGAATATCACCTCCTATTATATTTCCTGATAGCTATTGGTCGATATAACTTCTTTCATCTCCAGCTTTTTCTCTCCTACATCTCCCTTTCCTACCTTTCTGACCCCTTAGTCATCCACCCAAAATCACAGATGACTGACAATGACGTGATGCTTTAAAATTATTGCATAGCCTGTTAAATTGTGTTTTCTCAGCAATTTCATTTGTTTTAATATTTGCAGATTTGTTTGTCCCGTTATTTTTACTCTAAGTGAAATGCAGGCACCTGAGATTTTCCAGAAGCCTTGTCGCTTCCATCTCCAAAATGGGCAGATGGATTTAGAAACAGATTTTCTTCTGTGATTCACTCAGGAGAAAGTGCATTTTAACAAGAGGATGTCAAATCCTAGACCCCTCACAGAGGGAAATAGTGCAGCGAGCAAAACACTTTTCACCCTTCCTGGCCCCAAAGGAATTTAAATTTAATAGGAAAGTAAAATTAGGATTCTTGCTTATGCAGAAAGTTTTTAATTTTAGACATTAGCAACACTGATAACAACTACCTAGGTAAAGCAGCTTACCAAATAAGTTTTTTGAACTCCACAATCTTTATTAAAAATAAAACAAAACAAATCTTGTCTCTACCACAGGAAGTGGAGAAGTAGTAAATCAAATAAAATGAACAGCTTTGCTACCCAGTATGATCAAGAAATTGTTGATGAGGTAGGACTAAATCATTTAGCTTTTGATTCATTTCAGCATTTAGAACACTTTTCTTCAGAATTACACACAATAGGATTTTTGGATTATCTCAGTATTTCTTTTGCTGACAGTAGGAGAGTATGTGTTGATATAGGTTCTAAATCACATTTTCTATATTGTAACTGACTCCTTTGCTGCAGCTAATGAAATGGAAAACAATGCATCCATACAATTCAAAAGACTCACATTATACGTTAAAAAACTCTACTATTTATTGTGAATTGTAATTATTATTTGTTTTCATTTATAACTAAAAAGTTCAACTCTTGGTGTGAATTTATAATTTTTAATTTTTATCCATAATTATAAATTCCAAATTCATGTCCTAATGTTTCACTGTTAGTGTAATGATAGCTTGAACTTATAAAACAAAGTATCAAATAATTCATTACATATTTAATTTTTTTGATTAATAGAAATTTTCCTAATTTTGTTGTGAATATGTTTTCCCTTGCCCCCCAAAAAGAGCATAGGAAAAACAAATGTTCATTTTTTTTCAGTTTTTAAAATATATATTTTGTCTTATTTTCTTTTGCCTGAGATCAAGTATGCATTTGTCAAAGTGTCCCAAAATCTAGAAAAGAGTGATGACACCCAAGAGAATGAGCCATAACTGACTGGATGCTGATCAGAATCTCTCATTTATGGTCTGGAAATTAGGACCAAAAGGGAACCATGCTAACTTAACTTTGTACTACGGAAACTAACAAATTTAAAAAGATCTTTTAGCACCTCAACATGATGATTTATTATTCATATTTGTAACTCATCACCAATTAGCATGTGAAGAATAAAATATAATTCATTGATTGCTATTTTAAAATAAAAACTTATTGAAATTACTCTTTGAAAACTGAAGGAAAAGCAAAAAGAGTTTAATGACTTGCAGGAGGACCTGTGGTAGTAGCACTTTTTATGCCTATAACTGGATTTTTTAAAATAGACATTAAATACACCTGGCTTCTACAGCATGACCTGAACTATGGCATATGCTCAATAAATATTTATTGAATAAATGAATGGGAATTAGAAATTTATTTTTATCTCTTTGAAGATTTAAATATTCAAAGATAGAGTCTCTACCATAATTATCAGAATAAACTCTATTTTCCAGCACTTCATAGTTTTTACCATATAATATCAGTAAATTAATTTATACTATTTTGCATTCAATGTGAAGTTTTAAATCGAAGTTGTTACTTTCTTACACATTAAACCTCAGAGGTAGTGAGAACATGAAGGAGACACAGAAAGCTTCAAAGAGTTTTCAAGCTCCAACAGTGTTTCTCCTCTCAGAACCACAATAATCTTCACTAATAGGGTATCCCTTTTGATAGTACAGGAATTTCTCTTCAGAAGACACATACATAAGCACTACTGATGAAAGGAAAACATGACAAACCTAACAGTAAAATTTTGTTATGTTTTTATAAACCTTGTTTATGTTTGTTCAAAGTCTTAGGAAAAGTACACTGTGGGTCTTAAGAGATGTAAGGGAGTAAATAAAATAAGTACTGTAATTTTTCAAAGTGTTACTGAATGCCAAGAGCCTGATATTATCATTCCAGTTTACAGGGACTAGTTAAAGGGTATTGGCATCCTGTTATTTGCAAAGGAATTTACAAGGAAACCTAAAAGAATTGGAAAAGATAATGGGAGAATGTTGTACAGATTTTTAGATGAATCAACTAGAATAAAAAAAAAAAATTGAATTTAATTCTGGTGAACTGGAGCTAAATAAAAATGCAGAGATGAAATACCCAAGCTTCCATTTCCTTGTTCTCTTTTATATTATTTGGCTAGAGAGTTATTTTTCTCCAAAAATGTTTCCATTGAATTACTTAATCTGATGCAACTGATATCAAGAACTATAGGAGCTGAAAAACATTAAAAATATTGGGGTAACAGAATGGCTTTGCTTACCTATAATGCAATGTAGTAAAGGTATTTCATGCTAAGATGATTTATATGGGCCACTGCATTGGAAAACTTTAGAGAGCATCATTTGACGCAATAGTCTGTGACTGGTGCCCCCTGGAGTTGTGCAGTGGTCCTGACCATTACATACAATCTGTGCTGATTTTGGCTTCAGGAACACTTTCTGCGTGTTGCTGTAGTAGGAAAAATATTTTCTAATCTTTCAGGGCATTCATGTTTTTTTAACATTCAACCACCACAGTTTATAAATAATGTCCGCACACCTAATTTTAAACAGCTTTTTCACAGGGTTTTAACCAGAAATAAAAGTAGAAACTTTTAGGCCATAGAAAAGATACTGCTCTGTGCAAAAAATTTGAAGTCTGAAAACAGGGAGGTTTTCAAATGGAAGCAGGAAAGGAACAACTCAAGACGGCAACATGTTGAGCTGGAATCAGATTTCTTTACCACGGCAGGATTCTTCTTAGAATTTTCCTCAGTTCTTTTTATTTAAGTGGAGATTCTATATAGAAGATATATATTTCTGAACTTTTAAGAAATTTTTTCAACTCACTATACAGGACGAATTTGTATAGAGTGATAATAGATCTGACCTCAGCTTCAGTGTCTTACATTTTCAGTCACCACAGCTTAATGCCATTCAGGTGAAAATGCACATATATTCATAATGGAATGAGAAGGCATTGTTATTTTTAAACATGAAAAAGCCTTGATGCAGAATAAGAGAAGGTACTTGGAGGAATTTACCAACTAATACAGAATATGGAAAAACAGAAAAGGAGGCCCAGATATGTTAACAGAGCCAACAATGTTTTTTTAATCACCAAAACTTGCTATTAGAAAATAAGAAAGTCTCTCTTTTTATTCTAATTTTATCTTTAATCATTTTCTAATTTTCTCTTTAAAATTTGAGACTTTATTTCTTCTATAAAGTTCTCTCTGTCTGAATGCTGACAAACTAAGTGAGTCTGGAGAATGTGGGAATTGAGTACTCTGGCCGGACCAAATGGCCTGCGTCGGTGTCCTGGCTCCACTGCTCACAAGCCAGATGACCCTGGGCAAGCCATTTGACCTCTCTTTGCATTGATTTGCTCATTTGAAAAATGCAGATACCAACAGTACCTGCTTCGTATGGTTATTATGAGAATTAAAATAGGAAACACTAGTAACACACATCTAAGCGCTCAGTAAGTGGTGGCAACTTTCTTGCTGTGCCCCACATTGTAGCATTTGATTCTGTGTTGTACTCACTTGCCTGAGTCACTTTCTACAATATGATACATAAACAGTCATAAAGCATATGCGGCAGTCTTCTTCCATGCTTATCTTTTACACATTGGTTTTCATTTATCTCTTTGGTTTTTAGATATAAATTGCCTGGGTCAGGACCTATGTAGTTTTCTTTTTAATAGAATTAATTTTTTAGAAGAGTTTTCTTTCATTGCAAAATTGAGCAGAAGGTAAAGTTCCCATGTACCCCTTTCCCTCACATGCATAGCCCTCCCCGCCCCATGATCAACATTCCCCAGCAGGGTGGGACATCTGTTACAATCGATGACCCCACAGTCACACATCTTCATCGCCCCCAGTCCGTAGGGTTCACTCTTAGTGTTGTACCTTCTATGGGTTTTCTCATATATTTGGAATCAGACCTTTTCACACTGGTTTTCTTCCCCTTATTAATATGCACTTGCAATTCTAGATCTTAGGACTGAAAAGCACTTAGAAATAATATATTAAACACAAGAAACTGAAGACTGAAGACTGAGAGACATGACTCTCACTGTCGAACATCGCTCACATAGTCCGTTGTGCTTCTTACTGTGAAATTCTTACCTACATATAATGAAAAAAATCTAAAAATCAGAATGACATTTTGAAAATATTACCAAAGGTTTGATGTGAGAATAAAGACTGAAAATTATTGCGCAAATGATATAATCGATGTTTTTAAAAAAGAATAAGCCATGATTTTTCTCATTGTTTTATAGCTGCTAATTATAACTTTATTGTAACATTATGGTTTTTCTCCTAAAATTGTCCTGAGCATTTTCAATTACCTTTTGATTAGCTGGATTTTTAAATTCTTCCCAGTGGCCAGTGCTCACTTAGGACTGACTGAGCCTTGCTGTTTTCACAGGTTGTGGTGCGGAGCTGTCGGGGCCCACAGGCTCCTTCAGCAGCCCTGGCTACCCTAACACGTATCCCCCCAGCAAGGAGTGTATATGGTACATTCACACTGCTCCTGGGAGCAGCATTCAGCTCACCATCCACGACTTTGATGTGGAGTATCACGAAAGCTGCAAGTTTGATGTCCTGGAGGTAGGAATTTACACTGTTTTCCAGCATATTCCAAAATTTGGGGTAGACCTGGAAATCACTGCAAAAATTCCTAAATTCTTTCCACTGTTCAAAGCAGTGTTCTATTAGAAATTGTGATGACATTTGCAGACAAATGGGATTACTATCTCAGTTTGGGTTTCTCTAAAAGCAGTGCCTGTAGGACTTGCTGGCTGGCAGCTTAACTGGGAGGTGATGCCAGGAAGCAGGAGCGTAGGGAGCAGTGAGAGGGAGGGTGCTGGAGGAAGAGCCAATGAAGGCGGAGCCCCTGGGTGCAACTTGAGCTTAATCCTGCTG
Source organism: Miniopterus natalensis (assembly GCF_054644295.1). Classification (NCBI taxonomy): domain Eukaryota; kingdom Metazoa; phylum Chordata; class Mammalia; order Chiroptera; family Miniopteridae; genus Miniopterus; species Miniopterus natalensis. The sequence goes on along the minus strand of NC_142081.1, from coordinate 117,747,875 downwards.
GGAGCCTCTGAGCTCCTGTGAGGACTGCTTCTCAGAATCATCCCTCTCAGGACACCAGGCGGAGGCATTGGTCCCTGAACTCCCACCCCCAGTGATGGAGGAATGCACTTGGCATTGTTAGCTCCCCACTCTTCCAGTCCAAGGAAGCTCTCCTGGGAAATGCACTGGGGAGGCAGAGTATAGAGAAGGGGGGCCATGGGGAGACGTGTCAGTAAGCAGAGGAGTTGCCTACCTCAGCTGCAGTTGCAACCTAAGAGGATCCACATGGGGCCAAATGCAAAACGCATCTGCTGCAGAAAGTTTTTAACAAAATGGTCACTTAGACAGTCTAAGGCATTTGAAGAGAACTCTTCCAACACTACTGCAAAGGGTTTATTTCAGATAATTATGATACGATAGCCTTTGAGAATCTATTATAATCAGCTTTTTATTGCAAGGATCTAGTCGTTAGGGGATTATACATATAGTAGATATCCTGGACTTTGACCTATCTGCAAAATTTAAAGCTAAATACACACAAAACCCCTATCACCATACAGGATGCTACAGCTCATCGTGGCAAGCTTTCTATATCTGGTAGAACTTAAACTCCATGAAGGCTGGGTATTTGTCTGCTTTTGTTTTGTTTTACTCCTCCCCCCTCCCCCCCCCCCAGGGCCACAGAGTACTTGGCAAATAGTAAACACCTGATACGTATTTGTGGAATGAATGCAAACATCCAAATGTCTCTGTGACTGACACACCCTAATAACACACGTATGGTGGTTTACAAAGGGACTTTGACATCCACTTTCCCATTTGAATGTTCAGTAATCCTGTGAGGTAAGGGCGGAATTTTGTCCCCATTTTACCATCCTCAAAACAGAGGCTCAGAAAGATTGATGGGTTTTCCCATGGCCACAAGGATGGTGAGTGGAAGAGCTATGAACTGAACGCATCCACCACTCAGCACTCCGTGAAACGGTATAAAAAGATAGAGGTAGTCAGTATGCAAGATATTGAAATGAGTGGCATGTACTTTATGGAAGCTTTAGCACTTAAAAACTTTAATTACAAAACAATTTCTTTCCTTGAAAAGAAGTGGGGTTCTCAAATCGTGCCTTCACCTAGCGGGGCAGTCGCTAGGAACTGCATTTAACAGCTCACATACCTCTCAAGGACTTATGATAAGCTGCGGTAAGTGAAGTCAGACACAGAGCTGGTCAGTCCTTGGTGAACACCCACCCCCTCATCATCACATAAGTACTGTTGCCAAGTCATGACTCCATCTCAGAGCTGTTTTTTAGGAGGAGAGAACAAGGGGGCAACAACTCACACTCACATATGAAGTAGGACTCACACTCAAATGTGGAACCTCTGGGTGGTCTCTCCTGCTAGCAAGGATGTTTCCCAGTTGCATAAATGCCCTCGACGCTTACAAAGGGCTGGAGCAGACTTTTCCACAGTAATTCGAAATGTTCCTAACCCTTCATGTTCCTATTCCAAAGCCCATTTGGCAAACTTAAATGGGTTTATTGTGCTTTGGGTTTTGTCACACCCATTACGTGAGAAAGAAAAGACCGGGACTGTTCCCTGCAAGCAGCCTTGGGGACAGAAAGACAAAGCAGGGACTCTAGGCGGTAGCACTCAATCAGGGCACTGTGCCTGCACGGGAAAGGCTGCGAGAAGATGCTGCGGTTGGCGTGGGGCTCATTATTATTATATGTTTTAAATCTATCTTTATTGATTTCAGAGAGAGGAAAGGAGAGAGAGAGACAGAAACATCAATGATGAGAGAGTCATTGGTCTGCTGCCTCCTGCACGCCTCCTGCTGGGGATCGAGCCCACAACCCAGGCATGTGCCCTGACGGGGAATCGAACCCCGATTGCCTGGATCATAGGTCAACACTCAATGGCTGAGCCACACCCGGCCGGGGTTGGGGCTTATTTTTATTAGGACAAGGTCATCTCCCAATGTCCCATCAAAATTAAGGCTTGGAACAGTATTTTAAGGCCTTTAAATATTTTGGGAGTTTTTTTTATTAAGGCTAAAATGAGTAACTTCCTTACTTTTTGTTCAAAAACCTTGTTTGACCTCTCTGCAAATGCTCAATAAATTTGCTCTAATGACGATTGTTGATGTAAGAAACGTCCAAACCTGTAGAGAATTTTTATGAGTTTATTTGAGCCAAACTGACAATAATTGTTGAGAAGCAAAATCAACAACTACCCTGGAGAATTGCAGTTTTTCAGCTTATTTTATACATTAGGGTCAAAGAAGGGGATGTAAGGAGGGTCACATGAAATCCATTGGTGAAAGATTAGGGAGGCAGGAGAAAGCAAAGCAGGGAATCTCTGGGATTGGATACAAAGGAAAACAAGAGATTAGTCCTTCTTTTAGTTTAGTGGGTACAGGATAATCAATAATTAACACATCACATAGGGATGGTATTCCATGAGGAGTACCGCGGTCTCCTGCTCTGGTGCAAAGGTTGTGCCCTGAGGGGCCTGGAAAAGGGGCTTAACTCTGACATTTCCAAGGTCTGTTATCTTAGATGGAAAAAGACAATAGACAGGCTCAGTTAAGGTAAAGATGGACCTTTGTCAAAGAAGCTACAGGCCTAGGATGTGACTACCTGTCACCATCTGCCTTTAGTTTGGAAATTTTATGTTCAAAGCATCCTATGTGGTTACTTTAGGTTTCTCAGTCTGTGTGGGCTGCCGTGCTGGCTTCCCCTGAGCTTGTCAGATTTAGCATGTGGCCCCTTTTTTGTCTACATGATAAAATGATTTTTTCCATCCCTCATACCATAGAAGCTGATATCTTGTTAGCAAGAGGTTTCAAAATGTGTTACCCTTGGTGGGTGTGTGGCCCAGAAGCCTCTGACTCTCTTGACCCGCCTGCCCTCAGCCTACACATTCTCCTATCTTGTCCTGCTGAGCAGAGCCAAGTAGCCCCTCACTGTCACCAGGTATTAGGTTTACTTGGGTTTCATCTAATTTAAGCAGGAGCCAATATTTTTCTCCCTCAAAAATCCGTATCCAGAAAGCGGCCAATTGCATTAATCAACAGCCGTTTGGTTACTCAGAACCCTGGATGCTGACTTGATTGTAGCAATAAATGGAGCTAACAGAGCAGAAAGAAATATTCCAAACAGGTCAAAACCACAGACTTTGAAAGGCTCTATATCCTAAGAATTTGCTAAAAACACATTTTTTCATCTCTAATCATCAGAACAGTTCTCTTCCCCCTACAGTTTAGTCATACTTTGTAGTCCAATGAACCACACCCTGACATTCTTTCCAACTTTTCCTTTTGAAGGGTCATATGCTAACTGTTGGTTTTATCTGTAGAAGCCAAAAGTGTCTTTCTATTGTTCGGGCCCTGGAAACACTGGCTGATTTTTCTTCAGCCTCTGAGAAAGAAGCCCAAACCGGCATAAAGCAGAAAAGGAAATCCACTCCTCGGTGCTATAAACCTAGACAATTGCTTGGTGTGGGCAGTTAGCTGCCTCTGGTCTCTCCGCGAAGGTCTTTTGTGAGCCCAGCCCAGGAGGAAGGGAAGCAGAAGTGGTAGTGTTTATTCTTCTGGAGGCTTCTAGGCCCAGCCGACTCACATCCGTTATGTTTGTGTTCTCAAGGGGGCCCGCGAGCAGGGAAAACAAAGACTATTTTGCCGACGCGCAAGTTTTCTTTGTTAGAACTAAACCCCTGTGCCCAATGTTCTCTCCAAATATGGGCCGCTTACTGGGCTTGGATGATTAGGAGCACATGCTGTCAGTGTCATGCTCTGAGGACTGCGCCCTGGGCGCGCGGGCAGGGAGACCTTCAGCTTGGGAAAGACATGAAACCAGAAGCAATCTTGTCCCCTGCATTTGCATATGTGTACGTGTAAAGGGCCACACAGGGCTCTTCCTGAAGTTCTGCTTTGGGTGGGCTGGAGGGGGGGAGGGCACACAAACATAGCTCCTCCTAATGAAAATAAGCATGAAGCCGTCAGCCTGCTTCGTTCCTCTGCAATTACAGTCCTTGTACTCGGCCCTCTGCGGAACAGCAGTTTCATTCATTTGGGCCTTTCCCGCATGACTGGGGGAATTAATCAGACAAAGAAATCATTATAGATTCAGATCACATACTCCCCCAAAGAAGGCTTGTTGTTCTCCCTCTCTCTCCCCAGAGAACACTTGAGTGTTTTCCCCCATCAGTCAGCAGCTTCCCTGAGGGTGGGCAAGGGCAGGGGTCCTGAGGAGTGGGGAGGGGGCAACTGGAGGGGGAAAGCAGCACAGTCACAGGGACAGGGGGGCCCGGCACACAAACCTTAAGGAGCCATGCTATCCTGGCTCCCACCCTGAACACAGACGGATGAGCATACCCGTGGGGCGGAGGGAAGGACCCAGACACCAATGTGCTTGAAAACTATTGCCCAAAACTGTCTTTCCTCCACAAATTTGAACTTGGCAAGACCTGAAGGTAGGGGTTAATATCTTCTTCTTTTTAAAATAATCTTTAATTTAATTAATTTATTTTAAAGTTGAAAATGCTACCACTTATTCCTTAAGGCAAATATATCAGTACACAAATATGATAAATATAAAAAAGAAAATCATATGATAAACTCAGAAACAGCCTCTGATTCTGGATTCTGTCAGTTTTCTCACAAGATGGCATGTTATCTCTCTCTGTCTGAAATGAGGGAAACTGCCTGATTTTCTTCTTTATGGCTCAAAGTCCAGAGCATTCTGTTCCATGATGTTTTACTGAGTTTCATATATTTGTCAACTTTTTATTTTCTGCAATCATTTTCTTTTTTTTTTATAGATATGTGTTTATTGCCATTTTATTGTTCATACATTTGACCTTCTCCGCCTCCTTCTTCTCTTTCTTCAAGAAGACCCTTTAGCCCGGCTGGTGTGGCTCAGCAGTTGAGCATCGACCTGGGATCCAGGAGATCCTGGTTCGATTTCCGGTCAGGGCACATGCCTGGGTTGCTCCATCTCCAGTAGGGGGCGTGCAGGAGGCAGCCAATCAATGACCTCTATCATCATTGGTGCTTCTCTCTCTCCCTCTCCCTTCTTCTCTCTGAAATCAATAAAAATAAAATAAAATAATAAATAAATAAAAGAAGACCCTTTAGCATTTCATGTAATACTTGGTTTGGTGGTGATGAACTCCTTTAGCTTTTTCTTGTCTGAGAAGCTCTTCATCTGTCCTTTGATTCTAAATGATAGCTTTGCTGGCTAGGGTAACCTTGGCTGCTAGTGCTGGGCCTGGGACTAATTAGAGTTAAGGGGCACACCGAAGCCAGATGCTGCCTGTTTGAGAGATTTTAAGAAAGTCTGAAGCATGAGCCATGACAGGCCATTTGTAAGGAAAAGCCAGTGGGGACAGCTTGGGTGGGCCTGCAAGTTGGGAATCACCAGGGTGGGGCTAACAGTGTGAGCCAGGTTGATAAGAGTCTCAGATATGCCAGCTCTGTGGGGCAAGGGCTCAGAAAAGGAACAATAGCCTCTGCCAGCTCTTCTGTCTGGGAGGAAGCTGCCCCTCCAGCTCTTACTCTGATGCCAGATGACTCAGTTCCTGTCCATATGCCTTGGTGCCTTTCCAGCTGCTACCCCAGTGCTGGAAGTCAGAGCGAGTGAGTCCAAGTCAGTGTGCAGGCCCTTTAAGAGGAACACCTGGGCCTGGCCAACATGGCTCAGTGGTTGAGCATCGACCTAGGATCCAAGAGATCAGGGTTTGATTCCCCATCAGAGCACATGCCCAGGTTGTGGGCTCGATCCCCAGTCAGGGCCGTGCAGGAGGCAGCCGATCAATGACTCTCTCATCATTGACGTTCCTATCTCTCTCTCTCTCCTTCTCCCTTCCTCTCTCTGAAATCAGTAAAGTTTTATATATATACATACATATGTATGTATATATATGTATATATGTATGTGTATATATGTATATGTATGTGTATGTGTATATGTATATATGTATATGTATATGTATGTATATGTATATATATACATACATATGTATGTATATATGTATATATGTATGTGTATATATGTATATGTATGTGTATATATATATTTATATATTTACATATTTATATATTATAAATAAATAAATAAATAAATAAATAAAAAATAAAGATATATTAAAAAAAAAAAAAAAGGAACACCTGGGGCTCCAGAAGCCCTCTGCCTCCCTCAGCCACAATCCCCGTTGGTTTTTATAGCCAGAGGTTGTGGGGTTTTCTCTTCCCAGCACTGGAACCCTTGGCTGGGGGGCCTGGTGTGGGTCTCTAACCTCTTGCTCCTTAGTAGCTGAGATATCCCTCCTTATTTTTCTCTGACACACGTGGGTGTGGGACCAGTTTGTTCTGCATCTCCACTCCTCCTACCAGTCTCGATGTCGATTCTTCTTTATATCCTTAGTTGTAGGACTCTGTTCAGTTATATTTCAGACTGATTCTGATGGTTGTTCTGTAGTTTAATTGAAATTTTGATGTGGTAGTGAAAGAATTCAAGTACTGCATTTACCTATGTCTCCATCTTGACCAGAAGCCTAATTTTATTTTACTTTAAAAAACATTTTTTAAATCCTAACCTGAAGATATGTTTTTATTGATTTTACAGAGAGAAAGGGGGAGAGAGAGAGAGACATCGATGTGAGAAAGAAACATCGATCTGTTACCTCCCATACGCTCCCAGATTGGGTATGGAACCCGCAACCTAGGTATGTGCCCTGACCAAAAATCAAACCTGCAAACTTTTGGTGTACAGGACGATGTTCCTGACTGAACCACCCAGTCAGGGCATTAATTTTATTTTTCAGTATCTTCTGTTTGAGTCTTATCTTCCCCATATTCCCCACCTTCCTCCATGTAACACATACACTGGATAAGCAGGGCCCACTGGCCATTGAGAAACCTGTGTGTGAGGTGACCTGGAGGCCTGGCCTGGGCTGGACTAGACTTGCTTGCAAGATGCTGGATGTGAGACCAAGTGGATACTTGGTGGGAGGACTGTGTCACTGGGGTGTCAGATCCCAGTCAGATAGACAGTTGCACATTGGAGGAGCCTAAGGTTGAGGACAACTGTGATGGATCAAGAGAGAAACATCTGGATACTGAGGCAGAGTGCACAGGGCAATTCCTGAGCAGAAGTTGGTGCTCTTGGTCATGTTCCTGAGAGTGGGCATGCTGGGAGTAGGAACAGAGAAGGATTCCTTTCTTGAGGATACTGCAGAACACGCTCAGAGAGGTTATATTTTCACTCCGTCTGAAGAAGGAAAAATATGAATTAAATGCCTAATCTTAAAAAATATTCATATTACAAAGTGGAAAATCCTAAAAATATAACTGAGAGAGCAATAGCCTTCAATGAACTTGATTTTCACCAACAAAATGGCTTTATACTAACCCTAGAAGAGCTGGAAAATCAGACTTGATACAGCATTAGGGGCAATGCCTCTGCCTAAGAAAACAGGAAATCTTTTGAAGACGTGAAAAACAGGAAGAGGAGAGATAAGGAGGAATCATCTATGCAGTTCAGCTCTACAAGTCTGGCTGATAAAATAAGCAGGCATTTCGTGGGTGGTTGAGCTTGTGTGTTCCCAGGGCAGAGGGAGTGCCTTTGAAAATCCTGCTCAAGTTTATAGTTCATCCCCACCCAAGGAGGCTGAGATTTCAATTTCTAGTGATAATAAAGTCCAAGAACTGGTGGTAAAAGTGAGTCACGGGAGGGCTGTAATTGCTTAAGTACATCTCTAATTTAAATCTTTTGTCCTGCATCCCATTCTAGATCTATGGAGGCCCCGATTTCCACTCTCCCAGAATAGCCCAGTTGTGTGCCCGGAGATCATCTGAGAATCCCATGCAGGTCTCCAGCACAGGAAATGAGCTAGCAATCCGATTTGTGACTGACAGCTTCATAGGTGGGAGAGGCTTCAATGTCTCATGGCAAGCCATCCCTGGAGGTGAGTGAACCGAGCCCTTGTTAACTTTCATGAAATGATTGGAGAGAGGTATAGAGACAACATCCTGACAACTTTGTGACTTCCCAAGTGGTGAATACTGCTTTGGCATATACTTTTCCCTAAAAAATGGGGTAGACTTCTGAAGAGTCACGGTGTATGTGAAAACAAGGAACATACACGGATCCATGGCGAGAGCAGGAGTGGGTGGTTGGTTAGACTCACTTCCTCTCTAAGGACTTGTGCCTGTTCACCAACTTCAAACTGGGGCATCAGAAAATGTAAATTTCTTCTTGCCACAGTTTAGACCTTTAGATTCTTGGCAAATGTCAAAGCTGTAAATGTTAAGTCTGTGAATTCCAAGGAATTACCAGATATTAGACAGTGACATTCTGCCCAGGAACTTAGGCAGTCTGAATAAGTTATCTGTAACGGATTGTTTAAATAAAATAAATTAATGCTCAAAATATTTTAGTAGATGTTAACCTGTACAACTACTCATAACAGCCACATTTATTGAATGCATACTTTGTGCCTGGAGCTTTCATAACGGTTCTGTAAGAATCATCTCATTTAATCACAACCACTGTGGGAGGGACGTTCATTTCATATACTCATCATAGTAAAGAGGAAATCAAAGCTTTAGAGATGTTAGTGACTTCTAGAAAATGCCAAAGCAAAATGTAACCTCAAGCTACCTCATGGCCCCACTTTTGCAACTGTAGGGTAATACAGTAAGTATATCACATGTTTCCTGAAGTCAACAGTGTATGACTTTAATTAGAATTATAAATATGTGTTATTTAATTACCCCAAAATGATTTGCAGTTATTAGAAAATAATACTGAATTTTTCCATTATTGGTTTGTACCATCACTATTCCAAGAAATAACGGGTCATAGAGGTAGACATTGAAAGGTATTTGATAACATCATAAGAATAAAAATATTGAATAACTGTACCAGATCCAGAATATTAAATTGATTTATTGTTGACACTATTACAGATGACACCCATTTCCCCCCCTTTGCCCACCTTCACCCAGCCTCCACCCCTTCTCCCCTGGCCTTCACCACACTGTTTTCTGTGTCCATGCATATTAAAATTTAAATTGCAGATATTAAATTGTTTATAAAAGCATACACTACTGAATTAATCAAAATTCTTGGAAGGAGATATGCTATTCTTACAACTGGCTATATTTTTAGAGAACCATGGCAAGACTTTTTATGGCTTTATGAAGACATGATTTCATTTACGCTTACTTTTCAGTATTTTAAAAATAATTTTTGGCATCAATATTTAAAGTATTTGAAGTATTTTCTTAGTTGTCCTTTGTTTTATTGGGATGAATGAATTAATGGTGGATATTGATGTCTTCAAAATGTTTAGCACAGACTACCTAAAAGTGGTAGTCAAACAAAGTAGCATATTGTCCTATACTACCAGGTTATGGGGTAAAGTTTTATGCATCAGGGATTCCTCTCATTATTGAATTGGGTTTTCTACCTACAGGTTGTGGTGGGATTTTCCAGGCTCCCAGTGGTGAGATTCATTCTCCAAATTACCCCAGTCCTTATAGGAGTAACACTGACTGTTCCTGGGTCATTCAAGTGGAAAGACATCACCGTGTTCTCTTGAACGTCACTGACTTTGACCTTGAACCTCAGGACTCTTGTATTATAGTAAGTGACACAAATCTCAAGCATTGTCTAGAGTCAAACCTGGGTCAAACTTTGCCGTATGAGCATATTTATCAAATATATTAGTTATGGGTGTTTTCAACATCAAATCATAGGAAACCTACCACTTAGCAACTTAAAATATGAAGACATTTATTTTTTACCTACATACAAATCAGGAGATAGATAATCTCAGAATTGTTTAGAAACTCAATTTCTGCTCTACCTTTCTTAGTGTGTTGGCTTTTCACTTTGTGTTTGTTACCTCATGGTCAAAAAATGACTGCAGCAGCTTGAATATTTTATATGAGTTCAAGTCTGGGAAAAGGGAGAAGAAATAGTGTTAGTTGCTTCTATTCTGTATTTTTTTAATCAAGAAGGAAAATTTTTCATAGAAACCCCTTTACATTATCATTGTCCAGAATTGGCTGCAATAAAGATTAGGAAATTATAGTAGAATGGAGGAATGGATTTATTATAATTACTTTAAATCAGTTATTTTTAAACCTCTGGAAGTTCTCATGGGGTTCTACTTTTATTGAGATCAGGATATCCCAATCTGCTATTTGAACAAATCTCTCTGATAGGACAGAATATATTGGGAGATGGGGATGGAAGAGAGGGGATATGACTATTAGTTGGTTAGATGACAATAAGTCCTGCTACTGCCAGCAACTTCAACACATTCTCACCTGTAACTAATGCTATATGCTTAATGGATGAGTGAAAAAGACTGTATTTTGAGATATTCTTTTTGGTTTTAATTTAATTCTTTATAACAAAAGGTTTCCACCTTCTATTTGTATTTTGTAACACTTTATTCAAATACCAACCATATTCTCCTAGCTAATGGATATTTCTGTTTTAGTTTCCTGATGTATTCTTATACAAACCTCAACTGGCTAACTTTCACATTTAACCCAAGAAAAGTTAAAAATTGTTTTATGTTTTTAAAAGTCCAGTTTAATGGCATAATTTTAAGTATTATTTTATGAGATTAAATAATTAATGTACTTAAAAGTTACATTGAATTATGATTAGATATTAACCTTCATAATCTAAATTAGCAAAACATTAAATAAGCTTAAGCTTTAGGATATCTACTTTCTGTAATGGTAACTCAGACCAACTCTCCTGACAAAGACAATTTTAAAAATCTGGATGATATTTAAAAACATCTTCCTATGTATAAGAAAGACCTCACAAAGACAGTAAAATTTCTGAGTTAATGTCAGAGAGAGACCCGAGCCTAATACTGGGGACTGCTTCTGTCCATAGGGCATTTGCTGATCCAGAAGGAATTAGCAGCACTTCTGAGAGCCTCTCAGGGCAAAGAGGAGCAAAGTTTCAGTTCAGGGCCTGAAGAGGGTGGAGCCCTGATAAACCGTCATGAATCCTAGGTAGAATGAGAGTAAAACAGCCTTCACAGAGACCGTGTCTTAGCTTCAAGTCACCTGAGTGGCCCCCAAAATCTCAAGCCATAGAATAATGAGGGGAACCCTGTACTGCTAATGCATTTAGGCATTGATCGTCCAGCAAGAGTAATTTAAAACCTTCTTCAAAGGGAAATAAAAATCATCCTATACCTCATTTCTACCAGTAACTTTTCATATACAATAGCCAGTGCACTATCAAAGATATTCCTATATATGAGAAGACAATCTAACATAAATGAGATACAACATAGTAACAGACAACGGAAACAAATGCACTGATATGCCAGACACTGAAGTTACCAGGCACGAGTTGGTAAACAACTATGGTTACTAAGCTTAGGGAAGTAAAAGTAAAATTTAGAACTTTTAGTAAGGATTGCAAACTATAAAAAAAGAAAGACAAAGAGCTAACTGAACACTTATAACTGGATAAATACAATAGCTTAAATTAAATTCTCAGTGGAAGTTTTGTGGTTTTTTTTCTCCTTTTCTTTTTTTTGTCATATTACACAAATTGGACAGAGATGAAGATAGAAGTAGTGAACTGAAAGAAAAGTCAGAAGACACTATCTGGTAAATAACATAGATATGCAACAGGATAAAAAATACAGAGGAGAGGTTAAGACACATAGAAGACAGATATAAAAACATACAACATACATTTAATTGTAATCCCAGAAAGAGAAGAGAGGAAAATGGAGCAGAAATGATATTTGAAGAGCTAATGACTAAGACTTTTCTAAAACTGGTGAAAGACATCAATTTACAAAAAGAAGAATTCCAAGGAGCCCAAACAGCCAAGCAGAATAAATAGAAAGATATGCTTATTTTAAAAAACAAAACAAAACACACCTAATGATGGAGAAACAATGTTACATTCAGCCAGGGGAGTGGGTGGGTGGGTGGGAGAACAGATTACCTTTTTAGGAAGTGGCAAACTGAATGCTGGCTCTTTGGTTGTGATAATTGGAAGCAAAAAAAGACAATGGGATGGTATTTTCAGTTTGAAGAAAGAAAATACCTACCAACAAGGAACTCTGTGCTCTCCCACATAGCCTTTCAAAATGAAGGCAAGATAAAGCATTGAAGCAGACGAGGGGCCTTCAAGAGAAGTTTGAATGGGGCAGAGACAAACTGTCTACCTCATAGTTTTGTCTGCGGTGGGCATTTCTCCATCACTTGCTCCCTCCCTCTGTATGGTGCCAGGTATGGTTTCTTGTCCTTCATAGAGTCCATAAACCATAGAATTCAATGCACAATGGCATGTGAATAAAACAAAGCCTAGGCCAAAGGCACACCCACCGTGGATGCATTATTTCCCTCCTGTGGTCATGAGTAGGATTTTCCACCCACCTGAGATATAATACACAAGACTGGCTTTTCTATTAACCACTGCCTTATCTCAGCATGCAGCTGGGCTTGACTTAAACTGTAGCGAGAGGGAACAGATTGGAGGAAGTAAAACCTCAAATATGATCTGGTTACAAGCATGGAAATAGGAAACTAAACCCAAAGACAGGTGCTGGGAGGAGTCCACTCTGGCAGATAAGGTAAAAAATAAAAAGTATTAGTCCCAATGAGTTGTTGGAATCAGAAAGTTCTGTTAAGTAGTTGTAGTATCCCCAGCAGTGGGTAGATAGGCATTCAGAAGCTAATGCCACTAAGCACTTGCGTGACACATTGATGTACAAAGCGAACCACCCCAGCAGTGTGAGACACCACAGTGCCATGGTTAAGAAACCCAGCTTTATGGTGGAATGGACCTGGAACTGAGTCTGGGTTTTGCCACGATCTAGCTGGGAGAAAGTTAATCATTGCACTTCAGTTTCCTTAACTATGAAATGGGGATAGTAAGAGTATCTGTGTCAGATCTGTTGTTGGGGGATTCCAGATTACATAAGTGAACTGCCTGTCACATAGAAAGTTCTCAATTTGTGTTAGCCATAATCATAAAGATGCTGGTGATGAGTGCCCTCAGGGGCATGTTCAGTCAGCACTGAGAAGAAGATGGCATGAGCTACTAGGGGGGCAATGGCCCAAAGAGCCAGGACCTCCCACTTGGTGTCCTGGGCCTCAACATCTTCAGTAAAAGAAGGAACTACTTGTGAATCTTTGGCATAACACAGCACCTAGAATTTAGTGTACGTAGGACTCAATAAATTGTAATAATAATCAGGAGAAACCAAGAGTGATTCATTGAGGCCTGGAAGCCAGAGAAGGTTTCACACTGAAGATGACATTTAAGTGGCAAAATTTTGCTGGTAGAAATGTGCTAGTGAGGCCAAGAGAGGAAGCATTGGGGAAAGAATGAGGGAAATTGTGCACAGAGGTAGGAACGTACACAGACATCTGGGAACAGGAAAGGAGGGTGTTGTGTCTGGAGAGTAGCTATGTGTTGGGGAGACCAAGGATCTATAGAGGACATGGAGACCAAGGGTCTATAGAGGACATCCAAATTGGACAAATTCTTTTGTGCTCTGTGAAGAATTTGAAGTAATCCTGTAGATAGTATGGGGCTTATGAAAGTTTTCTATAAAACAGAGGAGTAATTACTCAAAACCGCATTTTACAATGATAACAGGCAGTTGTTACAACAGAGTTGGCAGAGAAAGAGGTGGTATAAAGGCTATAAGAGAAGCTATGGAGAAGCATTGGGTGGTGGCCTTGGGGATGGAGAGAAAGGACATATTGAAAAACTCAGAATGGTATAATCACCAAAATGGAGAGGCTGATTACATGGTGCAGGGTGGGCTGGGTAATAGAAATAGAAGGGTTAAGACTATTCTCTTGAAGAACAGGTGAATGTTGATGCCATTGACTGAGTAAAAAGGTAGACTACTGAGTTTGGAAACTTGAATTTAAAGGTCTACAATATGTCCCTTGTAGAGTTCAACACATGAATTCAGTGCTCCGGATGGGGTGTGAGCTGTACATATCCATTTGAGGATAATGTCTGTGTATTTGGATGGTTGTTAACACCACAGAAGTAGGTGTGGTCATTAATAGGAGTATTCTGTAAAGACAAAAGGGCCAGGTAAACTCTTTGGGAAATACCACTATTTTAGGAGAATATGAAGGAACAGAGGAAAAGGAGACTGAGGAAGGATGCTCAGAGAGGTAAGTGGAGAACTGGAGGAGAGTGGGAGTATAGATTGAAACAAAGCCACTGGATTTGGTCTTTGATGGCCTTGTAAGTACCAGGATGGTGTGCGTAGTAGTGGGAGACTTCAGACCAGGGTCTGGAGCTTCTTAGCGTTTTCCCAGAATTATGGAAGTGAATGATTTAGAGGGAAGGCAAGATCAATGGAAAGTTATTTTTTTAATGATGACAAAGCTTAAGCAGGTCGAAAGAGCAAGATGCTGATGGAAAAGAGCAGCTGAATGGAAGAGGTAAATGGATTAACTGATGAAGACATGTTATCAGGGCAAAGACCTAAAAAAGAGGCCAATTAGTCCTATTAATTTCATACTTTCAGAATGAGAAATTGGAACACAGACCCAACCATAAGATTTCTTTTTTACTTGCAAATTTATTTATATCGAAGATTGAATAAATCATATACAAACTAAATCATTTTTGTTTTTACAATTTATAAATCACCCTTATGCAAAGATAAAGACATGTGAAAAAGGGCTGTTCAGGTAAATTGGGGTAGAGATCTGCTGTGTATGGTTGCCAAGTGGACTCAATTATGGAGAGGGGAGGTCAGCAGAGGTTTGGAGCCAGGCAAGCAATGTCCTGGCAAGGCTGGAGGCTTGGCTCCAAGTTAGAGTTAGTTGTCCAGGGATTCATGAAGGCAGTCATTGAGGCACCAGCCATCTATCCTTTACAGCTAGATGGACACTGGATGTGAAACGTACCTTAAAGTCCAATATCTTACACAATATTTCTGCAGTTCCAGTTCACACAAAGCCAGTCATTCATTCTGGAGACATCAAGTTAATTTCATGGTCCTGTTGCTTATACAGAATCATTAGCAAAGAGAAAAATACTCACTTCCAATGATGTTACCTGATAATGTTTGTATTCATGGAATTTTTAATAGACCTCAAGTGTCCTATTTAATACCAGGGTAAATTGTGTTTGGATGAGACCAGCCATCATGTGTTGTGTGTTTTTTTAACCCTCATAACAATTTGGATCATCAGAAGTGGAAATACTAATTTTAACAGCCTTTATGGTTAATAGTCATAAACACATAGGTACATAGAATATTAAAGTTGGAAAATGAGAGATTAGAGATAATTTACTGTCATCTCCTTATTTTAAAAATAAGAAAACTGATGTCCAGATGGGTCAGCATCAATACGAGGTAGAAATTAATAGTAAGATCAGCACAAAAATGTAAGCGAGCCTAAAGTAAGACTAAGTGTTTTAGTAAAATATAAAATTTATAGCCTATGTACAGGGAACTAAATGGTAGAATAAAGGACAACTGGGAAACTAGGGAGAGAAAATAAAATTAGGGTTACTTTGGAACCATTGTGAATTATCTTTCAGATAAACCCAATATAAGGCAAAGTGTTAGGATTCAAATATGAAGTGACAGTGTCTCTGTTTTGAAGTAGGGCGGTCTGCATTCCACTCATCCATTCCATCTTTGGTGTCAACTAAGTGTTGGACACTTCTACTTATGCATCTCTGGGCGTGGTACCACTGCTCGCTCTCTTCATGGCCTGGGGATCTTAGATTGCTCATTTATAGAATCGAGTGCCTGGGGAACCCAAGCAGAAAGAGAGGAACTAGAGAAGAGGATCCTGTTTGGAGTTGCGTTCATGTGTAGAAAGAGGAGAACAAGATGGGAGTTGAAGGAATGGACCCAAAGAGTCAGGCGATGTCAGTGGTGGGTTCATTCCGAGAGTCACAGTCAGACTCACACACACTACACCTCTGGTCACGCTCTGGGGCACACGTCCACCAGGCATTGGGTGGGAGAGCAGCTCCACATTCCACTTGCAACACAGACAAGAGCTCTTTCTATAGTTGGCCTAGTCCCCAATGGTCCCAAGTAGGGGCAGGGTAACCCCACCAGCAGCCCTAAGCCATCACTCTTGGTTTCATGGAACTAAAGACAAGAATCAGCAAGCGGAAGAAATGAATGAAAACTTCTAAATTGAACAGTAATACACAGCCTCCATCCCCTCTCATATAACCCATAGCAGCAGTCTTTGTATTTCAGAGGCACCAATCTGCCTGATGCATGAATGACTAATAGATTCATGGCTGCATAAAGGAATAAAGGAATTTTTGCTGTCTCTACTCCTGCAATGAGCAGTGGAAAATTGCAGATGGCACATTTAGGAATGTCCTGTGTGGAGTTCCCTCCCTGGCACAATTACTGATAGACAGTCTCACTATTTGGAGCCACATGAGATAACATCACAGTAGTGCGTTTTCTAGAATTACACGCTGCTCTAATGAAAAGAGAGAGAAACTGAATGTTCTGACTTCTATTGAAATGGCGATGAGGTGCTAATGACAAAGCTCAACTTGCACTCAAGTTTCAGCTAATTTGGTAATGTGTTTGTTCCATCCCTTTACAGGGGTCAGTTTAATTAACCTCGGGCACCCCTGAATGACTCACGCTGTGAGTAGTTCTTGTTGAAGCAGCAGTGGGAGGCACTGGCTAGGCCGGACTCTATGGTCAACACGCAAACGGTTCCATTATGTTTCCTTTCAGGAAGGCTGAGTTTTAAAGTGACCTCCAACTGACAGTTTAATTGCTTAATTAGAGTCTCTCTTCTGAGCCTCAAATTCATGTAGCCCTGCAAGCTCTTATTGATCTCTGGGAAATGCAGCTTGCAGTTCAGTGTGAGAGCTGGGAGAAGTCAGTTCAGCTGCGCCAGTGGCCCCGGGAGACTCTGACCTCTGATTTCAGCATCCCCTTTGCTCAGCACAATGGAATGTCTGCCCTGTGAGAATCAGTAAGAAACAGATAAAAGCCAGCAGACCAGAGTCCCCAGCCAGGCTCTCATTTGAAGAAAACATACACTAGGGCTCACCAAGCCTAGTTCCCTGTACAAAGAAAGGGCACATGATGAGTAGCCGGCTTCTTTTCTGAAGCTTTTTGTACTGATCTAGAAGAAAGAAAGCAAAGCGTCTGGTTAGAACTGAAGAAAACCAGATGTCCCCACCCCCATCCCAAAGCTGCAGCGTCTGTTGTTACGGACATTGTTTGACAATAAGGCGCAGGTGGGACAGGCCAACACAGACTGCAGTTTCCACATTTTGTTTTATTTTTTAAAGACACTACCCATGATGTGTTTCCTTTTAAAACACTGATCATTTCCAAAACAGAGCAAACAGACCCAGGAATAATAGAACTCAGGGCTTCAAAGAGACAATGGAAACAATTCTTCCTTAAATATTTATTGTTTCACAAATAAATCCAGGACAGAAATCAGGCTCCTCCCCCCTCTCACTTCTTCCCTCTCCTTCACTCCTCACCACCGAAAATTTGGTTTCCATTTAATACTTGAGGATAATCTCTGCTGATCTCTTTAAAATGTTTAATTCGTGACTTACTTTTGACAGCCTGCTAGCCATTTGGCATTCCAGTGCCAAATTAGTCACTAAGAGCTGAGCCAACACTTTATATCCCCAAAGCAAGGAATAATCGAAGGGAAGCCACAGTTCTCAATCTGTGGACTCAGGCCTCATTTTGTTTCATTTACATGTCAGCTCAGAGTCTCCTTAAGTGTTTATTTCTTTGTGAATAAAATGAGCTTCTTGGATTTCTTCTTATATTAACATTGGAGTCACTGCTTGGGACAGTTGCAAATTATTAGACTTGGCTGTCGCCTGTAAAATTTGAAGACCGAGTGTGATCATGTTGAACAAAGGAATAAGAGTGACAATGTCCATGAGACGTGTGACTATGAATTTCACTTGGTATTAATTTCAGGGGAGTGTAGCTGGAATGTACCACTGACTGAGGAGACCTATGCTTCCTACTCCCCACCCCAAAGAAAAGCTGCTAGAATGAGTAATATTTTCCTTTCTGGCCTCACATTTATTATTTTAACAGCTTGGATGGTTTCCTGAGGGATTCCCCTCCCTATCGCTTGATATTTCCTCTGTCTTAGAGCAGTTCTCATTCCGAAGTGGGAATTCCGCCAGCATCTATACTACCGTATGTAGTGTGTGAAAATATTTCATGGACTCTCATCCTCAAAATTGACTTTGCACCCTCCTGGAAATGATCTCTTCTGTACCCTAAATATCTTATGCTTCACCATGTGTTTTACCCTAAGCTTTGGGGCGACCCACGGCAGCAGGCATGTGTTGCAAAGAAGAGTTAAAAATGAAGTAAAGAGTAAAGGCCAGGTTGAAAGCCAAATTACACCAGGGGCAAGACTGGTTGTGATTTGAAAAGGACAGGCATGGGTTTTATATCTGAATTCAAGAACAGAGCTGAGTTTAGGAATCAGGGATATAAATTTAGGTTTATTTATCAGTCCCGGGCAGTGTGCCCTTTGTTACAGTCTGCTAAATTAGCCATGCCGGGAATCCCACGCATGTTCAGTGGGATGGAATGCATGACAGGTGCCAGCTACTCTGAAATCTATGGGGGCCCCGAATAAGAATTTCTAAAATGTCACTAAGGATGCTTTACTGTAGCCTGGATAAGTGAGAGGAGACTTCCATCCTACCTCCAGAGCTCCCATATGTCTTTCTAGGAGACCACCCGACATCTCACTTAGCTTCATAGACTCATGGCCTCTCAATATTCTATTCTCAATGAATGAAACTTAATTTTGTCTTTTCAGTTGGTTTAATGATAATTGATCAGATGTCAGCTACATGGGATCAGATGGATACGGGCTCTACACTACTCAGTGTGTGACTGTAAGGAGGTCAATTATATGTTTTCTGAGCCTCAATTTTACTGACAAATAGAATTGTAAGAAGGGTTGAATTTTTAAAAACATATTTAAAGCATTTATCACAGTGTCTGGTACAGATAAGTGTTAGCTACTACTCCTAGTATTTCTGTTACTGCTACTATTGCTTCTATTACTACTAAAACTATGTTAAAGGCCTTCACCTATCTTTTTAAAATTGTGAAACTTAGGCACACAGAACTACAGAACTGGGTTCATAATCCTCAGTTTATTGTTAACTACCATCATTCATTTTTAAATAGATTTGTTTTACTTTAAAGTATTTTTTAAATCTTAAAATACATATTCTGATTCCCTCCCCCCCCACATTCTTCAATGTCATCTCAGTGAATTTTATCACTTCCTAAGTGATACCTTCCAGAAGATCCACAAATGGGTTAAGAAGAAAAAAAGTAACAGTGCAGAAGGTGAAAATAGAAGCATATTCATGCACGTGAAAAGCTCAGCGCTGAAGCATTGCCATGCCTTGGGGATTGTAAAATACTCTGTGTATTTTGCTTTTGAATTAAAATAGTTTCTTCTTACTTCAGTTTGTAATAATTTTAACCCACACATTTAGTTGGTTTATTTTCTCCAGGAGCAAGATGAAAGTTAGTAAAACAAGAAGATAGGAGATTCAGTAGAAATATTTTCCCCCATCTACTCTCCAACAATCTGAGGGAAGAATATATTCCAGTTTCTAGAAGTGAAAATACAAACATAACCGAGGAAGCTAATGTTCATTTTCCTCCCTCAGTCATGTGCTTGGGCGGTAAGTAATGACTGTTTCAGTGAGGTGATCACGAGTCTCTCCATCAGCTGGGCTTTGATCACAGAGGAGGGGCTGGGGCTGAAGTGCTGTGCACTGGGACTGAGCATCCCTATCGGTCACTTGCTCTTTAGTTCTCAAGCAGAGCACCAGTGATTGCTTGTCTTTATGTAGTGCAAATTTTTTTTTAGTATTGGGATGCTCTGCTTTCCTTTTGTATCACATTTTACATTTTTCAAAAGATCACACTACACAGTGGCTGTTATTTGGAGACTGAATTGAAGGGGGCACAAATTTAGGCAGGGAGAATTTTAGGCTGCTGTGACTGAGGCAAGATGTGATGAAGTCCTGCACCAAGACACCAAGAGGAGGTCCCACACCAACACACCGAGAGGAGGTCCTACACCAACACACCGAGAGGAGGCCCCACACCAACACACCGAGAGGAGGTCCCACACCAAGACACCAAGTGGAGGTCCCACACCAAGATACCGAGAGGAGGTCCCACACCAAGACACCAAGTGGAGGTCCCACACCAAGATACCGAGAGGAGGCCCCTCACCAAGAGATCCACCAGAGAAACATTTATGGACAGAACACAGGATCTATTGTATTGGGGGAATGAAGAGGGGATCTAGAATGGTTTAGCAATTGGGTACATGCTTCTGGCATTTACTAAGGCAAAAAATGAAGGTAAAGGAGGAATTAGGGGTGGAGGGAGATGACTTCAGTTTGAGATATACACTTTCAAGGCTTATGGGGCCATATAAGCAATGAGGCCTGGGATGCCATTGGATATATGAGCCTGGAGCTTAGAAAAGTGTCTATTACAGGTATAGATACAACTAACAAATATCTTGGCAATCTTAAAACAGAAGCATATCTGTTTGACTTGATACATTCCTGACAGGCAGCAAAAGGCAGATTAAGTGGCATTAATACCCATCTGGCTCAGATACTGCAGCACTGTTATATGAATAGCACAGCCTATTGTCATGCCTGTATGTGAGCGTTTACATGTTTGATTGGCTAAACACTTAAACATTTTAAATATATGTTATTTAAAAAGTTTACATGCTCCTCATATTGCATTTTTAAAATACAGAAAAGAAGAAGACAGTAATGCCATCCGTAATATTACAGTACAGAGACAAACTATTAAAAGTTAGGTTTATTTCCTACACAGACATACACATACAAACACGCACATGCACACTTATATACATATAAACACAGATACTTGAAAGGACATGGAAAGTGGAAGGTGGGCAGAGGACATCAGGCCAACCCCCAAGGCCCAGAGGATTCAGAACACATGACATTTATGGTGCCATCAGGAACCCCCCATGCCTAAGCCAGCGATTTTTAACCGGCGTGCCCCAAGAATTTTTAAAACTTGCAATACCTGACTTCCCAAAGAACTAAGGAAGAAACAAAGAAACAAAGAGAGAAAACCATGGGATTCCCCATAAGGTAACTGGCATTCGGAGAGAACTTCTCACATGACAGGCACCACTTATTACCCAGTGACTCCTCACTCTGATCCTATGAGAGCCAACTATTGGAAGGAAAGGGAAGGTGTCACACTGTCTCCATTTCTTCCCTTTGCACAGACAGTTATTACAAACTCAGCCCACTCAGTTTTACAAGAACACCTTAGACCAGTAGGGACCTATCATTCCCCATAATAATTTCAGGAATTCTTATGGGGAGAAGAGAGGGGAGGTGGTCACCTAGATGTCCATTTATTGCCACTGTTAAAACTTCAAGCCATCTGTCTCTTGCTTCTTATGGCTGTTTCCTTTCTCTCTAACCTGTATTAAGAGAAAGTTGGAACTTAGACCCCTTCAATTTATTTCTCCAAAATGCCACAGACCTGAGACTCTTTTGTGTAGTGGACTTTGATGAAATATTTTAGGTACTGGCAGCTGATTACTGCAGAAAGCAGCATAGTAGTTGAATTAAAATGTGATATTAGACTTTCTTGTCCTTAAAACTTCATTGTTCATTCTTTCTTCAATACCTCATTTCACTTCCTCTGTATTAGTTATCTGTTGCTACATAGCAAATCATCTCAAAACTTAATGGCCTAAAACAGCAGCCTTTATAGTTTCTGTGTAATGAACCCAGGGGTGGCTTACCTGAGCCTCTCCCTGCTCACCCATGGTTCCTTGCAGACTGTTGGCTGGAGGCCTCCCTCAGCCCCTCGCCATGCAGGCCTGTCTAGTGTCATAACACAGAGCTTGCTTCATCTGAGCAAGAGGCATAGAGTGGAAGAGAGAGTGCCAACAAGAGGGAGAGTGCTAGAAAGATGGACGTGTCCATCTTTCATGGCCTGATCCTGGAAGGGACATCCTATTACTTTCGCTTGTAATCTACTTATTAGAGACAAGTCACTAGGTCCATTCCACATGCCAGGGGAGGGGATTACACAAGGGCATGAATCACTGGAGCCTGGTTGGAAGTTGTTGCCCCCACAATCCCAATTGAGTAATTTCTATGAATTATGTCTCTTACTCAGGCTCCTGCTTCATCCACATGGCTGGACAAACCTCCACCCTTGGGGCTTTCTGATTTTGCCTCTGTAGATCTCCAGTTCCCTCCCTCTAAGGCTTTTTTTCATTTCTTAAATAGCCATTTAGCTATCCCTCTGTCTCACTTTAATAGTAGAGGCTAGTATCCATTAAGTACTTAAAATGTGCTAGGAACTCTCCTAAATACTTTATATATTTTAACTCATTTAATTCTGATGAACAAGAGCTATGTGCTCATATCCATTGCATTTTACAGATTAGGAAGCTGGATGATAGAGAGGAGAGAAACTTGTCTACAAACACATAAAAAACAAACAACCCATCTCTCACAGTCATTCTTCGAGAACCTGTGAACGTGTTTTGCTACATGCAGACTTTTTCTCTCTAAAAGAAATTCCGTCACCAGCTTCTAAATAATTTGTACTGTAAAATAATGCATATTTTTATCATCATTAAGTGTAGGGCAAGGTAAAGGGTTCCTTTTGCTTAGCTCCTTTTCCCCCCCCAAATTACCAGTCTTTGGACTCTGACCATAGGCCTCTAAATATCAGAAAAGGATGCTAGTCTATGCTGGAGATGACATGTGTGAACTTTGAAAAAGGGCTGACATTTATCCAAATCTCCTTAAGATTTTAAAGCATCAGTATAAAAATTCATAAATGATTGGCTTAGTTTTAACGTCTGGCTAGAAATTAGGGCAGCGATTTTCGTCCGTTTCCATCTCATGGCATATATAAGCTACTAAAATTCTGCAGCACACCAAAAAATATATCTTTTGCTGATGTGACAAAAAATCAAAAGGTATAATTTTGATTCATTCACACCAGATGACTATAATTGTGTTGTCTGTTGTCATATTTTATTTGACAGTCTAAGGGAGAAGAGGTCAGTGCCCCTGACTAAATAGTCAGGTAGTGCAAGTTTTAGAAATTCTTGCCGCACACCGGTTGAAAATCCCTGGTGTGGGCATGGAGGGTTTCTGATGGCACTGTGAATGTCATGTGTCCTGAATCCTCTGGGCCTTGGGGATTGGCCTGATGTCCTCTGCCCACCTTTCACTTTCCAGGTCCTCTCCCAGTTGGTGAAAGGCTGGTATGGTCAGTGAGAAGGCACCTGGGAGCTCCTCGTGTGGCCTGGCCTGCGCCTTGTGACTGGACACTCCTCCGTTGCCCTTTGGGACCAGAATGTAGAAGGCCTGCCCAGAAAGCGGCCCCAGCTGACCTCTTACACACTGTGAATAGGCTCTTTCACCCCCAGCCGTGTCTGCTAGGCATTGACACACTCTAACCCCTCAGAGAGAGAACAGTTTTTCCTTAACTCTGAGTTTTTCTCAACTTTATCCTCTGTCCTTACATATATTATTCATTTACTTATTTGAACACCAAATATTTATCATCTGTTACATGGCAGGTTCTTTTCTTTTAAAAAGTCTCCTATTTTTGTATGGTAAAATTAAGGTTTGTTATTGTGAGCATGTATGCTGGTATCTGGAAGTTTTGCAGAACTCTGGATACTTTCTAAAGAGACCAACTTTTCTGTAGAAATTAGATTACCACTTAACCAGATCAGTCTGTTTTTAGAGCCCCTATAGTTGTAATTCCCAAAGATGGTGGCCACTTTTTCTTTTGTGGATTCAACTTCAAAATTTTATTTTACTAACATCAGATCAGAAAATCAATTCCCAGGCCTGGAAAACTCTCAGCAGTAGATATCAATAAGAATTATACATCTATAAATTATATGACTATGTTATACGCGTAGCCAATAGTAATGTAATTTGCTAGCTCCATCTTGGGCACTAAATGGAAGCAAGGGAAAATGGATATTGATAATTTTCATGACTTTAGAATTTCAAATAGATAAGTACAAGTTTCCCTATTTTCTTCCTTGCATTTTTTTCTTATAATTTTAAATTTTAAATTGCTTTGATATTACAAGTGTTAACAACACTCTCAAATAAAAGAATTGCTATTTCAAACTATTAAAAAAAATCAACTGTCTCGATAACCTGAGGTATTACACTTCTATACAACAACAATTAGGTATATATAACAATAACTCTAAAAAGCACTTTAAAGAGAAGTAACAGCATATAATGTAGAAATTGGAGAAAGAATTAAGTTCCTGACCCTTGGATCACTAGTTCCCATTGTCACTAGCTTCCACTGGGTGAAACAATACTTTAATAGCTAGTACACTTGTTACGTCTCACTTCATTTATTTTTTAAAAATCACATGGTGTTGAGGACTAAGTTAGAATGTTTGTGATAGTACTTGTTCAATTGTCAATCATATTTAAGGTGCTGTTGATATATACTTTTGATTTGGGGACATTTGGAAATCTGCCTTGGATCCATTCCTTGTGAAGCAATGCTTCAGCCTTACAAATTTCAGCAAAGGTCCTGTAATTCCAGGGTCTTGGGGGTGGGGTGGGGGAGGCTGGAAAACATAGAGACCCCCTGGAAGATGAGCCCCTCTCAAAGGATCCCCCAGGCACTGGCTCATTCATGTGACTTTCTGGAGTATCCAGCCTTAACTCTCTACCTTACTCTTTACTTTTTTTTCTTTCCTTAAGAGATTGCAACCATTCAGAGAAAAAGAGAGAATTTAGAAAGGGAAAGAACAATATCCATTCACTCACAAGAGCTCTGAATTTAGGGAGAAATAAAGGAGACTAGAAAGGTCTTGCTTTTTGTAAGTTCATGGACTTGTAAAAATCTTCTGAATGAGTGTGTTGTTGTTGTTGCTTCGTGAGGGTGTCTATAAACCTCATAGAATCCCAGTGTTCCACTAGAGTTTAAGAAATGTTGTTCTAAACAAACAGACAAATCACCTTAAGAGAAGCAGCAGGTAGTCTTGACCAAGAATCAATTGCCCACACCCTGTAACCCCAGACGTTCTAGAAGGTAGTCTCTAAAACAAGTATTAATATTACTGAAATCCTAGGTTGTTATAGTTATAACCTTAGGAAAGTAAAAACCAAGTATAAAAATAACAGTCTTTAATTAAGTGAATGGTGGTAATATTTGAAAGTAGGGTGAAGTGTAAGTATCATAAGAGGTTCTGTACTAATGGTTTATATGTTATTTTGACTACTATTTAAGGTGTCCCAAATGTTCAAAAATAGCAGTCATACTAGATTGGAAAGTATATTTTGAGTTGGTTAAGAAAATGCAATTTAGTGTTTAATTCGTCTTTAAGTATTGAATAACAATCAGTTTTAATGTTTTATTGGATATATAGATTTAAAATTTGAACATTAATTTTAAAAAAGAAAAAAGAAAGAAAATAATTGCTGCTTTAGAACCACATTTATTCAAAATTCATTGCTATAAAATCTTTAGCTCCCCCTGTGAGAGAGTTACAAACTCTATTAATGTTTGATTCCTGTACTTGTATAAATTCAAATGAGAGTGGCCTCCCAATCATACTCCTGTGCTAAAGAAAACACTGGTTATAATCATCACTAGATATTTAAAGTGACTGGTGTGTCCCTTCCTTATATTAAATTTCCGAACTTTAAATTTTTTCCAAGACTTTCTTATTATATATAAATGACAATTAATTTTGAGTGAAACAACCATACTTTAATTTCATATTTTAATCCCACTCTGGTGGTTGGCTGGTTGATGCACCTGTTCTACTTAATTGATATCTTGCATTTGACAAAATAAAATGAGAGTTTCAATTCTGTGCTCTAGAACCTATCTGTCTGGTTCCACATGACTTGCTCCCTCTCAGGAACGTGTGACTTGGCCATATTACTTGGGCCCTTTGTGCATCAGTTGTCCTCTTCTTAAAAACGGAGGGATTTTTGGGAGGAGAAAATGGGATAGGGTATGTGAAGAGCTGAATCCAGTCCCTGGCACACAGTAATCACTTAATGAAGAGTTGCTATTATTGTTATCATTCAAAGAAAAAGAACTTATTTACCACTGGTTTACACATAAGAGCATGAAAAATTTCACACGAGACACACAGAGTTCCAAGGAAATGAGCGAGCTTCAATTTCACAAGCCAATACAGCAGTTTTGAGTGCATGTAATGAAAACTCTGTTCTATTGGGTAAGCATGGGAGGTCACCTGGTCCCAGCGTGGTACTGAGCAGACACAGAGCCCAATATATTTTCTTAATTTTTGAGGTCATTTTCTAAATTAAACTCACATCACTATATCATCTAAATGAACTCTGCCATTTCTCTTCCTTCTTGACTACGACTGTGTGAAGAACAAAAAGTGCTAGCAGATGTTGGGTTTCTGAGAAGAAATGGCAACTCATCATTATTTTTCATAAGTTTGCTCCTATATTTATTCTTGCATCAAACATTTTCAGTCCATGTTGCGGGTGTGGCCTATGACGTGGCCGCCCTGGAGTCAGGGGAGGAAGGAGGGCTGCGAGAGCCACGGCGTTTACAAAGACACCCGGAGATCTGATAGAGACACTCCTACTGAGATCCCTAGCATGACCCTAGAAATGGCCAAAGACTCAGACCTTCCCATGGAAATGGGTGGCATCACAGCAGAATAAAGCACTCGATCCAGCAAATGTACTGTTTTCCACCAGCTCACCAGTGTGCAGACAGCCCATGGAACGTGGGCCGTGTAGACACACGTGTGAAGTTCTGAACCTTATTTCCTTGTTGTCTTTCTTTGCAGACCTATGATGGTTTAAGCTCCACAGCCACCCGCCTTGCCCGGGCGTGTGGAAGACAGCAGCTGACAAACCCCGTCACCTCTTCAGGAAACAGCCTCTTTGTGAGATTTCAGTCTGGCCCTTCTAGACAGGGCAGGGGCTTCCGAGCTCGTTTCAGGCAAGGTAGGCACCGGGGGTCCCTCCGAGGCACAGGCCATCTGTCCTTAAGTTGCCTCTCTTGGTGCTCCAATAAAATGAGACCAATCCTTAGAAACTGGTCCCAGCTTTCTACTTAATATACAACTTAAATAGAACCAAGGAACTACGATTTGTAATTATTCCAATTGTTGATCCTTTCAACTTACCGTTGTCTAACTTGGTGCTAACTTCCTTTGGATCTCTGGAGCTCTTGCACAAGATTTTAGAATAATACTTAAAAGTAGCTTTAATTCTAGAGATACGATTTTTTAAAAGTATCTATCCAAATTCATTTATCCATAGATAAATTACCCAGCATTTACCCAAGGTTTTACTTCAGAAGGAGATGTACTATTATAAATTATAAGACTCGCTTGCAATGTTGAGTCAGATTCTCTAACCCTTGAATCCTCCCATTGTCCACCTGCCAAAGCTGTTTTCCATTGCTTTCATTCTGAAATCATCACTTTCCAGTTCTTCTCACTAGACCTTTTCACCCATCACTTTTTATCTGGTAATTCTTAGAGATTAACCCTTTATCCCACTGCCAGAGATGGAGCCCAGAACAAGAAGTGTTGTGAGTTGGCATCTGTAAGCCTGTGATTTTTATTCAGAAGATCCTTGTCATTTCAAATAAGTTTGGTCTGCTTAGTCATTCGCCTGTTTCAGTGCCTTTGCTTGCATTCTATAGTAAAGAGCCCTGGCGAGGGAGAGTTTCTGGATCTAGGTCTCCCAAAGACACACTGTACACTTTGGAGCAAGACAGACTGCATAAATCAACCACTCTCTGCGCTTCTAAAGAAAGAGCAGTTTCTTGACGTATTTTTTTCATTTACTTAATCACTTATGCTTTTTTTCAGAGTATAATAAAAAGTCCCAAATAGGTCTTCCCTTGGACTATTATAACAGCCTCCTCAATCACACCCACCCTTTGTCCATCTTCTTCAAAGTCAACTTGCAAAAGCCTCATTCTGATCATGCCCTTGAAAGCGACAGTATCTGTCAGGGTGTCAAACTGCCTAGGGAAGGGAGCCCCAGCTCCTCCGGACATTACCCGAGGGCCCAGGAAGCTGCTCTGATCTTTTACTCAGTGTCACCTCCAACACACCCCAGTGCCCCACGCTTCAGCCAAGTCTGTGTTTTTGCTCAGGCTTCCCTCCCCCAGAACTACTCTTCCTCACCCCCAATTCCTCCTTTAGCCACTGTCTCCTCCACGACACTCCTCTTACACTCTGGCTGGCGACACACCACACGCTCCCTCTCCTGCCCTCCCATAGAGTGTTGCCCTTCTCTGATAATCCACAGCCATTCTTGTGAAGCCTTATTCAATTGCATCTTGACTTGCCTAGAAAAAGGTGCCCATAAAGAGATTATTTCTATGCCTATAACTTATAAGTAAAGTGCATCGGTGCTAGAGTTTTGCTTGAGCGATTCGGTCCATTCGTAGCCGTTTCATCTGCTGTTCTATGCCCCTCCCTGCTTCTTGTAATTGAGAAATATTGTTATAAATGTACAGCGAAAAATCGTTTTCTCCTGCTTTATGTGCAGCCTCCTTGGCAATTACTTCCTTGGCCTGACTTTCGGAAATAAGGAAAAATCAGTTATGTTTTCATTCATCAAATAACTGTTGTGTGTAGTCAGTGGACATCCAAAGTACATGACGTGTGTGTGTTTATGTGTCCTCAGTCTGCGGAGGCCACCTCCTCACCAACTCATTTGGTACCATATCCTCTCCATTGTTCCCTGCCAAGTACCCGGAAAATCAGAACTGCAGCTGGATAATTCAAGCTCAGCCTCCATGTAAGTAACAAAAACAAAGAAAAGGAACCCAGGGTGGACGGTGTCTGTGGGAAAGTCTGCCTGTGACTAATGCTCTTATCCCCTCTGCGGAACAATGATGGCCTTCCTCTTTTCCTCTTTATTTTTTTTATTTTTGGAACCCAATTCCTACTGTGTACAAGAACAAACATTTCCTAATTTGATAGGGAAGTTATTTTACTTTTTATTCTTCATTCAAAATTTGTTTTAAGTGTCAAGGCCTAGCAAAGAAAAAACAACCACCCTATAACCTTGCTGTATTGACAGGCATGGGAGATTGGGGGCAAGCAAAAATAATCGATAAATAAATAGTTTTTGGCACGTGTGCCTTGAGTGTGGCAGATGCACAAAAACAGATGCTAAATGGGTGAATAAATAAGAACCATAGACTGGAAAATTAATAAACTCATAGTTTAGGAATGCAGTGCCATGAGCATATTGATACTTAATCAAAGTGGAGGTTAATTATAAAACCTGTTCTGTCCTGCAGTGCTTGTGTGAAAAAAAAAAAATCTCAGTACGAGTCTGGAAGAAACACTTAATGAATGCTTATGTGATTTTGTTTTAGGAACCCTAGAATCTTATTTTCTGACCTGGTAATAATCTGGTGATAAAACCACATTTTATAGACAAAGAAAATGAGGAGACCCTTCAGGACTCAAGCAAAGTGACTGCAAAGAGGGGGACCCTGGGGCCATTATGAATCTTGTTTCAGATGAGCCCTGCCCTTCCTTGGGGTTCTCAGGAAAAATTTATGATTTCAGACATAATGTGAGAAAGGCATTAAGCTCTTGACTCCACTCTACAATTAATGACCTGTGTGATAAGAAGGAAGTCACTTACACTAATGAGGACCCATTAGCTAATATAAAAAATGACCAGTTTGTCTTAAACATTCTCTAACACATTTCCCAGGGATGTCAAGAGTTAATGAATGGATATCTTTACTGACATGCATAGGGGTTGGAGGTTGGTGATGCAATCCTTAGCCAATCGCAGCCTGGAGCATGGGGCCCCAAAGCAAGTTACCAGCCTGCCAGAAACTGAGCCTTAGGTAAAGAGGCCCCCTGCCTTGAGCCAGCAGTTCTGCACCTAAGGATAATTTATGAGCTGTAATATATTTAGATGAGATCTCACTGGTTCAAAGCCAGCAACAAGGAAAGATCCTATTCTGAAGAAGAGGGACCCCAGAGGAACGACGAAAGGAAAACAGACCCAGGCACTTGCTGTTCTGCAAGTAATTCAAAGCTTTCTTTTTAAATGACTGAACCACAGGGCCCTGGCCTTAAAATGAAACTGACAGTGCTAGGTAGGATATGTGTGCCAGAAGGAGAAGAGCACTCATAAAGAACCAGGGTTTAAGGAACAATTCTATTGAGAAAAATACTTAGGGGCACATAGCTATGGCTGATATAATATATCCCAACACGCTGCTCCCTATGGTGCATGGAGTAAGTCTACCCAGGAGTCCTCTTGTTTACTAGCACTTGAGACTCTACAGGCATTTTCAACAGCATGGATCCTGTTGCTCTTCAAAGGAAGCCTTTCTGCAGAGCAGTTGCCACTCTCCCTCTTCATCCCCTAAACCCCTGTGCAAATCTGCCCAATCGTTGTTTCCCTGCTGGAGAACCCACATGTGAAATCATCAGAGGTAAAATTTCTCTCCCTGTGTGTTTTGCTGCCAGTACCTTATTAAATAGTTTCTCTTTTTCTTACAGTCAATCATATTACCCTCTCCTTTACCCACTTTGGACTTGAAAGCAGCACAGCATGTACACAAGACTTTCTAGAAATTTTGGATGGCAATTATGATGACGCTCCCCTCCGAGGTACTGTGGCCAGCACACTCTCGTTCCCATATGTGGCATTGGCTGGGTTTTATTTATATGCTTGCACGTCTACGTGCTGTCATTCAAGGTTAGAATGTTTCTAATAAACATGAAGAGCAGCAGAAACCAAATAAAGGTGATTGGGGGTCCGAAACCAGGATTCACTGTGGGGTTTCAGAAACTCACCTTGCTCATATGCAAGGATGTGAATAGCTTCTGGGTTTTGTAAATTTAAAAGTTGCAAACACTTTAGATAGTAGTGAAATACAATCTACCCCAGCATTAAAGAGCATTCTGTGAGAAATGTCTTGTTAATATTTGACCACAGTTCTTATATTCAAATAGAGCATGTTTTTGCTGGTTTTGTACTCAGTGGAAGCAAAAAAAAATAATAATTATAAATAAATAAATAAATAAATAATCTGGAATTTGGTTTGTAAGACAGCCCAGTAAAACTAAACATTGCTGCTATTTAGTTTCTGAAATGCCCTCAAGCAAAATAAATCTCAGATTATTTAAAAGTTCTCCATGGGTTACTCATATTTGGGCATCTCATGCTGCACTAGAAGACAAATTCCCTCAGAGAAGGGACTTTGTTTGGCTCATTGCTTAATCCTCAGTGCCCAGAATAGCGCCTGAGACAATATCTGGCAATCGATGAATACTCTCTGCTCTGCACCCACTTCTGATTGTACCGCTTTTTATCGCTACACATTTGACCAAGAACGAGGGTACATCATTTAACAAACACATCTAGAACTCACTTTGTGCTGAGTACTATTCTGAGAACTTAATAAATAGAAACTCAATTAATCTTCATACCCTTATGACATAGGTTTTATTATTTATCCATATTTCCTTTTCTCAAGTGGGGAAACTGAGGCACAGAGAACTTAAACAACTTGCCCAGGTCACGTAGCTAGTAAATGGCAGAGCTAGGAGTTCAATCCAGGCATTCTGGTTCTAGCATCCACAATTTTCTGGGCTATAATATTTTGCTTTTAAGCATTGGAACGTTTATTTGTGCAAGTTCCTACTGTACTAGAGATTTTAGCCTTAGTTACATTTGGAGCCAGGCCATCTCCATTGTTCTTATCTTCCCCTAATGTCCTTTATCATGTTTATAAATCATCTCTCCTATGCTTGTATTTGCAGTTTATTTTAATTCTCAGGCATTGTCTCAAACACAGACCTGATTTAAATGGTTCTTCTAATAGTGATTTCCTCTGTTTGCTTTGCTTTCTGGTGATTCTAGTAAATCCATGTTTATTAGAAATGATGGCCTATGCCATGTTATCGTTCATTCTCCTTGTCATTATTTTCATTATTTAGGCCGATATTGTGGCACCTCCATGCCCCATCCCATCACTTCCTTCAGCAATGCCCTCACACTGAGGTTCGTCTCTGATTCTAGTGTGAGTTCCAATGGCTTCCATGCTACATATGCCGCATCCTCTTCAGGTAAGACACATCAACGAAGTGGTGCTACTAGGTTAACAGGAATGTGGTCGAATTCCTAGGTTTGTTATTTGAGACTCTTTCACCTTTAGAGTTGGAAGCCAGTTTCCCGAGATCACCTCTGTGCCTAACCTTACATTCTTCCAAATTAGGTTAACATGCTTGTAAATTCTAGCAGTAGTGGCCTCTGTACCACAACTTTACCTATTCATCCACCCATAGACACTTGGGGTGTTTCTATACCTTGGCTATCATGACTAATGCTGTAATCGTGAACTCGGGAAGTGAGGCAAACTCGCTGGAATGATCTTGGATGGCTTGCCTGTCAATGTGTTGGTGTTTTCCTCCGTGACAAGTTGGTTAAGGCAGCCTCTAATTGACAGTGTCTGATGGCATCTCCTATGAATGGACACCCATTATTCTCTTGTCTCCCTGGCCTCAGTTGGGCTCAGGCAGGGTTGGGGTGTTGTCACTGATGGCTTGATGGATGCTGGCACATGGGAATGAGAGGAAAGAGGAGCCACTGGTATTGGGTCTCTTAGTCAGTGTTGTTTGTCAGCTGCCAGCTTCCTTGTTATCAGCATTTAAAAGCCCTAGAACACCAAGGAGGATTGTGTGTGTCAGTCTTCTCCTGAGAGGGGAAAGCTGGAATATTGCCCTCTGGTGTAGGCCAGGGTTGAAAACCATCCTGGTCAGAAATACTGAGTGGTTGTAGGATTAAAACAAGTCTTTTATTACATAAAGTTATAGTACACAGGAGAAAAGGCCTTTAGAAAAGAAACTGTAGATTTCTTCTGATCCACCATGCCTCGTGGTTTATAGCTTTCAGAATCTTTTCCTTATTTTATATGATGTGGATTTGTTGTTGCTGTTGACAATCCTCACCCGAGGATATTTTCTCCACTGATTTTTAGAGAGAGTGGAAGGAAGGGGAGAGAGAGAGAAACATCGATATGAGAGAGACACATCAATTGGTTGCCCCCTGCGTGCGCCCCCAACTGGAGCCAAGGATCAAACCTGCAACCCGGGTACATGCCCTTAACCGGGAATCGAACCCGAGACCCTTAGGTGCGCAGGCTGACTGCTCTAACCACTAAACCACACTGGCCAGGGCAGGATTTCTTTTTTTTAATGTGAAAGGGATGCTGGTATCAGCTCCTGTATGCTCTTTCTCCTTTATCTTGTGGTGTCTAGTGTTTGATCTTTGCTCCGGCACTCATTTTTCTCTTTTCTTCCAGCTTGTGGTGGAGACTTCCACATGGCTGAAGGCATCTTCGACAGCCCTGGCTACCCGGAAGTTTATCCTTCTAATGTGGAATGTGTTTGGAACATTGTCAGCTCCCCTGGCAACCAGCTCCAGCTGTCTTTCATGTAAATTCTTTTTTATGGTGTATTGTTTCAGTGGATGTGCAGGAAGGAAGCGCTGTGACTAAGAGGATGGACAGCTAAGGGCGCATGTGTCCAAGCCACTGTTAGAGAACACAGTGGGAACTTTGGGAAATCTTTTTCCAAATTTCCTCTGTTTTAGTCAGAGTTTGGGTTATAAATAGTATTAAATTTTCTTGAGAATGCGTCTAGAGACACATTACCAGAAACACGTGCCTGAGCATTAATTTGTGGGGTGTTCATTTTCACAGAAGAGTAATTTTATCTTTTTTTAAATGAGAAACATTTAGATTCTTCCAGTGAATCACTAACAGTCTTTCTTCTAGCAGAAATCCTACTTCAATAAGCCTTCTTACCCATATACTTTGTGTTCCTCCCACCCTGCCCTAATCTACGTTTCCTTCTGCTCCTACAAAGAATTATTTGGTAAGTTTTTTGGAGCTAGTGGTTTATTTGTAAAATTACTCTCACATTCCTCAGTGAACTGTAAGGCTTTACTAACATGGACTATGGATATGGAATTCACCATAGGATCCACCATGATCTGAGTGGTCTAAATTAAATTCAACAACAATGATGCATTTTCTAGAGGTAGATAGTGAAAAGCACGTGCTAAGTGAAATGGGACTTTCATCAATAGAGAGGGGCCTGTGACATGATACACTGGTAATGAATGCTTAACAGATATTAAGTGATAAAACTGGTATTTAAATTCACATTTTAAATTACAAGTTATTTATTAAACTATATTACATATTGAGAAGCTTTGGTTGGGATTGCTCATTCAGTTTTGAAGGAAATATAAGTCAGTGTTGAGGAAAGAGGATTGGTTTGCTTGGCCTGTCTATTGAAAAAAGTCGTGCTGCTTTTCGTGGACATGCCATTCTATGCTTCACGAATGGACTTAAAAAATGAGAGAACAGTCTTATTTGTGGATGGTGTTCAAACATCTCAAGTTGCTTTCTTTCAGCTCATCAATCAGACCGGCCTCTTCAGGGACAAGTGGTATTGTGTTAAAACAAAGACACCCTCTGAGTGCCTGGGAGCCAATGAAAGTTTAAGTTGCCACATGGGAAAGAGAGGTTTGCTTTTGTCTTTACTAAAAGCACCAAATTCTGTATGGGAGGATATATATATATATATATATATATATATATATATATATATATATATATATAATTTTTACCTGATATAGATGTATTTCTTTATTCAATGTTGATTAAGCCCCTATTATGTGCTAGGCACATATTGGGCAGATGTTACTCCCATGCTAGATGCTTAATATATAATAATGAATAAAACATGACCATTATCCTTATGATGAAGTCCAGAGTGCTTTACATGGCTTATTAGGCCTTATAATTGACAACTAAAAAGGCATCATTTTTATCTTTTTCCTCTCCATCTCTTTCACATTCACATTGTTGACCAATCTGGTATTTTGCAGTTGCCAGGAACTAGGCCAGGCGCTGGGAATGTTTAAAACCAATAAGATTCCGTTTCTTGGTGAGCTACTAATAAATTAATGACAAGAAGCTATTTATTTAAAACCTAAAGAGATTCATTTCATCTATATCAGATAATCATATGCATATAGGGCCACTCTTGACATTAAAGTTCTCAAATTTGAAATGTATAGCACAGGCTGATGGCATACCAGATGTTTATGAATGTTCGGTTCTCTCACTTTGCCATTTCTAAAGTATCTTGTGTGGTAGTTCACAGTTAAATTCAATTGAACAACACTGGACTTTCCTAGAAGATAGGAGATAGATACAAAAGGCAAGTTTCACCCATTTTACTGTTCAAGGGACACTAAAATCCTAATCTTTGTATAGACAAATTTAAATGGCTCAGCTTTTTCCTTTCTCATGCACAAGAAGTTGATTTTTATTACTTTGTGTTACTTGGTTGAGTTTTATTTTTAAAATAAATGTTGTAGAATGCAGGCTGTTCCTTTTGTGTAGATGACAATGAGAAAGGCTTTATGGCAAGGCCTGCGAGTTATTTCTGCCCTGGTCTAAACTACATCCAGATGGGTGCTTGGAAACGCTCCTCTGGGGTGTGCGAGGAGCATATGAGAAGCATATGGAACATGTCAAGTTCTAAAACGTGGGGTTTGGATCGTGGACACTGTGGTGAAATTGAGTAGGGAGAAAAACTGAAGAAATTATGGTTGAATCTGCAACAAAAATGATGGTGGAGAAATAAAAACCAAAAAGGAGCTTTTTGTAAAGGAATTAACAAAAAATATATTTTATGCCTGCAGAGTGCTTTCAGAAAGTGATTGATCTTGGTTCAAGAATCAAAATGAGATAATGAAGAACAGTGATTGTGCTATTTTTGTTCCACATCATAGTTTTACTAACAGACCTTAGCCAAAGTGTTTGGAAAGAAGGGAGATTTACTTCTAAAATGTACTGACCTAAGCTTAATTTGATTCTTGTAAGTATAATCTTACCATCACTTCTAATAAAAATGCCTAGCACTAAAACAGAAAAGACCTGCACTTAGTAATCTTCTGGACCTCTGGACCAAACTTTACTGCGCATATGATCACCTGAGATCTTGCAAAAATCCACAGTCTGATTCACTTAGCTGGTGGACCCTGATTCTTTTTTTTTTTTTTTTAATCCTCACTGGAGGATATTTTTTCCATTGCTTTTCAGAGGGAGTGGAAGGGAGAGAGACAGAGAAACATCAATGTGAGAGAGACACATCGATTGGTTGCCTCCTGCATGCACGCCGACCAGGGCTGGGATCAAGCCTGCAACCGAGGTACATGCCCTTGGCTGGAATCGAACCTGGGACCCTTCAGTCTGTGGGCCAACGCTCTAACTGAGCCAAACCGGCCAGGGCATGGACCCTGATTATTTCACACAGGCTCTCGGGTGATGCTGAGCCTGCTGGACCATGCACCGCACTTTGAGTAGAAAGGTTTTTAGAAGCAGTTTCTTGTAAACCACCTGCTATAGAAAATAATCCCCTTTACCCTTCTTTTCTGAGAAGCAAAAGGAAACAATTTTAGCATATTTTACAGTATTGATACTATTACGGGCTATACAACCGAGCACCAAACTTGGCCACCATCCTAAAGATGGATTCAGAACAGTTCCTTGCCAAAAACGATGGTAGGTGTAAATCTGTACGGTAAAAAAAAATCAAATTGTCAAGGAAGACAATGCAGATCAAAATAGAAGAGTGGTTTGCCTAGCCGATGGGGGTATTTCTGATCGCTTCTTCTCCTCAGCTGTCAGTCAGTGCTGGCTGGTAGAACTATGTCCAAAACACAGATCCAGCAGATTTATACTGTAGAAACCCGCCTTGATGGGACCGTGAGGGCCACAGGCGCCCTGCTCCTCTGGCTGGAGGCCTGCTGATGCTAGCACAGTATCTGGCTGCAGAGGCTGGTGGAAGGGCAGAGCTGACCAGCCAGTGCGCCCAGTGCTCTGGCTGGAAGTGAATGCCCAGAGGTGTGCCGGGGACACTGATCCCAGAGGTGTGCCGGGGACATTGACCCCAGAGTGGAGCTCACGGGGGCCAGAGCCTCCAGGCCGGCTGTCTCTACCTTAATAGCGCCCTAATCCGTGCGCTGAGATAAGCGCCAGGGGAGCGCTGTGTTTAACGATCATGTCAAGTCCTGCAACGTGTAATGTTGGGTATAGACTGAAAGATATACACAGTAGAGAAATACTTTTTCTATTCTTTTTTTTCTTTTCCAATAGTTTCTTTTCTATAGTCTTACCAGGTCGTTCTGTCTTATCTTTACTTTGTGCTTCTTCTTCTCAGCAAAATCTCCCTCCAATTACTCCTGAAAAAAGAATAGTTCTCACTTACTTAACTTTATCTTTAACCATTAAATTACATTTTTCTTTTAAAATTAATTTTAAATAAATAAAATGTAATAGGGCAGCAGAAGTCCTCCACCTACATCGCTTTACTTTCCCATCACATAGGGAATCTGTATTTTGAATATAGTATGTGTCACTTCCCTGCGTGTTTTTATACTTTTGCTATATACCCAGACATATGTATATATATGTATATACATATATATGTATAGTGTACATATATTCTGTACACACTGCATAGTATAGCTTTCTGTTTTATATTTTGCATGAATAAATCATATTTATTTTATTGGAATTATATTGAATTTATAGATTAATTATAGAATATTGGCTCTTCATATTCTTAAACTTGAAATATGTCTACATTTATTTCACTAAAATGTCATACTTTTTCCATAAAAGTCTTATTGATATTTTGTTATATTTATTCCTAGACACCTTATTTTTTGGTTGTAATTGAAAATGACATCCATTTAAGAACTACAGCTGAAATCAATCTACTTTACCTAAAACAACCCTCCTTAATTACGTGGTTATTTTCACCTAGAACTTATCACTGCCTCACTATATGTCCATTTGTTTGTTTATTACCTGTCTTTCTTTTTAGAATATAAACTCCCCTAAGGGAGGAACATCGTCTATTTTCTTCACTGTTCTATTCCTAATTCCTATGACCGTGTCTGGCAATATAGTAGGCAAATATTTGTTGAGTGAATGTTGACTAAGTTAGTTTCTAAATTTTTGCTTGCTGGTATAAGGAAGCCCCGTTCATTTTTGTATATTATGTTACAGTGTCTTTATTATATGTCTTTATGATGACAAAACGTTTTGTCTGTCTTGTGTACTGCGGTATCTTCAGTGCCTAGAAGAGGGTCTGACACATTAGGTGCTCAGTAAATGTTTAGGAATCAATGAACTTTCTTTGTTAAAATTTATCTTTATTGTTGGAAGTATTACATATATCCTCCTTTTTCCCCCTTCCCCCCTTCCCTCTGAGATTCCTCAGTCTGTTCCATGCTTCTATGTCTCTGGATCCACTTTGCTCATCAGTTTATTCTGTTCATTAGATTCCACACATGAGTGAGATCATGCGATATTTGTCTTTCTCTGACTGGCTTATTTCACTTAGCATAATACTTTCCAGGTCCCTCTCTCCTGTCTCAGCGGATAAGGGATCCTTCTTTTTTACAGCTGCATAATATCCTTTTGTTGAATGAGCTTTCTTGAATATCTATTTATAGCTTTTCTTTTCCAGTTCTTACAGCCTTTCCCCCCTTTCCTTCATGTTATTGCCCTGGAAAATCCTTCAGAATAATGTGAAACAAAGTAATGAGAGCAAACTTCCTTGGGTTGTTTCTGATTTAAAGGAAATGTTTTAAAATTTTACCTCTAAGTGTATTTGCTATAGGTTTTAGTAGGCATTTCTCATCCAATTAAGAAAATTTCTTTCTGTTCCTAATTTTTAAGAGTTCTTATGGTGAATAGATGTTGAGTTTTATCACATGCTTTTCTGCTGTTTTCAGTCATTCCCCTTAATATATTGTTGCATCTATTTTTCCTTGTTTAATCTTTTTGTGTGTGTGTGGTGAATTGTTCTTTTAGAGCTTCTGACTTTAAACAGTTGTGAATTCAACTTGGTTAAGATTGTCATGTTTTACAAATTGATGGATTCATTTTGCTACTATTTTATGTAATATTTTTTATGTTGTTAAGTGAGATGGACCTAAACCTTTTCTTTCTTTGATCCCTTGATTGGTTTTGCTCTTGAAGTTATACTAACCTCATTTAAAAAGTTAGAAACTGTCCTCTCTTTTCAATATTTTATTATAGTTTGCATAAGACTAGAGTTCAGGTATTGATTTATTGAAACTTCAGTAGTCTTCTATAATATGATCTGTACTCAGATATTTGTTTTGTTTGTCTGTGGGCAATTTTTAATGCTGACTTTTATTGATTAACTGGTCTCCTTAGGTTTTTCTTTTTCTTTTTTTCTTCAACTAATTATATTGTATTTTTGAAAAAACATCTAATAGTTCAAATTTTTTGGCATAAGGTTGTTTAATAGAGTTTATGATAATTTTAAGAATTTTTAGTGTCTGCAATTGTGTCCCTTTGCTATTAGTAATATTTCTCATTTAAGCTTTCTCTCTTTCCTCATCAGTCAGACTAAAAGTTTATCTGTATTAGTCTTGTCAAAAAAATCTTTTGATTTTTGTCTTTTCTAATATTTTCTATATTTCTATTTAATTAATGTCAGATATTATCTTATTTCATCTACTTCCTTTGTGGTGCTTTTGTTTTCTGTTTTTTTCTGCCTTATTTTTATAACTTCTGGGATTAGGTACCTAGTTCATTTTTCTTAGTAATTGTTTTTTTGTGTGTTTTTTTTTTACTATAAGCACTTAAGGCAATAATTTTCTCTGTTGGTTTGACTACACTCCATAAGTCTTAATACCTAATGTTTTCACTCTCATTGAGTTCTAAATATATTCTAATTTCCATTATGATTTCTTGTTCAATGCATGGTTTATATAGAAAGATGTTTTATGTTATCAAATTATAAAATATTTTTGTTATCTCTTTGTTAATGTGTTCTAATTTTATTTTATAGTAGTCCGAGAACATGGTTTTCAATAGTTTTAGACTTGATTTGTGGTCAATTATATTGATACATTTTTATACGTGTTAATGGGCATATGAAAAGAATAACCATAGAGACTGTGAATTCTCTTGTTAGATATTATAGAAATCTTGTTGTTTTGTTGCTGCTGTTATTGTAATTTACCATCTTGTGGAAATCACTAATT
The DNA here is from genome assembly GCF_054644295.1 of Miniopterus natalensis. Taxonomy (NCBI): domain Eukaryota; kingdom Metazoa; phylum Chordata; class Mammalia; order Chiroptera; family Miniopteridae; genus Miniopterus; species Miniopterus natalensis. Next base: position 117,707,649 of record NC_142081.1, on the reverse strand, counting down.
TACTCCTTGATATGTTTGAAAAGGAATTCTATAGTTGACTCTCTGAAACTGCTTCTTTAAAAGATCTTAATTTATTTTGAGGAACCAAATCCGATAGCCTGTTCATAGTTCTGGATCTTCACATCATTTGACATTCTTCACCACTCTTCATCTAATTTTCTCTTGGCTTCTGTGATAAGACATTGCATTTTTTTTATCCCACTTCTCAGACCATTCCTGTGTCTATTGTTCTCCCTTCCTTTTGCTGTACTCAAAATATGGGTGTTCCCTAAACTTCTGCTCTCATCCTTTCCCTCTCTCTACTTATTATTCCCAACCTTTCATTTCCAAATCCCCAGTCTAGCCATGCTTTCAAATATTATAATATACATATAGGTGATTTCCAAGTACAGCCCCAGAGTCTCTTCTGAAGTCCAAACCTGCATATAGATAGGTCCACTTGCGTGATATACCGTTCTATTAGATTCAATATAGCAAAACACAAAAATACATTTTTCTGCTGCTCACAGTCATAATTATTACATGTTGCTGCAAGATAATATCCTCAAGCAGAGCTCCGATTACCTCATTTTACCACTCAGAATTCCTCAATATTTTTTAATGCGGTAAAATATACATAACATAAAAATCAGCATTTTACCCATTTCTATGCGTATATTTCAAAGGCATTACATATATCCACAATTTTTTGCAACCATCACTACTATCCATTTCCAGTGCTTTTTCATCGTACTAAACAGAAACTATACCCATTAAACATTAACTCCCCATTTCCTCTGCTCCAAGTCCCGGGTAACCTCTATTCTACTTTCTGACTTTATGAATTTCAAATTCCAAATTTCTCATAGAAGTAGAATCATACAATATGTGTCCTTTTGTGTCTAGCTTATTTCACTTAGCATAATGTTTTCAAGGTTCATCTATCTATGTTGTAGCATATATCAGAATTTCACTCTTTTTTAAGGCTGAATAATATTCTCAAGTATGAGTGTATATATAAAATATGGTATTATATATATATAGTTATGTATGTATTTATATACACTGTAAAAATAATTCTTGTTTATTTTTCAAAGAAGCTATACATATATAACTGCCTATAGAGTTTTGTTTATCTATATTATATATAATTATTTAGAGTTTTACTTGTTTATATATTATATATATAGTTACATAGCTTTATATATTTTAAAATATATCCTTTGGGTATATGCCTAGAAATTGAATTACTGGATCTTATGATAATTCTATGTTTAAGTTTTTGAGGAACAGCCTAATTGACTTCACAGTGGCGGCACCAGTTTATATTTTCACCAGCAATACACAAAAGTTGCAATTTCTCTACATCTTCATCAATACTTGTTATTGCCCATTTTTCAATAATAGCTATCCTAATGGATTTGAAGTGCTATCTCACTGTGATTTTGATTTGCATTTCCCTTCTAGCTAATCATAGTATTTTTTCATGTTCTTATTGGTCACTCATATATCTCCTTTGGAGAAATGTCTATTCAATTCCTTTGTTATTTTTATTTTTTATTATTTAAAAAAAATTTATCTTTATTGTTGAAAGTATTATTCTTTATTGTTGAAAGTATTATGGATGTCCCCCCCCCCCCCCCCATTGATTCCTCCACCCCTTATCTGCATTGCCCACCCCAGGCCTTCTCCACACTATGGTCTGTGTTCATGGATTATGCATATATACATATAAATTCTTTGATTAATCTCTCCTCACTCACTCCCCCACTCCCCCAACCCCGCTTTTCCTCTGAGATCCCTCAGTCTGTTCTGTGCTTCTGTGTCTCTGGAACTATTTTGTTCATCAGTTCATTTGTTCATAAGATTCCACATATGAGTGAGATCATGTGATATTTGTCTTTCTCTGACTGGCCTATTTCACTTAGCGTAATACTCTCCAGGCCCATCCTTTGCCATTTTTAAATAGAGTTATTTGCCTTTTTACTTTTGAATTGCAAGAGTTCTGTTATATTCAGGTTACCAACATGGTCAGGGGGTTTTATTTCTTTGGGGTAAAAATCTAGGAGTAAAATTTCAGGAGCATTAATTGGGTGTTTTTGTAAGAAGCTGCCAAATAGTTATTCAAAGTGGTGATACTAATATACATTCCTACAAGAAATTTATGAGACTTCCAGTTGCTCTGCATGCTTAAAAACATTTGATCTTGTCAATATTTTTCTTTTAGCCATTTTGATGGGTGTGAAAGGGTATCTTACTGTGATATTTAATTTCCATTGCTCTGGTGACTAATGATATAGTGGACTTTTCACATTCTCAGTGACCATTCATGCATCCTTTATGAAGTGTATGTTCAAGTCCTTTGTCCATTTTTAATTTGGCTATTTGTTTTTTTTAATTGTTTATTTGTAGGAATTCCTTTTATAGCCCAGATCTGAGTCTTCTGTCTGATATATGTTTTGCAATGATCTCTCCTTTCCTCTTCCCCAAATTCTGTGACTTGCTTATTTATTTTTTTATTCATACATTTAATGCGGATAAATTTTTATTTTTTATGAAGTCAAATTTATTAATTTTTTAATCTTATACTTAGTGCCTTTTTATTCTAAGAAATATTTGTCTATCCTAAAGTTATAAAGATAGTCTATGTTCTCGTCTAAGAGCCTTATGGTTTTAGGTTTTATATCTATGAGAAATATTAACTTAGTTTCTGTGTATGGGAGAGGCAGGGGTTGAGGTTCCTTTTCTTTTCGATAAGGATATCCAGTTATTGCAGCACCACCTGTTAAAACAATTTCCCTCCATTGATTTGCCTTAACACTGTGGATTGGGTTGTATTGGCTCTATATTTGTGGATTTTTCTCTGGACTTTCTCTTCTATGTCATTCATTTGTCTCCCCATACACCAATACCACACTATCTTGATTATATCCAAGTTTTTAAAACATTAAAGTTTTAGAAGCATCCATTCAGCACTTATGTGTTTGAGACTCCATCTGTCACTAATGACCATTATATGAGATAGACATTATTTCCTATCCTCCATTGCCCCACGTCATCATAATTAGAATATAATACCAGTTGAATAGGACATGCTTGAACACTAGCCTATGCTATTACAAATGCCATATTTTTTTCTACCTTCCTAGAAATTAAGTGCACATGCCTTTGATTGACATTTAAGCTCTGTCAAAATTAGCCCCTCTTGCTGCTCCAGCTATGTCTCCTAAACTTTTCTTAAAAGTACTCAAAGCTCTAACCAAACCAGACGTCTCACAGATTTCTAAACATGCTCCACCCTTTTTCACATATATGTTATTGCTGGCATGTGTTCTCTGCCCACCACTTCTGTATCTAAATTCAGCTAATATTTACATTTCCATCTCAAAACAAATCTCTCCGTCAAGCTGTTACTGAGCCCAACATTCTAATGTGATATCTCCGCCTCGAAGTTCTTATACCACTTTATAGCTCTGGTGGCACTTAGGATATTCTACATTATACTACGTATTTATTCTGTATTCTTGACCAGTTTTCCCCCTAGAGAGAAAACCCCTTGAAGGCACAAGTGTATTAATTATCTTTGTTTCTCTTGGCTAGACATTTCAACAAATTTAAGTGAAAGAAATTTTTTGTTAGTGAAAATATTGTGATTAAAGAACATTTTTTAAAGCGAGTAGGTTAACCCAGCTTGTGGTTCGGGATAATCCCCAAATTTATTCTGTCAATTTAATCCCCCCCAATTTTTTTTTTTTTCTTTTCAAATCAGAACTTTCCAGTTGGAGGATTCTCAGGACTGTAGCAGAGATTTTGTAGAGATCCGGGAAGAAAATGCCACTGGTCACTTGGTGGGAAGATACTGTGGAAACACCCTCCCCCTCAATTATTCATCCATTGTCGGGCATAGCCTGTGGATCAGATTTGTCTCTGATGGCGCAAGCAGTGGCATAGGCTTTCAGGCCGTGTTTGCTCACAGTGAGTTGGTTCTGTTTCAGTGATGCTTTCTAGAATGAGGCTTACAAACTGGAAAGGATAGCACTACTTTCAGGAAAGCACTAAAAACAATCCTGAACTCTACGCTATTCTCCTATATTTATTGTCTTTGTGGTATTACTTCATAATGTAATACAGTATATTAAAAAAACTAAATTACATATGAATGGCTCATTGAAAGCCAGTGAGAATTCTCAAGGGTTCTAATATTTTTGTTAAGCTTTAGTTGTACTTAATTGTTAAATTGAACTTTTTTCATGATAGTGTGTTAGTCTTTGAAGGTATTATAGTTCAGGTTTGGTGTATTTATATCAAATGTGTTTCATTTGATCCCATAAACTCTATATTCTTCAAATGAAAAATGTTTAGTATTACTTTGGGATTGACTTTTAAGTGTTCAGATGTTATAAGAACAGAGTACTCTTCCAATAGCATAAATGTTAAATATTTTTATTTTTTAAATCAACTTTTCCATGATTAGCTATTATATATATATACATGTACTTCCTGAATGTCAGATTCTCTTATCTAATACAATTTTTAAAAACATGTTTTATTCTCTTATAAGACAAAATAAAGTAGATAAACCAAAATTAGAGAGTGGGGCTGGTAACCCCCCTTCCCATGTCCCCAAAACCCCTGGGGTTTGGGAATCTCATTTCAAATGGGAAGTTATCCTTTGTTTTCACACCAGCAACCTTCCAAGGAGATGGAATTCCATTCACAAAGTCACCCTTCTCCAGAAATTAAAAGATAGCACAGAAACCAAAAGGGAAGCAGTGTTTCTTTCAGTATTCAGAAAAGAAATCACGGCCAATTAAAAGTTCATCCTTTGCAACACCCCTTGCCTTTTGTTTCTTTCATTTGATTAAAGAGCTGTTCTAAGTAGTTCTGATTTACTACTTCGTTTTTCCTCCTAGTGTTTGGCAATGATAATATTGTGGGAACTCATGGGAAAGTTGCCTCTCCCTTATGGCCTGGAAATTACCCCCACAACTCTGATTACCATTGGATAGTAAATGTGAATGCCTCTCAAGTTGTCCATGGTAGAATCTTGGAGATGGACATTGAATCAACCAACTACTGCTATTATGACAAATTAAGGGTGAGTTTCCAAGAGCAACTGATGCTTGTAACTTTGGTGAATTGCTATTGGCAAAAATAAATCCAAGTTAGTGTTTGTTCAAGCATTTGCAAATCGTATGGGATGGTCTGTCTGCTTTAAATCATGATTACCCCCTCTGTCTTAACTGTGCAGAGGTAATTCTGGTATTATATTTATTTGTATTTTTTACCATTATTATAATTTGCCTTTGAGCTTTAAATAAGTATATATGTATTTCTTAATTATTTATCCTATCTTGTATCCCATTTCCTGTTTATTCTTATGTTAGGGTATTAAAATTTGAAGAATCCTTTTAAAATACATATATACAAATATAAAAATTGTGGTGATCATCGCCATCCATTGATTATTGTATCAGTTTCAGAAACATCATCAGGTTTTATTGCCAGCTTTATTGAGGTATATTTGACAAACAAATATGGTGCTTATTGAAGATGTACAACTTGATGTTTGGATATATGTGAAATATATGAGTTTGGCTATTTTACTCTCAGATTCTCAAAGGCTATGATTCCACCGTATTCATCTTGGGGTCACAGTGGCTCAAATAACTCAGTACCTGTTAGGTGCTCAGTATGTGAGACAGTAATTATTACACAATTTGAAAAACTGAGCTTACATAGTAACTCCAGTAGAGAAATGTATGATAACAATTATAATTAATCTGTTCCAAATTATTTAGGAGAAGATTGAGGGAAAGGTAGGAAATGTGGTTGAATAGCATCCATCCATCCACATGGGCAATAAAAAGAAAATGTGCTCCATGCTGTGTGTTTGCGAACCATCATAAAATATGTCTCTAAATAAGTATTTAATATTTTAAAGCAAATGAAAAGACTTATTGAGTGCTTTGAAGGTGTGCTGAGCTGTTGCAAGCTACGATTCTCTCGTTGTTATTAATTCAGTTTCTTTGCTTCTGTGGAGAGAGGAGCTCCTTTAGGACACCTGTTCCCTTCCTCTCACTAAACCTGTGCTCTTTCTTGTTTTTCCCCCCCTTTCTTCCCAATTCCCTTTGAGGCCCCAAAGCACATCCAATAACTGTTGTTTTTGTATCCCTATTCTGGTTTCTACTTTTTCATCACCAAATTTTACTGTAAGTCATACAATGAGCTCTATATTTAATGACATTTTTTATTTTAGAACAGGTTCGTTCACTCACTTATTTTTTCCATTATGATAAAATTATTTTAACATAAGGCATTCTTTTAGTTTTTCAATGAAGAAAAATAGAGGAAATTGCCTTCACTCAATGATCTATTTATTATCTGTTTTTTACATGCAGATTTATGATGGTGCTGGCATTCACTCCCGCCTCGTTGGAACCTACTGTGGTACCCAGGGCCAATCCTTTAGCTCCACAGGAAATACTTTGACATTTCGGTTTTCTTCTGACTCTTCAATCTCAGGGAAAGGATTCCTTCTGGAGTGGTTTGCAGTGAATGCTGCTGTTGGACCCTTACCTACCATTGCTCCAGGTGTGTTTGGTAACAAATGAAATTCTTTTTAGGGGCTGATATGTGTAGGCCAGCATTTTAAAGGGTCCTGCCATAATAGGGGCAACTACACAAATGAGTGAGAAGAATAAATACAGCCCCCAAACCTTCCTCCATAGGTACAGGTGCTCTTTCCATTTCATAGATATGTAAAAATTGTATGTTTGCCCTGGCCAGTGTGGCTTAGTTGGCTGGGCGTCATCCCATGCCCCGAAAGGTTGCTGGTTCGATTCCCAGTCAGGGCACGTGCAAGAGACAGCAGATCAATGTTCCACTCTCACACTGATGCTTCGCTTTCTCTCTCCCTTCCTCTCTCTCTATAAACCTATGAAAATATTTAAAATAATAATTTTAAAAATAGAAATTGTATGTTTGTTTCTATAAATGCTAGTTTCCCATTATATTTTTATATTAATTAACAGCTTAATATACATGTTATTCTACTTAAAATATCTACAGATCACCTTAGAGATCTCTGAAAATTTGATTTGCAAATACCACACACACACACACACACACACACACACACACACACACACTAGTTAAGGGTCCACTAATAGAAGGAAGTAACTGTTTTCCCTCTATATTTCACTTTAAATTTTCCTTCAGAAATGCTTCACTTTCCCGTTTTCTGGTTGTAACCCTTCATGTTTCAAGGTAAAATTGGCCTAAATTTTAAGCTTTTATTTTGCTATTTTTAGGACATCCTTAGTTCTCTCAGTAAACAGTGTTTTGGGAGACTGTGCTCTTTCCTTAAAAATTTGTTTAAGCAAATTTGAATGGCTTTTATGAATCTGAAGACTGACACAGAAGAAATCCAGCAGATATTTCTTGGAGCATACTCTTAGTTTTTGAAATATTTGATTGGAACATGTTATCATAGGGTCTCACTGAAGAATATTCAAACTGTGAAATTATTGTGGGAGTAAACAGACCTTCAAAAACCAGAGTCTATTTGCTTCTAACTTCTTGAGAGTTTGTATCAACAAAGATCACTGAAGGTATAACTCATACTTATTTTAATGAACCTTAGTATTCTGTTCCGAGATGTTATTTTCACCTCTTTTATAAGGTACTTTCATAATATTGAATATGAATCTCTTCCTTAAAATACTAATCCATTTATGCTAGAGCAAAGAGCCATCAGCAGGATGGCCAAATGTAATTTAGAGCTGTTCATTTAAGTCTGAATAGCTCTTGTAAGTAAACTTGAGTTAAACTTCTTTTATATCCACAAATCTCAAGTTAGAGAAGGAATCACTAATTCATACAAAACATTATGTCAGCAAATATAATTTAGTACTCACAAAAAAATAAATTTTTTTCTCACACATGTATTCTATAATTATATAATTTAAGTGGATAAGTAAACATAAAATCATAAATCTCAATTTTCTTAATTAAGAACAAGGGAAGGAGAAAGTAAGAGGGTGAGAGAACTTTATAATTTACTAGTTATCTAAACAGTATAAATGACTATCTCATGATGATATCACATGCTGAGGTTTTCATTAAAATGAAAAAAAGCCTAACATTTTACAACATATTAATATATTGAACATGGTATCACCAGCATTTCTTACGCATACAGATGCTTAATTTAATTCAACAAACATTTATTGAGGATTTACTATATAGATACACTGAGGTGAGTGTACACTGACTAAGAAAGGAAACCAAGATATACTCTCTGCTTCCTAAGAACTTAACAGTATTTGGGAAAGATAAAGCACTCATTATATCAGTTAAATAACAATATGGTAATTAAATGATTAAATGACAAATGAGGTGGGGTAGGTAGCAAAAAAGCAATGGAAGGAAAAGAAGCTTAATGTGGACTAGGGTCATCTGAAGGCAATTAAATATGTCAGGTAGGGACCCTGTGCATTGCTTGCGGGAGTGTAAAACGGTACAGCCACGTTGGAAAAGTTCAGCTATGATCCAGCAGTTCCACCCTTAGTTATGCACCTAAGAGAATTGAAAATGTACATCCACACAAAAATTTATACATGGCTGTTTATAGAAACATTATTCATGATAGTGTAAAAGAGGAAACAACCCAAATGTCAAACAAGAGAAGAATGGAAAAGCTAAATGTGGAATATTCATACAGTGTAATACTAGTCAGCCCTAAAATAAAGAGATTACTGATACAGGCTAGAGGAGTGATGAACCTTAAAATATTATGTTAAGGAAATGAAGCCGGTTACAAAAGGCCCATATTATAGGATTATATTTATATGAAACGTCCTGAATGGGCAAATCCATAGAGATAGAAAGTAAATTGGTGATTTCCATGGACAGGTGGAGTGGAGAACAGAGAATCAATGGTAATGGGTGTTGAGTTTCTTTTTGGAGTGGTAAAAATGTTCTAAAATTAGATACCAGTGATGGTTGCAGAACTTTGTGAGTATAGTAGAAATCCCTGAACTGTACGTTTTAAAAGGGTAAATTTTATGGTGTATGATGATAGCTCAATAAAGCCATTATTTTTTTTAAAAAAAATACCCGAATAAAAATAATGAAGGCTGTTCTTGTTATAAGCTCATGTGCTTTTTTGAATATTTCAGTTTACCAAATTGAAAATTGCTTCAAAACTGCCTAGATATAAATGGCATGATGAACAGCTATAGTAAAAAGGTAAAGATTAAAGCACATGGGGAGCAGAGTTCTACCTAGATGATGATGAGAAAGGGTCTTCTGCGTGGGCTTCATGCTTAACAAACCATCGGCACTCAATGAATGGGTTGTGTGGCAAATTAGGTGAAAGGGTAGAATACAATGTGTTTTTCTTCAAAAAAATTATGTTCATCACAGCTGTCTGAATCAGTGGGTTTAATACATGGTTTGTAGATTTTGAGGAAATCGTTTTCACTGGCTGTTTCCTTCTGGCACAGGACTGACACTTTGCACTGAAAGTACTAGTGTCATTTCATCAGAGGTGCTTCAGAGGTGTTGCCTTTTCACTCTGCAGGTGCTTGTGGCGGGTTCCTGAGGACAGGAGAGGCGCCAGTCTTTCTTTTCTCCCCAGGCTGGCCTGAAAACTACGGGAACAGGGCTGACTGTGTGTGGCTTATCCAGGCTCCTGATTCCACTGTGGAGCTCAACATCCTCTCCCTGGACATTGAATCTCATGGAACATGCAACTATGATAAACTTGTGATACGAGATGGTGAGAGACCTTTAAAACACAAAATAAAACCAAAAACTACCAGGTTTCCACTTGACACACATGTAGTTACATTCAATGATAATCATACTTGTTTACTACCTTCATCCACTTGCATGGAATTTCACAGATATTATGATTAATGAAGGCATCAGATACTAGAATTGGCTACAATTTCTGAAGAACATAAGGAGACTATAAAATTGCCACTAGCAAACTCATGTACATACTATGTCAGGGACAGGATTACATTCCTAAGAAGAAACACTGCCTTTGGCTTAAGGAGGAAATAATAGTCTGAGTTTCCAGGTAGCACTGCTGTCTTGTTGAAAGGCTTTGGAAATAAATCTTGATATTTTATACTTATGACTTTAAGATCCAAGTGTGAAAAGTATAATTACAATGTATTCAATCCTCTTTGTCTACTGATTCTCTGGGTAGAATGGGTAGAATTAAGGGCTAATATTTTTCATCTTTCCTTCCATACACAGGTGTGGTATTGCTATGCACTGATTGAGGGATATGAATGATGCTAATATGCAATGTGTACAAACTGTGCTTCACAATTTGCATCAACATCACCTGGGAATTTGCTAGAAACACAGATTCTGAGCCCCATGCAACTAGAAGCTCTCTCAGGATGGGTCCCAGATCTGTGATTTCAAAAGCCCTCAGGCAGAGCCAAGATTAGAGTGAGGAGAATAAAGCTGGACCAGGCAAAGTGCATCGTCAGATCCTGCCTTTGTTTAAAATTTTAGTATTTTGTTCATTTTACATTGTCATTTTTTTAAATATTGCACTGAAATATTGTTTATCTTGATTTCTGAGGTCTGTAGCACCTCCTTAAATTTTGCCCTTGATTTGAGGTGGTTCGCTTGCCTGGCCTAGGCTCCAGGTGATTCTGATGGTCTCTAAGTTTGAGAACCACTTCTCTGCACGATAGATGCTGCAACTTCAAATGCCTTTCTAGACAACAGGTAACACAACCAGTGAAGTGTTAAACTGGAGAACAGAATTAAAGGGGCAGCTATTAGGAATGCAGGTTCGACGTTTGGATCTTAATTTTTTAGATGTGAGAAATACAGACTTTTCTATGAATTTTCCAAATGTTCAATAATGAAAAATATTTCAGAGCATATTTGGGGTCCAACAAACGTGCTTGCTTTTGGCCCACAGGTTGCTAGTGTGCAAGCTCTTAGTTTCCTTATTCCCTCAACCCTAGACACTAAGTATAGTGAGAAAAACCAATGGCAAAGATGCTTTACTTTCCTTCTGTGGAGGCTGGACCCCAAGGAAAGACTCAAATTAATCAGACAAACGGGATGAGATTATAAATCATAGTTTCCCCCTTTTTCTTATCAACAATCAGCTATCAGCACATTGCCCAGAGGAACTATCATCTTTCCTCATAGCAAGGCATTCCTGTGGATATTAAAATTTTAATTTTCTCATGCAATAAAATTTGTGTGTCCTCGCACACATATTCTGAATATTCAGAACCCAGTGCAAACTTTAAAAATGTGTCAATGGATGAATTATGGTTATTTTAAAAAAATCACTTTTATTGATTTTGTTCCACCAATAACTTCTCCTGGAAGCCTCAAACCTCAGGAGTGGTCCTTTTCTTCTTCTGGGTGACCTTGCACAAATTACTAAAAGGCGCCAAGTCTCTTTTATCATTTGTGAAAGAGACTAACATCTTCTTCCCAAGCTTGTTGTGAGGATCTGGGAAAGTAATGAATGCAAAGTCACCTAGCAAAAACCCTGGCATTTGGTCGATGGAGAATTTGGAACAGTTTAATTCAGATTTCAATTTACCGTGATAGAGATGTTTCTAAAAGAGGTTTCACCATATTCTGTTCATAGAATGAAAGTGTTCTTGCTGAGACATAGAGCTGCTCCAGAGAGCGCAGTAAATTGAAGTATATACCAAACGATGACAGTATTTTTAATTGGCTGCGTGACCTATCCATATAGATTCCTTTTTGTTCACTAACAGTGTGTGTAGATGCCCAATAAGTTTATTCTTTCCTTATCTGTTTATTTACTCATTCACGAAAGAGTTGAGTGCCTACTATGTGTTAATTACTGGGAATTTTTTTTCATTTGCACCATAGTAATAGATCTTTAGAATTAAATTTCAAGTCCCACTTCAGCGACTTGTTCTTTTCAACCATATTTTTGCTTCCAAGAAGCAAGGTCATAGAACATTTTGAAGCAAGTATCTAAATCCCATTGGTCACAAGCTCTGCTGCTCGGCCAGTCATCATAGCCCCTTGGCCCTCTGGTGGCTGTGGACATTCCTGGGCCACCATAAAGTCCCCTGTGGCTTTCCTGCATATTCATTTTGCAGAGTTGTCATGTTTCAAAATCAAATCAATCTTTTCCAGATCAGGCACCAATAAATTTTGCATACCAAAGATTTCCACAAACTGAGGTTCCATGACACTGCATTGGGCCTAAAAACCAAGTTAAGAAAATAAGAAAAGGAGGGAGGGAGGAAGGGAGGAGAGGGAGGGGAAAGAAAAAAGAAAGAAAAAAATTGTATCAAAAATTAGCAATCCTTTTATTTGTTGAACTTTCTTTTTGATCCTAAATAAATCATTTAATACCATAGTTTGGGCACCTGGAGTTAATTGGCCAAGGTCTCAAACCCTTGTTGACTTCAGTGCTCTGTGCCCTTAGGCAAATTATATATCCCCTCTAAGACTTTTTCCTGTCTACAAGGTGAGGATAATAGTAATACCTACTTAGTAGTGTCACTGTGAAGATATAATCAAGCATTACATGAAAAGCACTAAAAATGGTAACAGTAATTGCTCAATAAATGTCAGCTACTAATATTCTCAGGCTCAGCTTGCACTTCTCTAAAATGAGGATGCTGGACTAGAAGGTGAAATCACCAACTGATCTTCTAGTCCTAGTCCTGTACTTTTCTTTGACTTGCCCCTCGCTCCTAAAGAGTGGGTTCATTCCTGCTGCAGTCCATATGTTGCGCTGGTGGAAAGCTCTAGAAATACTGCAGTTTTATTATGGACACCAGGAGAGGGACAAACCATCTTGTGGTTATTGGGTTATCTACTAAATCAGTTAGTTCATCAATAAGTAATTATTTAGAGGTAAGCATTGTTTCATCAATCTGGGTGAAGTTTAGGAAAGAAATCCCCAGTCTCACTGAGCGATAAAATATACACATATGAAATAAATACTAGTATATAATAACTTCAAAATGTGGCAAAACATACGATTACAGAATAAGTTAACAAAAACAATTTGGGATGAAATGTGTAGCAAAATAGCATAGTGAAGATAAATACAAAAAAAGTTAGAGATAAAATTTTAAACTGCAAAAAATACAAAAGTTTCTGGGAGTCAGAAACCCTCCCAAGAATGTTTTCTCAAGCATCTTGTATTTATAGAGATGCCATTACATTTGTAATTATGGAAAATAACTTGTTTACTAAAGTAGTTAATAATGAGTGAGTTTTAGGTAGTGGTCAGTGTCAAAAAGGACTCATTTTGCTAGTTGTGTGAAAGGGCAAATTTCCTCATGTCTCATATTCTATTTTTGTTTTATGAGCTTGAGATTCATTAAGTCTCTGCCTTAGGGAAAAAAATAATGTGTCTTCCCAGCCAAGGAATCCAAGGCTGTTACAATTTCCTTTGCTCCATTCTGGCTTTGACGGGTACAGTTTGACCGAAACTGATCTAAGAGAAGCCAAAGGAAAAAGGGCCCTGAGGGGACCCAGCTCTCCTTTGTGTCTCTGGAGGAGCACACATGCTGAATCTATGTTGTCTCACCCTCCACACATGGACATAAGTGTGTCCTTTCAACAGCAGAACAAACAATAACAAACAAATGCAGTGTCAGACAAGAAAAACAAAAAACACCCTGGAGCTGATGGCACACATCTTGGCAAATGACCTTATAACGTGAGTACAGGATCTGAGGCTGAAGAACCAACGTTTCTTTCTCTTTTAGATTCTTGACCTTCAGCCATCAGAATAATTTAGGTCGGTGCCTAACTCACACATCAGCTCTGGTCTGAAATCACTCCCAATCCCGTGGACTCTGATTTTGAGTTTAATGCCAGCAAGAACTGTCAGCCAGTGTTTAGAAAGACAGTGGGAATGTCAAAGTGTTTATCGGAAAAGGTAAAGAGAAAGGCAGGAGGCACCATTACCAAGGAGCCAGAATGACGTGTCCCTGGAGTGTCCTTGTACTTGAGAATCACATGTGCTGGGAAGGCAGATGTTCTGAGAAAAATGTGTGAGCTGCTTTGGCTGGGTTGCAAATGATGGCGGAGGAGATTCTGAAGACATATTTTTATGCTGGTGTTTCCTTTCCTTGGTTCTAGGAGACAATGACATGGCCCAGCAGCTGGCAGTTCTCTGTGGCAGAGAGATCCCTGGGCCCATCCGGTCTACGGGAGAGTACATGTGGCTCCGGTTCACCTCGGACTTCAGTATAACCAGGGCGGGCTTTAACGCATCCTTCCACAAGAGTAATGTGCTCCAACTTATTTAGTCAAATCTCATTCCATCTAGCCTACCTCTTGCTCTCGCCCTAATCTTCTCTGCTCACTTTCCCATGTCAGGACACAGGTTGATTCTAAGTCAGAGGACACAGGTCCTTGCCCAGCCTCTGGATGGCTGTCCTTATGTCAGCTACTGAGTCCTGATCCAAGAAACTGGCCAAGTTGTACAAAAGGATCCCTGCCTTCAGGTCTCTGGGTGGGGCATCTTCCCCCCCACATTAGGCACAAGAGTAAGATCTTTAAAACAAAATTTCAGCCTAGCTGCGGCTGAAACTAGGAGACAGCACAAAGCCATACGCATCAAAGGAGCAGTAAGTCAGAGTTATCATCAGTCTGAGAAATAACCAGTCAAAGCAATACAGAAGATACCTTCGTAAATCTCTTGGTTGAAATCATTCATTTGAAGGGTGATAGGAAGAGTTTGTTCGTTGTGAAATATGAATTTGATGAGCCAGAGAATGCGCACAGTACATGGCAGGCTATCATGTGCAGTGTGATTGAGACTTTCAAAACTTGACAAAATGCGAAGGCCAATAACTTTAAAATCAAACTAGATTAAAGTTCAAGAAGTACTTCATGGAATATGAAATATCAAAGAGACTCTCGTGTTTTTAAATGAAACACATAATTTTATAGTAGAGTATCAATCTAGGCCTTAAAAATTAACATTCTCTCCACTATTGTGTATGCCTTTTATAGAGCAGAGAGCGACTGAAGACAAATTGTCTTTCTCCAGGGAGGTAGGCTGCATAGTGATTTAACAGAATGGGCTTTGGAATCAGACAGACCTAAAATAAATTTCCACCTCTGCAATTTAGCAAGTTGTATGAACTCTCTGCTCTCACTCACCGATGAGCTGTTCAGTCCCTGGCAACTGGCAGATCACTGCCTGCTCCCAGGATTTTCTTTCCTGAACTCCCAACCCCTCACTCTCTCTCATGTATCTCATGTATGTGTGCATGGAAGCTCATGATGTATAAAGTTACCATGTGGGAAACTGAATTCTTGACTCCCACCATTTTCCAACACCCCTCCCAGGTTTTCTCATGCAACACTCTTCTCAATTTTAAGTATTTTTCTAGCTATTGAAAAATAGCTAGTTGGTGTCGTCCTTGATTCATTTGTCTTTTCTCACTCTATAAATCATAATCATTAACAAATCAAAATGCTTCTACCCTCACAATATATCTAGGTTCCAACTACCTCCCACTGTTTCTCCCTCACCATCCCAGTCCAGGCATCTATCATCTCCCCTTGGACCAAAAAATCAACCTGTTTTTGGGCACCCTGCTTCTGCTTTTCTCAGCCCTCTCTCACAGTTTAAGTATTGCAGATAGAATGATTCTTTTAAAATTTAAGTCAGAGCATGCCATCCTGATGCTCAAAACCCTTCAATGTCTTCCATTTTCTTACTAAAAATAAATCTTTTTAGCTTCCTGCATGACCCACTCTGCTACCCTTTGGATCTCTCATTCTGCTTCATCCATTCTGACTTTCATGACTTGCTTACCACTAACACATCAAGCCTTTTCACCAGTGTGTTCTGGATCGGAATGCTTTTCTCTCTCAAAGCCTATGGCCCAATCCCTCATTTCATTCAGGCCCTGCTCAGATGTTACCCCAACAGCGCGGCTTCTCTAACACCCACAGGCAACACAGGACCACTGTCCCTCTCCTTGTTCATTGTTCTTTATAGAACTTAACACCCTCTCACATATTACATGTGTTCATTGTACGTCTTACTTATCTGTAAAGTAAGGTTCATGAAAGTAAGTGTCTCTGTTGCATCCTTCCCTTTCCTAATCTTAGCAACAACAACAGAAGGAGTACCCAACAGTGTGCACTCGAGAAATGCTTGTTCTGCTCATCACTTTCCACACTTTGGCCTCAGTTAGTTTCAAAGCCACCCTTCTATTGCCTAAGTTTGAAAATTCACAAGAAAACCTGAAAAGCCTAATGTTCTTTAAAGGGTTTCTTTAACTTTTCAATTAAAAAAATTGATTTTCTTTGTCTCTTCTTGGGAAGGCTGTGGTGGATATTTGCATGCCAACAGAGGAATTATCACGTCACCCAACTACCCGGAGACCTACCCTCCCAACCTCAACTGCTCTTGGCACGTCCTGGTTCAGAGTGGCCTGACTGTCGCCGTCCACTTTGAACGGCCCTTCCAGATTCCAAACAGAGGCTCTTCTTGTAACGAGGGGGATTACTTGGTGGTAGGTCTTGTTTGCTACTTTTGCAAATTACTTTCTGCAGACTTCATTCAGAAAACAAAATGATGAATTTTCTCTCCTGGGACATGCCAATAGAGCTTTTGTGTCTTTAATAATATGAAGAAATGTACACAATTTTAATTTGTATCTCCAGCTAAAAAATGGACCTGATATCACTTCACCACCCTTGGGACCCCATGGAGGAAATGGTCATTTTTGTGGCAGTCGTCCTTCATCCACTCTGTTCACCTCAGATAATCAAATGTTTGTTCAGTTTATTTCTGATAATAGTAATGGAGGGCAAGGATTTAAGATCAAATATGAGGCAAAGAGCTTAGGTAAGTATTCTCACTGAATATAATGTCTGCACTTTTCCTGCAATTGTTTGCTCTTCTTTGTTTAAATAGACTTGAGAAAAAACTATGTAAAGTTTCTGAATTAAGAGTAATGAGAATAACTACCTATCATCAAGCACTTACTTTATGTTAGATACATTCAGTATCTCATCATGACTACTTTTTAAGGAAGGTATCATTGTTCCCATTCTACAGACAAATAAAATGAGGCTTAGATTTCCCCCCCAAGGCCACAGAACAAGAGAATAAACAAAGTAAAATTCTCCATGAGTATAAATTGAACTGATCTTAACGATCCCCTGAAATTCCTTAGATTTCTCCATTATAAAATATCTATTATAAGTTACATTCACTTATAGAAATGTTGTAAGAATAATAATTACATTGTCCTGTAATCATTTATATGTTTCCTTTCAAATGAACACATAATCCTCTGATTCTATTACACATTTACTTATATATTACAGTAGTAATCTTTACTTAATTAGCTACACTTGATTATAATTATATTTAATTCTACTGTAATGATTTAATTTTGTGACATTTATTTTTACATAATGTTTAATTGAATAAATAAATAAATAAATAAGCATGACTTCAAACAAAGCAGTAGTATCAGTAGAGAGTATATCTTTGCTTCAAACTTAGGTAACAGGATTTCAGAATAATCTTATGATTTAATACATGCTAATCTATGAAGTTACATGCTTTATTACACATTCTCCACAATATGAGAATTAATGCAGCATAACTTCTTCATTTTGGGAAAGGAAAAGAAATAACTCTCCAAAGGATACAGAAAATCAGCTAAGAGCTCAAGTAGGTTCTATGACTTCCCAGCACTTGAAAGGACCTTTAAAGAGGCAGCTCTGTGACACCAGCACCGTCACACTGTAAGTCAGGAGCTCTGGCCCCTCCCTGTCTCCACGCTGAGCTTCGCTGCTGAGTCATGACTCGGCCGGATTTCACCGAGTCCTGAGACTTGGTAGAGTAACAGAGCCTGCGTCTAGTGAGGAGACTTCAGCCCATTGCACAGAATTCTACTTCTCCACCTTCACCTCTGCTAGACTGAGTCCTGAACTATATTTTTAAAATCAACATTTAGGAGGAATTTAGATACACTAAAGGTCTATTTGAAAACACTAGGACTCTTTTATTATTCCTCTGTGGACCCTCTAGTCATGCAAGAATGGCAGCACTATTACCTCTCCTCATCTTTCTGACTTGAATATTAGACTTAGCTGTCTTTTGATTTCTATTGCTGGGCAACCCCAACAATTCGATCACTCTCCTTTTTCCCGACTTTTTAATTCAACCATTTTCCTTAACTACACAGTCAGCCTTCTAGTCCCCATCTGTCTTTCCACCACACTTAACTTCTATGCCACTACCATTTCTCAGCCTTTAACATGGTATTTGGGGGACAACTTCTGACACCAAAGTCTCCTCGTTCTAAATCATCTTTTTCCAGAGACACTCCTTCAGTATAGTCAATTGAGATTTCCATGTTCCTGTGCTCAATGCTCTTTATTTTCACCAATTAATTGACTTATTAATTAATTAAGCAAACATTTACCAAGTGCATTACACCTTGCAAACTACCAAGTTTCGTCAAGGAGTTCACAGTGCAGTGGAGGAGACAGGTACAATTAGAACATGGCCTGATAAGGGCTGGATAGAGGAATGCCTCAGGAGCTATGCAAACACGTAAGAGAAACACCTAGCCCAGCCTGAAGGATCAGAGAAGGCTCCAGAAGATGACTAGAGATATGCCAGTCAGTGAGGAAAAGATGTGACAACATATAAATTCTCAATGGTTACGTGATAAGGCAAATCATCCCACCTGAAAGAATTCACTACTGCCAGGGAATAGAGGTAAATAGAGGGTGTCCCCCAAAAATGTGTACACACACTTTGAATAATTATAAAGGCAGTGTTTATTAAAATACATTTCATTTCCAAAATTGAGCTCTCAGCTGTTAAAGTGTGTATACATTTTGAGGGGACACCCTGTATAATGGTGATGAAGCAGGCAGGGATCATAATGCAAGGGCGATAGCTGCCACCATAAGGAGTTATGATTTTAGCTGAAAGGCAATGGGGAGCCCTTGAAAGATCTTAATCCAAAGCATGAGTGGCATGATCAGATTCGAAACATGAGTGTGACTGCAACAGTGAAAATACACTGAAAGGAGAAAGACTAAGGTGGAGAGACCAGATGAAAGAGTAATTCAGGGAAAAAGTATTAGACCCTGAACTAAGGTACTCCCGGCCATGTGGACCCCACACAATGGACTGATGGACTGCAACTGGCCTAATGCTGTACCGGACCCAGCTCCACCATGGAAAGGAAACTGGACACTGGCTTTGCTTCTAGCTCTACCGATTCTCCAGCTGCACCTCTTCCAGGACTGGATTAAGGGAAATGGGACTTTGGAAACTGAGAGATAATTCCACGAAAAGAAAGCTTTCTGTCTCATCTCATCTTCCCCTGGGGGCCTCAGGAAATGCTTAACAATTTGAATGGAACACAACCAGGAAATTTAGATTTTGCAAGAATTCTGAAGGAAAAACTAGGAGTGAGGGAGTTAAAGGCAATCAGAGGAGTTTGCATTTTAAAGTTTCAGAGATGAAGGAGTTCTGGGTAATAACAAAATTCAGGAAATGACCATAAGTGGCTGAATGACAGTGGAAATAAATGTCAGTAGAATTTAGCAGACCTGGTATCTGTGAGGCTAAGGTATGGGACAGGTTAACCGTTAATTACCCCATTTAGCCAGTTTATTGTTTGGTTTGTTTGATGAGCTTGACAAAAAAAATGCTTGTTGATAAAATGAAAGTATTGTTTACATAATACTTTGGTCTCTTAGAAAAGTCTAAAAGCTCATTTATCTTTTTGCATAAAGTGGCTAATAAATTCTCTCATGCTATCCATCTCTTGCTCCTCAAATGCATCTAACTCCCAAAGAAACATAATGAGCAAATGCCCACGGAGCTGTGCAAATATATAGCTGCTAAGTCTTTTAAACACATTAAGATCAGGGCTCTGCATCATTCTACTGAGCTGAGCAGTCAGTGGGCAGTTATATTTATATGCTTGCTTAAGTGGAGGGGACATAGCACTGCTCCCATGATGTCCTACTGCTTGCGCTGTGCACCAGTCATTCTGTTGGCCTTAAGGAAAAAGGAAACTTGGTTTGGCAAGTTAAAAAGTGACACACTTGGCAGCTTCCATGATAGCAAATTCAGAATTTATTTGCTTAAAAACTAAATAAGGATAATTTCAGATGAAAGGAAATTGAAATTGGAAATATAGATAAAGAGACTTTTAAAAATGATCATGGCAGTTGATGCCATTCTTTTTCTCCAGACTGTAGATTGATTTAACTGTGTTTCCCAACAGCCTGTGGGGGCAATATCTACATCCACGATGCAGATTCTACTGGTTATGTGACCTCCCCCAACTACCCAGACAGTTATCCCCAGCACGCTGATTGCATCTGGCTCATCGCCACGCCTCCTGGAAAGCTCATAAGGCTACAGTTCGAAGATCAATTCAATATTGAAGTGACACCCAAGTAGGTCACCCCCATTTAATTTTTCTCCTAGCCAGAGTTAGTATATTTTTTAGCTGCCATGTCTCAGTACAATGTTCTTCTTCATTTCTTAGCAACACATACTGCATAGGAAATCCAGGGTTGCGGAAGGGAAATGCTTAATGCTCCAGCCTGAAAGCATTGCCTGCCAGTCACTGTCCCCTCAGCTGAGCAGATCGTCCACAGATATTGTTCTCGTGACCCTGTGCACATCCTCCCAGAGACACTGAGGATGGCTGTTTGAGATTTATGTGATCTGCTCTTCCTCTCGCAGGAAAAGTATAGTGTCTCTGCTAGGTGAGGATTTATTTGCCCAGCCTCATGCTGAGTGTCATAAATGATAAAATATCTGTGTAACAAATGGAAATTTGAGTTATGTGACACCAGGGGTCAGAAATAGAACTAAAGCAAGTACAGTACAAATTCTAATTTCTATTTAATAAGAATTCTGAAAGATAACACACCAGAAAGTAAGTCATACTATGTTGAACACAAAGAGAATAACTACATAGACACCCCCCCCAAAATCTATTTTATACTTCATTTAATAAAAGTGTGCATGCGTTTGCATAAATACATGTATGGTACAAAACTTAGATACAAGAGCTTTTGTTTACCATTTCTGGGCACCTTATACAATGCCACTCTCCCAGTCAGTGAGCATTCATTGGCTGATTGACTTTCTCATTAAATATTGAGTAAATCTGCTTGTATGGACATAGAAAATCCCAGCTGAGACTCCATGAGCCCAGGTCACAGAGCTGTCAAGAGAGAGTTCATCTTTGTGAAGTGAAATGGGTTGAATCATGTGAAATAAAATACTTGTGTGTGTTTTTAAATTCCTAGGGGATAATTTGAGAATGACTTTTAAATTTGTAAAACTAATGCAGAATATGGGAGGCAAGTGAGTATTCTTCAGTGTGGTACATGTAAAACCCGTCTTTTTGAGCTACTAACTGAGGGGTGTGTCATGATTCAGAAGAATATTATACAGTATTCTCAAGTAACACCCTACTTAAATTGACTGTCACAGTGTTTTCTGCTCCAGAAAAGATAACTTAATAATTCCCTTGGAAAAAGTGAGTGAAATCTTTTTTAGCAAAATATGTCAAAGCAATTGTCTTTATATATTAAACAGAACTTTCTTTCACTTTAGCTGTACATCCAATTATCTTGAATTGCGAGATGGAGCGGATTCAAATGCACCAATAATTTCCAAGTTTTGTGGGACATCTTTGCCCAGCAGTCAGTTGTCCTCAGGAGAGGTGATATACTTGAGATTCCGGTCTGACAACAACTCCACTCATGTGGGATTCAAGGCCAAGTATTCTATAGGTAACGCTTTTTATATTCAATAAGAAACTAGTGACAGAATAAATACATTAAAACTTAAAAAAACAACCCCACACCATTATAAAAGAAGTATTTCCATCTGCCTAATTTTATTTTTTTTAATTTATTTTATTGCTGAGAGTATTACAGATGTCCCCAATTTCCCCACCTTTGCTCCCCTCCACCTATCTCCCACCCCACCCTAGACCTTCACCTGTCTCTTGTTTGTGTCCATGGGCGGTTCATATATGCTTATAAGTTCTTTAATAATTATTTTAATGATAGAGATAAGTAAGGAATATAAATGTTTAAAACTGCAAGTCACTGATTAATTTTAATTTTTACTTTGATTTTCATTTTAAAACACTCTTTATAAACTTGAATATTTTATATTTTATCCTAATTTGTGTGTGAAAAAGACACTCAGTTAAATCAAATTCTTGTTTCTTTCTATCATCGTGAAATATGTATTACTTTAAATAGTAAAACTCTTTAGCAAATAATAACTATATTTAGAACAGTGATTTTGAACTCCTCGTCATTAATAGATAATTGAGTTGATTTTCTCCCTAAGCCTCTAGTGCCAAATCAGTCACCAGAGAAAAAACAAATGTCTCTTTAGTGTTTTGATTTCCTTACTTAAAAAATTAGCAATAAGTATGCATACTGAAAATTCATTATAATAGGGTCACAATTACACAGAATTAAAGGTGGATCTGGACACTAACCAAATATATTCGACACATCCAGCACTTGGAAAGCCCAGTTGTTTCATAACATGATGCAAATTGTATATAGGTCAATCTATCACATCTAGCTAATGGAAAATAATTGAATAGTAATTTTCAAGGCCCTGAGATACCAGTTACTACAGTAAAACATGTATTTGATAGTTAAACTAGAAATGAACCATAGCACTCTCTCCAGCTGAATTTGTACTCAGTCTTCAGAATTACCAACACAGGATACTAGACAGGCCCTATCCTATCAATCTATCAGTTGGTTCTTGATATGAAATGTAATTGCAACTAATAGCTTTTACATGGCATCCTAAGAGAACTAAAGAGATATTACAGAATGTGTCCTCCAGCAGTCTTCTAGTCCAATAATTTCCCATTATTGGATTGAACTTGTGCTCTCATTTCTCTTTACTATTTCCAATAGTAAGGAAAGTACTAATAAAACATTTTCAGAATTTTTAAAACTTCAATTCGTGTTCGCTTGACACCTACAAGTTTTCAGATGTGCTGGTGAAATTTTAAAAAAACTAATATTGCTCTTTTTTTTGCAGCCCAGTGTGGGGGAACATTGACAGGGCAAAGTGGTGTCATCCAAAGCATCGGGTACCCAACACTTCCATATTCAGACGATTTATTCTGTGAGTGGCATCTCCGGGGTGCCTCAGGACACTATCTCACCATCCATTTTGAAGATTTTAACCTTCAGAATTCCTCTGGCTGTGAGAAAGACTTTGTTGAGATCTGGGAAAACCATACCTCTGGTCAGTAAAAGATGCCTGCTGTCTTTGGGGGTGTTTATTTTCACATGTACTCACTCAGCCTCTGGAGTTTCCTCACTTCCAAGAAAGGCAAAACTTTGTCTGTTCTTGGCAAAGAAGTGAAGATCAATCAGATGTGCAAAGTGCCAGCCTTTCTCTCCCTCCATGCACCCTAAACAACAGGTGTCCTGAGCCACAGGTGTCATTCTATAGCTTACCCTGCAGACCACTGACAGAGCACGGTGGTGGGAAGGCAGCTTCCTCCTGCTGAGACATTCCAGGGCCATGTGCAGTTATTTGAGGGATATCCTGTTGGGTAAGGAGAGGAAAGGGTAATGTAGCCTAGAAATAATATGAGATGGACACTTGTCACTCTATTTCTTCAGACCATTTCTTTAACCAAATGAGCTAGCCTTCCTCACTGTGCTGAGGTACCTTCACTCTAATTGATTGCCATTTTTGCTACAGTTCATATATTTGAATATATTGATTTTTATTCATGTTTATCCTGCTTCTTTTGACAGAGGTTATCATTTCTTCATAGACAGGGTCTTAACCTTTTATTATTTTCTTCATATGTGCAGAACACCTCCAGTAGAGGTTAAATAAAATCAATCACCTGGCCACATATGTATTTGACTTATTTACATATGTATTTGACTTATTTACTTCTTTGACTATCACAGGAAATGTACTGGGCAGATACTGTGGAAACATCATTCCTGACAGCATAGACACTTCTGGCAATGTCGCCGTGGTCAGGTTTGTCACAGATGGCTCTCTTACTGCCTCAGGATTCAGACTACGGTTTGAATCCAGTTTGGAAGGTAAGTTCAGGGATTTGTGTAAAATATATATATTTATTGAGCACCTACACTGGATAGACACTCTGCTAGGCACTGACGTTATATCAGTTGGGGGTGGGAACATGACCCCTGTCATCTTGGACCTTACAGCTTAGTGGTGAGGCAGACATCAAATAGTCACAGCGAAAAGTGACAAACCACAACTGTGATCAGTGCTACAAGGGAAGGGAACTAGCACTGGGAGAGATGTAAGGGGAAGGGAGCTGTACTATATTACTCATCTGAAGGACGCCAGCCCATTAGTCCTACTCAGAATGTGCATTCCAAATTCCCTGAAGAACTCAGGTAAAATGATGATCTTGTCTGGAAAAAAAAAGGATTTTTTTGGCTCTGATTTTCCTGGCTCTAAGATTACTACATTTATTGGTCTCTCATATTTCTTGGGCCATGATGATGAAATGCTGTGAATTATCACCCATGGAAACAAAGATTAAGTATTAATAGGAAGTGAATACGAATGTTTTGTATAAGTCCTCACATACCTATTGTTATGTCAACTGATGCTTGTTGGCGTCAATTCAGTGTCAGCAGGAATCTTCAATTTGGGGCGCAGTGAAGAGGAAACTTTATGAGTACAGAACAGCTCAGCTGTGATACAACATAGCTGTGAAAACAGCATGGCTGGGAGGCCACTCTGGGGCGAGGCAGCTCCTGGGCCAGGGGCCTCTGGCTGGCCAGCTCTGCACCAGTCGGCTCTGGCCTACACTGGTCTGCTCCCCTCTACTCTAGTAAGACATCCCAGGTTTCGGCTTCAGCTGAGGAAACTGTGGTCCCAGAGCCAGGGGGAAGCTGATTTAAATAGACAAAAGTCCCCACTCCTGGCCCCTGATTGGTCTGTCCTCATGCAAATGAGGACTCCAAATTTTCACAGTTTGATTGGTCCACAAGGCACTGTCCTGATTGGTCAGAATGGAGCCACTCTGATTGGTGGTGAAGAAGCTGATGGAGATTGAACTGTGCAGTTCTGACTGGATGGGGAAAGCCTCAGTCCTATTGGTTGAAATAGGATTCCAGGAACTTTATAAAGGCTGGCTCACATGGCAGAAACAGTGCAGGAGGGCAGTTCAGTGCAAGCTCCTCCCTGGTTTGCAGTTTTCAAGAGAGGCACCTGTGTAGAAATGGCTGCTAGACTTTGTTTTTCAAATTTGAGCCCAGTTAGCTGCCAAGAGCCCTTCTTAGTAAGCATCTTCTTTCTCAGGGTCCACATAAATAAGAGCAATGATTTTGTCTAGTGTGAGAATGAAAAAATATAATAATAATGTTGAGAACATTCTTTATAGAAGGGGTCAATTTGGTTTCATTGGAAGTTTACTTGTTTTTCTCCCTTCAGGATGTGGTGGGGATCTACAGGGCCCTACTGGAACATTTACTTCTCCCAGCTACCCTAACCCAAACCCCCATGGCCGGGTCTGTGAGTGGAGAATCACTGTGCAGGAAGGAAAGCAGGTCACCCTAACTTTTAACAACCTGAGGCTGGAAGCTCATCCATCCTGCAACAGCGAGAGTGTGACAGTAAGTGTCCCGTGCAGTCAGGGATGTTATATTCCATTGGTTAAGGAGTTTATTGGCTCATAAATCATAGTCAGAAAACTAGGTCAGGAATATCCCCATTGTGCAACTGAATCTCAGACAAATTCTAAGTATTTTAGATAGGACAAATTCTCACTAGACTGCCACAATAGTTGTAAAAGCTGTTTTAAGAGGCTGTTGTCATAGCACACATCAGGGTCATAGGTAGGATAAATTTTAAGAGCAAAATAGGGTAAACAGAGAAATTAAGCCTATGAGTAGCACATGGCTAAATGGGACCAGAGACACAGAGCAACCCACCACCAAAAGTTTTAAACAGATGAATGTCCTGCATGACACTGTTCTATGCAGAGATACTGAGTGACTCATCTGAGAGACCATGGCTGCTTGTCCTCTGTGTTGCCGAGCTCAAATGCTCTGAAATGCACCCTCAGCATTTTCACCTTCCCTTAGCAGGAGACAGAAGTGAGATCCATGAGTGTGAAGAAGATTGTTCATTGTGAAATGACAGATCTATATGCATATATACTGTATTGATTGCAGAGTAATATTAGTATATTTTCCTGACCAGCTTGTCTTTTCTTTAGGCTCTCTTACCTCAGTAAATAACAATTCCAAACTCTTGATTGCTCAGGTCAACCTTGATGTCTGTTTTGGAGTCGTTTCTCTCACACTATATTATATCCATAAGCAAGTACCATTGGCTGTATCTTTTAAAAAGATCCAGAGTCTAACTACCTTTCATCATATCCACTATTACCACCATCACCACTCGGATTTATTTTCATAACTTCCACCCCTGTCTCCCTGCATTCTCAACACAGTAGCCAGTGTGATGGGTTTAAGTGTAAGTATTGTGTTGCTCTCATTGAAAACCCCCTAATGGAAAATCCCAAATCCTCACCTTGGCCCACTGGCCCTACATTATTTTCTGCCTCTTCCTTTCCTATCTCTGTACCTTATCTCACACTCTCTTTCCCTTTAGCTCACTAGGATCCAGCCAGCCACACACTGGCCTCTCTTGAGTTCATTGCATATGCTGAGACCCATCCTCCCACCCCCCAACCCACTTCACATGCACTGTGACCTTTGTCTAGATGACTTCCTACTTCACCCTTTCACTTCACTGAGATCTCTGCTCAAATTACTTGATCTATGAGGCCTTCCTCAAGCACCCCACATTAAATAGACCTCATCTTGGCTTCGCCCTTTCCCTACATTATTGGTTTCACAGCACTTCAGACCAGCTGACACTCCACATATTTATTTGTTTGCCTGCTCCCCCAACTAGTTGCGAGCTCCATTAGGACATGCACGTGGCCTCCTTCAGTGCTGAATGCCCAGTGCCTGGCACTTAAGGACAACTACTGTTGAGTGAATAAATAGTAGGAGTACTATCATTATTCTTTTTAAAAGCAAGAGGCTTTTGTTTTCTATTCTTATTGTCTACTGTTGGGTAGTGAGTTTCAAAAGTATGAAACATCTTCATAGGTTACTACCACTTTTTATTACCCTAAAATGATCATATTCAAGCTTACAATTTTGCCAAGTTCTAATATCTGAAGGAAAAAAATTAAGTACTCCCACTATACCATATATTGATGCATTTTCTTTTCTTGGCAATGGATAATATTATGTAATTATAAAAACGTGACATAAATTCACTTGTATACTACTTTTCATCTATCTTTCTGATTATAAATACAATGGATGCTTATTGACCAAAATTAAGAGAGTTCAGAAAAGTCCTTGGAATTCTACACACTGGTTAGCATTTTGATGTATATGCTGTCTTTTCCCCTTTGAAATGGTTTCCATAGTTGAGATCAAATTGAATATAATGATTATTAAGAATCTTACCAGCAAAATATCCACATGCCCTATAGGAAAGATAACATGAAGAATTCTAGCTTTGGAACTCAAATAATTACCAAAAAAAAGTGATAGCGATGGCCACAAATGCTGAATTATGTCTTCTCATTTCCCCATCTCCGAATCACATATGCCAAAGGCATCCACTTTCAACTTTTTTAGCTACTACTTGAGGAATTTCTGTCATTATTTAAAAATAATATTCCTATTCTGCTACTTTTTTATTTTTGGATCTTAGGCATTATCTATCTACCTCCAGCTATGGACGGTGAGGATTTAGCTCCCTTCACAAACCAGCCCCTACCACCACCACAAAGGCACACGCCACATACTCCCCCGACTTCCTCCCAAAATACTTATGTCACAGATTTTGTTTAAACTGTTATTTAATGTTTACATAACCATGATCATGTAAACATCATTTGCAACAAAGCCAGGTATTGTTCTCTGATAGCGTTTGTTTTTGTTTTTTCACGTAATAATAATAACACCTTTTTTACATTTTCTTGGTTTTCTATGCATCTATCACTAATTCTTCCACACACTTTCCATTCCAGACACACTTTCCACCCTGCCTTATATAACAGAGCACGTCTATTATTTCCATTCATTTTCCTTAGCAATATCCTTCCTTGAGCCTTTGTTCATCAGCCCCACGCCTGATGCCAGCTGTCATGCTGACATTTCCCTTCACCAAATTTCCAAGTCCCTTTTTCCCCCCCTGGGCTGGATACCCGGCTGTATGATATGAGCACTTCCCTTTCTTGGTTAGTTTTCTCTGTTTGGTGAGGCATACGCTCTTGCAGCTTCTTAGGGAAGTGAAGATGAGTGACAAAATTTTGAGACTGTGTATACATAGAATTGTACTTGGAAAAAATATCCTCGGGTTAGGATTAACAGAAATTAAACTTTAGTCTTATTCTTTGAATATGTCATATATTTTTAAATATATATGTTCAATATACATATATATGTTCATATACATATATGAATATATTAATCATAATTTTGAAGCATTTTGCTTTTTATGTGGTCAATTTCCTTTCAGTTCCTGTTTTCCATTTATATGTATTTGTCTCTGCCTTTGACATTAGATGTTTCCCTAAATGTCTGATATTTAAGAATGAAGTACTAAACGCCTGATTGGAAGCTCTGTGTGCATGGCTGGGGCTGTCAACTTGTGGGCTTCATGGGAGGTGACAAGGGGAGAGAGGACTACTTAATCATAGGAGGTTACAGATGTCATATCTATAGGTCTTTTCTCCTGGGGAGGTTAAAACTCCAATAAAGAAACACTTTCAGAATTAATTTCTGAATTTTTAGTATGATGTCCACATTCTTTTCCTTTGCAACATATTTTTATAGGTTTGATGTTTGTTTCGTTTGCTCTTCACTCTACTTCAAACAAGGGGGTGTGGGTTTTCCTTTGCTCACCCTTTATTTATTTGAGAAATTCTCAGAAAGAAAGGAAAAAAGGAAGGAAGGAAGGAAGGAGGGAGGGAGGGAGGGAGGGAGGGAGGGAGGGAGGGAGGGAGGGAGGGAGGGAGGGAGGGAGGGAGGGAGGAGCTAAATTTAACAATCAATTATAGTAAATAGAAGAGCTTATACCTTTTGTGATGGAGTACTTTCTCTTTCTCCATAGCTCTTAGTGTCATACTCTGATACATTATTTCTAATTATGAGCTATTCAAATAAAAAAAAAAGGGGGGGCATGTCAAATAATCACTCATTCAATTACTGTTTAGTTACTTCTGGATCGTCCTTGAACTGTGAAAACCAGGCATGCTAAAACATTCACTTGTTTTTGTACAGAAGCGAAATCATACTTTGCCAATTATTATAACTATGTGCATAGCTAGAGTTACTGTTTAATATTTTGGAGTCAACGATACTCTAATCTGCCTTTTAAAATTCAAATTAGTAAGAGAATTGAAGCTTGAATCTAGTAGTAATTAGGAAAGAACAATTGATATTGAGATTGGCTTTTTAAATTACTTTTCAAGGCATTTTAACCTATTTGGTTACATACTTTCCATCATCAGAGAGTAAAATGTAAGCCTTCCTTTTAAATATCAAAGGTCTGATGCACTGTTAAGAAAAAACTGCCCATAGGTGGACTCTAGTGCATGCATGTTGGCATATCTACTTTACATTTAGAGCACGGTTTCCTGTTGCAAAGAGTACAGCAGTTTTTCATTTGTCACCACATGGCAGGCGGGCACTACTGCTATATTTTCATTTAGTGAAATGACCCGGAGGCCACAAGATGTGCTCTGGGTAACATGGTGGTTTGTGGCACTGGGCTAGGAGCCCGTATTGTTAAGTAATTCATCTTAGCACAGGGTTTCCTTAGAAGGAAGTATGTCTGGACTGGGAATATAACCTCCTAGGAAATGCTCAGTAAGATGGACTGTGTATCTAAAGGTTAAACTGTTTTTCTAACAGGTATTCAATGGCATTAGAAGTAACTCACCCCAGCTCGGGAAGCTGTGTAGCAGTGTGAATATAAGTGATGAGATCAGATCTTCAGGAAATACAATGAAAGTCATTTATTTCACCGATGGATCCAGGCCATATGGAGGCTTCACTGCTTCCTACACATCCAGTGAAGATGCGGGTAATATAGGGTGTTATAAATGCCTATGCATTGCCACAGCTACTGCCAACAGTAGTGATTAAAGTTACACCTAGGATCTTCAACATAAGACAGACACGCATTGCCCGGCCGGGCGGGCATGGCTCAGCGTTGAGCGTTGACCTAAGATCCAGGTGATCGGGGTTCGATTCGCACATGCCCAGGTTGTGGGCTCGAGGCAGCTGATCAATGACTCTCTCATCATTGATGTTTCTATCTCTCCCTCTCCTTTCCTCTCTCTGAAATCAATGAAGACATATTTAAAAAAAAAAAAAAAGACGACATGCATAACCAAATAGAAAACCCAGATTGAAAAAAAAAAAAATTCTTTTGGTTTTGGGAAGAAGGCTGCCACTGTGAATTAAAACTTTAACAAATGCTATTAGAAGAGGTGCTAGCTCAGTTTCATGCAATGTCGCCGTTAGAGTTGGTTTCCAGTTCTGTAGTCCTCTGTTATTCTTTCATGCTGAGAGGACATATACCTCTAAGAAGGTAATTCCTTTCCAGAAAGTAACTACATTAATTTCAGACAGATTTTATTGTTTCTTAGTCATTCATCCTTACACACATTTCCAGTGTAAATGAATGAGGGGTTCACATTTGACATAGAGTATTTAAAAATTAAGCAACAAATGGCCTTTCTATTCTAAATATCCTCCTTTCTGGATTGATGTTATTATCTAAGAGGTTTTAAATTTAGGAAAGTTTAAACTAAATATTAAAAAAAAATTGATATTTTATTGATATGCAGAGTATTTTCTATTCAAAAGGAAAAATTTATTGGCACAGTAATGTTATATGATCTGTTTGATCCAATTAAATTCTTGGATACAGTGGAGAATTGCTAATTAGAAGCCATTGGGACCACTTTATATTTCAATATTCCTCTAAATTAAGTATTATGAACAGTAGGCCCAAAATTAGGAGATATCAATACACAGCCAAATGCCACCCACTTATCCTTCACCTACAGGGAAATAAAGAAGTTGCTTATTTTTGCACAAAATATGTTTTAAACCCACAGGAACTTCTTCCAAAGTTTGCATGCATGAGCCAGCCCTTTACCCACAACCTGGACTTCGTCTAGGAAAAAGAATGGAAACAGTAAAAATGTTGCTGCTGTTATTTTACTGATTGTTCCTATATTGTTTGTGTCTTCTGTCATGGCATGAATTTTACTGCTACTTTCTCTGTTGCCTTTTGTTTTTTTTAGTGTGTGGCGGGTCCCTTACAAATTCCCCTGAAGGAAACTTTACTTCTCCTGGCTACAATGGAGTCAGCAATTACTCAAGAAACCTAAACTGTGAATGGACTCTCAGCAATCCAAATCAGGGAAATTCATCTATTTACATTCATTTTGTGAATTTTTACCTAGAAAGTCACCAAGACTGCCAATTTGATGTCTTAGAGTTCCGAGTGGGTGAGTTCAATCTAAGACCATGTTCTCCCATTTATCTACAGTATTTTTCTGATGCCCAGAGACCACCAGTGATGAAAGGAGTCAGATGGCTGTAATATACGCACGTAGGATTTAAAAGAATGTTGGTCAGACAAAGCTGTAATTCTGTGTGTGCCCAGCTAAGGAACACATGCCCTATGAGCAGTGAGAGAGATGAGTCAGTGTTTATAACCAGATCATATGTCTCAATTGATGAGAGATTCTGGTTTGTTTTCACTCTTATTGGGTTCAGGTGGCCCCTTCAACTGTAATCTTGAGTCTTCAACTCAAGACTCCCCAGAGACTGGAACATAACATGGTCAGTGTCAGTGGATTACTGAATTTACAGGATTCACGAAAGTGGCTGTGGAATTTTACTTAGGCCTTAGAAGTCAAAAGAAGTTTTGAAATGCACCAGATGGAGAGGCACATGGAAGCTATGTGAGGAATCGTCCCCAGAGCCATCAAGCTTGTCGCTGATGTCATGATAGAAAGGGACTGAGGTGTACTTGGTAAACCATAATTCTCTTAAGAATGTTTAAGTACCCTCATTCGTGAAAGATGAGTCCATTTGAGTCCTTTCCTGTAGTCAGGGCATAGATTATCCATTGGCACTCTTTTCCTGGTAAAAAAAAAAACAAAGAGAAGGGAAGTAACATTTTAGACCATCTGTGCTGTCCAAGGTTCACCAAATCCCATGTTATTGCAAAATCTAAAGGAAAAGAGGCTGAAAGCAGCAAAAGCTAATGTAGTTTGCTGATGGCGATGTTCTGGGGCAACTTTAAGAATCAGTGATGGGAGGACAGTTTTCTAGAAGGAATATTAGGTAAAGTCTATGGTCACAGACCAACTACCTCGGCAGGAGAGCCGTCTGGGCTCCCTGAGATAGACCAACCTAGAGAGGGCTTGAGAGAGATGGAAGCCGTAGTTTGAGAATGTTCTCCATGTGATTCTGGTAAACCCTCACCACCGCCACCTGGCTGAAAACCACTGCCTTATAGAATCAAATAAAGCAGCTGTATATCTGTTAAATGCAACCTTCTCTCTGCTTCCTCACTTTAGAGACAGTTAAAATTCTATCTTTTGTTGACTTATAAGATCAGTGTTGCTGTTTGACTAAAAAAAGAGAGAGCAGATAAGTGTGAGCTCTGCAGATGCACTGTAAATGTTAGTCAAATTACTGTGAAAAGTAACCTTCATAAAAATATTCAGCTCCAAATATGATAGTTCTTGGCCCGAGTACTAATACCATTTATTTTAGTTGATTAAATACAGTGAAGAAATCATTAAAATATTAAGTACTTATCACTTTTATCTTGATAATGTATTTTGTCACTGTTGGCATTATATTTCTTACTTCCTAAAAAAGAGGCACAACCTAAAGTTTTTTTTAAATTAGTACCATTTCTATTTAGATATGCTAAAATAATTATGAAAACACAAATTGGAAAAAAATGGCACCTATATTAGAGAAAGAGGCCCATAAAAAAAAAAAAAAAAAAAAGGCATTTTAAAAAATGTTATCCTGCTGGAGGGACTCTTTCTTTTGCAGTTGACAGAGATGGAGAGGACATTTTTGAAATGTCTGTTTTTAAAGAAGAATTTAAACGTGTCAGTGAATACCTTGAAATTATTTTTATTATTGATTCCTACTGAATTCACTGATTATATTTCTTAAAAGCAGTATAAATAATGGCACTTGGTGTGTTATTTTGTTCAGGTGATGCTGATGGGCCTCTGATATGGAGACTTTGTGGACCTGTAGCATCTACAGTGCCACTGGTAATACCTTATCCTCAGGTATGGATACACTTTGTCACCAATGAACGTGTAGAACATATTGGATTCCATGCAGAGTATTTCTTTACAGGTAAGACTTCTGATTAAGCTCTCAAACTCTGGCAATAAGATAGTAGATACAATTTTTATAATATTTTCTGTAAAGAGCTCATATACAGGGTGTCCCCAAAACTGTATACATACTTTAACAGCTGATAGCTCAATTTTGAAAATGAAATGTATTTTAATAAATGCTGCCTTTATAATTATTCAAGTGTGTGTATACATTTTGGGCGGGACATCCTATATATTTTGTTAGATTTATTTCTAGGTTGCAATTGGTTTCATTGCCAATGTCAACAAGACATTCTAAATTACATTTTCTGATTGGTTGTTGCTGATATCTAGGAATTTTTTAATTTTTTTACATTGATCTTTAGCCCAGAGACCTTGCTATACTTTCATTAGTTTTAGTAGTTTGTCCATAATTATTTTTGTTTTTTCTACGTAAATAATATCTTCTGCAAATGACAGTGCTTATTTTCTTGTATTATTTCAATAACTAAACCATCATCATAATTTTTAATGGAAGAGATGATAGCATCTTGTTTTGACCTTAACGTCAATGCCTATGACATTTCATTGTTAAATATACTGGTTACTCTTGGATTTTAAAAAAAACTCATCAGAATAAAGAAAGTCCCTTAAATCCTTAGTGTATGAAAATTTGTTTGCCTCTTTTTTGTTACTGTGAATGGGTATTAAATTTTATCAAATAATTTTTCTGCATCTATTTAGATGATCCTATTTTTCCTCCTCTAACGTGTTAATGTGATAAATTATATTGAAATACTTTTGTCTTGTTAAATCATTCTTTGATTTCCAGGATTAACCTTGGTTGGTCATGATGTATGTTTTGAACATATTACTGAATATTATTTGCTAATGTTTTGTGTTGGATTCGCATCTGTGACATTCATTTTGCACCTGAAAATTTCACCCAAGACGGGCAGGACTACTCCATGCTGCTTCTTTGGGCCACTGAAGTTTTTCTAGTTCCTTTTCACTAACATGGCAGTCCTTTTAGACCCCCAACTTTATGTAACATCCTCAACTCCAGTCCTTGGTTTTGTGGAGGTCCAAGGCCATATGTTCTCCTTCTTTCTGGTCATC
This sequence comes from Miniopterus natalensis, assembly GCF_054644295.1. Taxonomy (NCBI): domain Eukaryota; kingdom Metazoa; phylum Chordata; class Mammalia; order Chiroptera; family Miniopteridae; genus Miniopterus; species Miniopterus natalensis. The sequence continues at coordinate 117,673,063 of NC_142081.1, read as the reverse complement.
AAAACCTTAGACCCCAATCCCTGGGGCCCACGTCTTGGTTCTGTATCCTCTCAGACAAATATACTTTCCTTTTGAGATTACCCCTCAGAATCTGAGTACACTTACTGTTTGTTGATTTTGGAAATCTCCTTTCTTTCCATTATGTCTGGATATGAATCAAAATATGTTTTGGTGATAGTTTTATCTAACATCTTTTGTGTTATAATCAATTGGTTGATTGGGAGGAGTGACATTGATTATCTACACAATCAACCATCTTGTCAGATTATTTTTCTTTATTAGATTGAAAGAAAGGAGTCAGACTTCAGGAGGCAGTATTATTTGTATGAAACATCATACCATACTATGCTTTATAAATTTATCTGCACTTGCACTTGCTATGCTAACGTATACTTTAATAACTGACTACAGACATATGTGTTTATTATCAAGTGACAAAGTCTTTTGTTATGGTACTAATTATATTCTTCCAGCTTATAATTTATTTTCGCTGGAGTAGTTTTTTTCAGGAGAGGCATTGTTATTTACTTTGTCCCTAGTACATTTACTCTCAGTTATACACACATCTATTTAGTCTCCGTTTATGGTAGAGATTATCTTCTTTTTGCTTCATACTAAACTTGAACCTATTTCCACTATGTGACTATATACCATTCTGTGTATTTCTAATCTTGCACCCAGTTTTACTTTGCTTTTATCCAATTTCACAAATTTATTCATTTATTGTATTTTTAAATCATAAAATATGACACCTTTAAGTATTACTTACCTTGGATTTGCAGGGCTTGGGTTTTTTTCCCATCTTATTTAGAAGGTTACAAATCTAATTTCAGACTGTGGTGGAATACAGATAGGTGAGAGTGGAGTGATCACAAGCCCCAACTATCCAGCCTTATATGACAGCCTGACCCACTGTGCTTGGTTGTTGGAAGCTCCCCAAGGCCATACCCTCACTGTGAGTTCTGATGACTGAGTAAATTACTTTTGAAACTGTGGAACTACAATATCATGTCCTGTGTGGGAACAGAGTTCTTTTACTAAGCAAATATTAGGTTTTTGATCTTGCAGTCAAATCATTTTCTCCCTAAAAGTCTCCATTAGAGTATATACATTGACATCTGTAAGTGTACAATTAATGAATGATGGGCTTTTTCAAGCATTGGAGAAGCTATATGTAGAAGATAACTCTGCGTCCAGGAGAGAGGTGTATTCATGTTCTTGATATGATTTGCCATCCCAGCCCAGGGGACTGAGGAGCTCCCCCTAATGACTCCAGTTTGGAGAGAAATATCCCTTCTCACAATTTCTAAGAGAAACTCCAATAAGGAAAAAGAGAGGAGGAGGGTAGGGGAGAATTAAATAAGAGACATAAATATAAAATTGTATAAATTAAAACAAAATAAAACAATATGTGGGGACCTTATCTAACTCTATGTAGATAAACTCACTTATAAAATAATAAGAGTGCCTCATTATTTCTTTTCTCTCCTGCAGCTTACATTTAGTGACTTTGATATCGAAAACCATTTAACCTGTTCTTGGGACTCTGTCACTGTCAAGAATGGTGGTTCTCCTGGATCGCCCATAATAGGACAGTATTGTGGGAGTTCAAACCCCAGTCCAATCCAGTCTGGTTCTAACCAGCTGGTGGTGATTTTTAACTCAGACCATTCGGTGCAAAATGGTGGATTTTATGCTACATGGAGCACGCAAACTTTAGGTAAAAGAAACATTCTCTGCGCTTACTGTCTTTTTTCACTGAGTTATTTAAAAAATTTAATAACTAATCCAACAAGTATATATTTTGTACCTACTCTCTGAGGACTCAATTCTAAATGTATCATCTCGTGTAGCAACCCTGTGAGGAAGACAAAATACCATTACACATTTTATTCCATTTCGCACATGCGGAAATTTAGGATACATGGGTTAATCATTTGCCAAGGTCATGTAAATAATAATCACTAGAGTCAAGATTTGAATAAAGACAGTGGAGCCAGAAACTTGGATCTTAACACTTTGCAGTTCTGCCTCCATAGCCACAGAATCATAAGTAATAGAATAGATGTGTTGGAATTACATGTAATTTAACATATTTGGAGCCTGGAGGAGGACCTTTGAATGGTGAGCCGGTGGCAGGAAGATCAGTGGTGACCTCATGAAGAGCCTGAGCTCCCACAGTACCTTTTAAGCAGTGGGGAGCCACTGAAGAGTGCTGAGCTGCAAAATAACAGGATAAGATTTGTGATTTAAGAATGAATGCTCTGCCTGTAGTGCATGGCAAATAATCGCACATTTGATTTCAAAGGATGGAACTTTTGTGCATATAAAGTATGAACTTCATGGAAATTCCCAGAAAATATAAGAACTTGCTGTGGAGACTTTAGTCAGGATTTCTTTAAAGACTTGCAATGTCACACACACTGGACAATTCTTTCCAGGAGAGTCAGTTATCATGATCTTTATGAATGAGTCAGATTTTCCCTCATTAAGCCACTGGTTGCTGTTGAAGTCAGAGGGGAGTTTTAGATGAACCACTGATTTTTCCAAGGGTTTGAAAGCAATAGATTCAGGGAGTACTCTTTAATTTGACTTCATTCTGTCTTGAATTCATACTTTTTTCTTCTGTCATATTTTAAGTATGTATTTCAATAATATAAAATAATTCTAGATTTTTGTTTATGTCAATCCATATAATTTATTTCCGTCTGTCAGTGTTTTAATATGAATGAATCATGGTGCTTAATGGAAGAATTAAATCATTTGCTCTAGTCCTGTGTGTTAGAGTAAAATTACAAATGAGTAGACTTGTATTCTCATGTGTTCGTGATAAAAAGTTCAGAATTTGGGATTGCTGGGCCACAAATATTACATAGCCTCAGGGGACTAAAACATACTGATATTGTTTGAAGACAGGATAGAAGTCCATCCTCGTTATGACAAGGATTAGAGTTCTCAGTCGAGCTCACGGAGCTGTGACAAAACAGTAACAGCTGGGGCTTCCTGTGCACTCAATGCACTTTACATTTATTAAATGTTCTTGTTGTATACCTGCCCCAAAGCCCAGTGACTCATACGTAAGGAAAGACGAACTGAAATCTCATATTTAGAAATGTCTTCTCTAGAAGTCTTGGGTTATCAACATTGTTCTTTTCCTCGCAAAGTAATGACTTTCTCCATGACACTTTTTAAGGTTGTGGTGGAATTCTTCACTCAGATAACGGTACAATCAAATCCCCTCACTGGCCTCAGAATTTTCCCGAGAACAGCAGATGTTCCTGGACAGTCATTACTCACGAAAGTAATCACTTGGAGCTTCGCTTTGACAACAACTTCCTAATCCCCAGTGGCGATGGACAGTGTCAGAACAGCTTTGTGAAGGTGAGTGGGCCTGTTTATTTATTTGAAGCAGAACTGGTTTTGTGAACATAAACATTTAGAATAGAAATGACTCATTGCATCTCAAAGTAAGAAAAGGACAATTTTTCTACTTGGATTTCTTGCATTAAAAAGTGAGAAATCTTGCTCTGGCCAGGTGGCTCAGTTGGTTGGAGTGTTGTCCCGTCCACCAAAAGATTGCAGGTTCGATCCCTGGTCAGGGTGCGTATGGGAGGCAACCGAGTGATGTTTCTGTCACACACCAATGTTTCTCTCTTTTTCCCTTCCTCCCTCTCTAAAAATCGACGAAAGCAGGGGAGATTTTTTAAAAAGTGAAAAATCTCAACTATTAGGAGTTAAACTTTGAACCACAACACATATTGTCATGTGACTTTTTGTTTGCTACTACATGGAAAAAATAACTTAAGGGATTCTTTTTTGGCCTTCTTAAATTCTCATGAGCATTAATGGTTCTTCTTTTCTGTAAAAACTAAAGAGAGAAGCCAGATTTGTTTGTTTTATTTCTTAGTTTCCTCTCTCTCTCTCTTTCTCTCCCTCTCCCTCTCCCTAATAGATCCTGTGGGATAGAATGAATGTAAGGCTGCATTACAGGCAGCATTTAAAGTATGCCATAAAAATTACAGAAGCCTAGAGAGGTGGCTAATGCAGCCTTCTCCTTGGCCTTAAGAGCCCACAAGCTGAAAAGACCACGAGGAAGGCCCATGTAAAATCGTGACAGTGAGGCAGTCAATAGCTGTCTTACAAATACTGCTCATGTGGCACTGACCTCACTTTTCATTGACTTATGACCATGATGACTGTATTATAAATTCATTCCATCTGTGCTCTTTTTCATCTTATAGGTTTTATCTCTAATAGGCTATGCCTTTAGTGGAAAGGACAGAAGCCTTAAGTTCACATTAGCCTGCACTCTATTCATATCTCTTGCATTTACCACCTGCATGTTCCTCTGTGAGCTAATTAAACATTTGAGCTTTTAGTTACTCAACCATAAAATAAAGAGAACAAATCCCACTTTAATAGGATTGTTTTAAGCATTAGAGGTAATAATATGATATAATAACATAGTGTTCAGTATTTGCAATATAACAGCACCTAATAAACAAACGTGACTTTTATTGTTAATATTATTATTACGCCATCTCTCAAATTATGTTTTATATCTGATTGATCTGTGCTTACTGTTTCGGTAAAAAAATCCCATGCTTATATAAAATACTTACATAATAAAATGCATTTAATATACACTTTTCCTAATTGCTTTTTTCATGAAATGAATGAACTTTCTCTCTCTCTCATGGACTGAATCAACAGCTAATGTATAGATGTAAGACTTTAAAGTTCTTTAATTCTAAGAATGGATCTCAAAAGTTACTTAGGCCCATGTTCCTTCTGGATGGAATGGGAGTCCCTCTGACATCAGGCCAAGCCAACACCCCAGCAGGTGGGGTCCAGTCAGAGCCCTGCTCAAACTAAGTGGCCTGGGGAAGTGCTCTTTTTCCCTGCTGACCTGAGACTCCTATTTCTGACAAGGAATATAAAAGTTGTTGGGCAGAACCAGCAAGAAGAACCCACCTACAGCAAGCAAACTTAAACCTCACACCTTATACAAAAATTAACTCAAAGTAGACCATAGACTGAAATGTAAAATATATAGCTATGAACTTTCTTGGGGAAAAAGAGCAGAAGGGCTTCAGGATCTAGAGATAGGTGGAAAGCTCTTAGACTAAACATAAAATGAATGATCCATAAAAAGAAAAAATAATAAATTCTGTCTCACCAAAATAAAAAATATTTTTGTTTGTGAATGCCTCTCTGAAGAGGTTGATAAATAGGCTCCAGACTGGGAGTAAAGATTCACAAAGCACATATCTGACAACAGATTACAGTTTAGAATATACACAGGACTCTCAAACCCAATAGTAAAAATACAAAATTTCAATTAGAATATGAGCAAAAGATATGAACAGATATTTCACCAAAGATGATATACAGATGGTAAATAAACATATGGAAAGACGTTCAACATCACTAGCTGCTAGGGAAAAGGTAAATGAGAACCACCATCAGATATTGCTGCACACCTCTCAAAATGGCTAAAATAAAAACAGTGACAAAACACCCGAGTCCTGGCAAGGATGTGGAAAGCTGCATCACTTATCCATTGCAAGTGGGAACATAAAATGGTACAGCCACTCTGAAAAACAGCTTGGTCGTTTCTGATACAACTAAACATGCACTTACCATAAGATCCAGCAATTTCACTTTGGGCATTTATCCCAGAGTAATGCAAACTATGTTTACATAAAAACCCGTCTATCCATGTTCATAGCAGCTTTATTTGGAATAGGCCCAACCTAGAATCAGTGCAAATGCCCCTCAACAGTTGAATAGTTAAACGAACTCAAGGACATACACACCATGGAATACAACTCCTCCATTACAACAAACTATGGACGGACTGACACTTCAGACAAGTCACCGGGAAGGTTCGCCAAGTGAAAAAAGCCAATCTCAAAGGGTCACATAATCTGTTGTTCCATTTATATAATGTTTTGCAAATGGCAATATTTTAGGAATGGAGGCCATACAGTCAGAGGTTAGAGAGCCAGGGGTGTGGAAGTCAATCGTGTGGTTATAAAAGGGCAACTCTAGGGACCCTCGTGGTGGGAGCTGTTGAGTGTGGTGGTCTAGAGCTTGTATATCACTGACAAGAGTGAGTACAAGCAAAACGGGGAAATGGAGCCAGATTGCTGGATTGTATTGATGGCAATATTGTTATAATATGCTATAGTTTTGCAGGATACCAGTGTTGGGGAAAACTGGAAAATGTGTACAAGAACTTCTCTATTTTATGTCTTACAACCACATATGAATCTGGAGTTATCTCAATAAACATTACTTTTTGTAAAAAAAGTTACTTGAATGATAAAACACCACTTGCAGCCAGGATGAGTTATAGAAAACCTTAAGTAAGTCTAAAAGTTTTTGACCTGATGACAATTTCGTAACATTTTGTAGATGCAATGTAGTTTGATGAGTTCTGGGGCATTTCGCCAGTGACATGAATTCTTGATTGACAAAGCAGCAATGAATACTTAATGATTCTTTACCATTATTGTCATTACAACATGTGTGGTTTTGAGCCCAAAGGTAGAGCCGTCAGATCCATAATTAATACTTCAGAAAGGTATAAGCACCTGAGTATTTTTGAAGTTCTTTATTAAAGAACTTGAGATTCCTTATTAAAAGTTAGCTCCTATCACTTTGCCTTTTAGTAATGTTTGTAAAAATAGTATATGCAGATATTAGTAAATCATGTTTATAATTTTACAAAATGTAGATAAAAAAATTCTGTATACTGTTTTCCTGGATAGTTAAAGGGGAAAATAAAAAAATTAAAAATTAAAAGGGATATTAGGGAAAATTAGTAGTGTGAATTTCTCTCCTGACACATTTTTAAAATTTTTCAATTGGAGTTTATATTCAATATTATTTTGTATTAGTTTCAGGTATACAGCAAAATTGTAGATAATCACATACTTTACAAAGTGTTCCCCCTGGTATTTCCATACATAGTTATTACAATGTTATTGGCAGTATTCCCTGTGCTGTATTTTTCATCCTCACGACTATTTTGTAACTACCAATTTATACTTCTTAATTCTTTTACCTTTTTTACCCTGTCTCTGACCCCCCCCCCCCCGGCAACCATCAGTCTGTTCTTTGTATCTATGAGTCTGTTTCCATTTTATTTGTTCATTTATTTTGTTCTTTAGATTCCACATGTAAGTGAAATCACATGGTATTTGTATTTCTCTGACTGACTCGTTAGCACAAAACCCTCTAGGTCCATCCATGCTGTTGCAATGGTAAGGTTTCATTCTTTTTTATGGTCAAGCAATATTCCATTGTATATATGTACCACCACTTTTTTATCCACTCATCTATTGATGGGCACTGGGATTGCTTCCATATCTTAGATATTGCAAATAACACTGCAATGCACATAGGGGTGCATATAATTTCGAATTAGTATTTTGGGTTTCTTCAGATATATACCCAGAAGTGGAATCGCTTGGTCATAAGACAGTTCCATTTTTAATTTTTTTCAGGAAACTCCATACTGTCTGCATTCCCACCAACAGTGCACAAGGGTTCCCTTTTCTCCACACCCTCGCCAACACTTGTCATTTGTAGATTTATTGATGATAGTCATTCTGACAGGCGTGAAGTGATACCTCATTGTGGTTTTAATTTGCATCTCTCTGATGATTAGAGACCTTGAACATCTTTTCATTTGTCTTTTGGCCATCTGTATGTCCTTTTTGGAGAAATGTCTATTGAGGTTGTCAGCTCATTTTTGAATTGGTTTGTTTGTTTGTTTGTTTTGGTGTTGAGTTGTATCCTGACACATTTTTTTATCTTAGGCATTTCACAAAATATCTGTGCTTTTGTTCTCCAGTGCCAGGCTCCTCCCATATCTAATAAATGAAAATATAATTTGACTTTAATTATATGATTTTAATGGATGCCAGTGTTTAAAAATCAATTGAAATTATATCACTTTAAAGAACTGAGAAATACTTATGAATCAGCGCTACTTCACCCCTCTTCCTATGGGCTGATTTGCCAATAGAAATATTTTTAAAGGCTTGATGTTTTATTGCTTTGTTGAGAAATATTCCTGAAAGTGGTATGTTCAAATGAGTAATTTTGTCTAATTTGATGTAAAAAAAGGTCAGATAGTCAAGGAAAGCTGATCCAAACCTGATTACCCTCTTTCCTTCTTGGGCTAGAAGATTTTTACTTGGGGGAAGGGGGGTGTTTTGTCCTGTGTATCCCTAGCCCCTACCCACTACATGCCACCCCAAGTGTGACAAAAATGCCTCCAGACTTTGCTAAATATTCCCTGGGGAGGGCAAAATTGCTCCCAGTTGAGACTCACTCAACTAGGAGAATCTTCCCTGGTTAAACATGTTTAACAGTATTTTCCTCAATAATGTGCATTCATTACCTAATATCAATATTTTCCTTGAGTGACTCAGCATTTTAAATACCACGATCTCTTGCCTAAACTACCTCAGAACCTTCCTGGCTGATCTCCTATCATCTTCTCTTTTCTTCTATTCTCCACACTGTGATGTTTTCCAAAAACCAAGAGTCGTCAAGCCTTAAGCTTTCCAGAGGTTCCTTGCCATTTTCAGGACAGTGGCCCAGATCTCTAACATGCCACACAGGCCTCTCCTCACACCTTACTCAGTTTCCCTCTGTTCTCTCAACTAGACATGCCTTTTCCTGCCAGGGGGCCTCTTCAGGTAGGCTCCCCACTCCCCAAATCAAGTAGAACCCTTTATTATATGCTCTCAATAGCTCCATTGCAGCTGCTTCCAAAGTTGGAATTTTGTATTTACATTTGTGATTCTATGATTAATGTTTTTCACTAGGCTGGTAAAGGATTGGCTTGATTTGGAACTTTGAGGCTTATGGTTTATTCCTCAGCAACTACTTTTCAAATGAGTATATCAGTGATTTCTTCAAAAGTGGCCAAACTAATTAAATGACAGACTAGATCTGCCTGGGAGTTGCTACCTGGGAGCCTTCAGTGAATAACAGCGCATGGTGACTGAATCTCACCCCTTCTTCACCATGAACCTTAAAATTCTCTCTTTCAAGCTCAGCTACCTAGATCAGGTCAGCTAGGAGAAGGTAAGAGGAGCGTGGGCAGTAATGGAGTTTTTAAAAAATTACTGGGTAGCTACACAAAAATAAACACCATCTCCTTGGAAGAGGCAAAAAATGGGATATGCTATTAAAATGCAGCTTAGAAATATTGTTCTCAAAAGAAAATATTGCAGATTTTCATGTGTTACATTGACTGTTATGTTTAGGTCCGTATACACCTTAGTACCATTATTTCCCAGAGTAGGCACATTAAGATGCTGACGGGAAACTTCGAGCACTGAGTTATGTTTGTGGCTCTGGCAGGTGTGGGCAGGAACTGAAGAGGCGGACAGCGCCCTGCTGGCCACGGGCTGTGGGAGCGCGGCTCCCGGGGCCGTCAGCACGCCGAGGAACGCGCTCACCGCCGTGTTCCAGTCGCAGGAGGCCCCGGCTCAGGGCTTCTCTGCCTCCTTTGTAAGCCGTAAGTAGCACTAAAAGGCAAACTGAGAGGTCCTTGAAAGGGTGTGGCTGCCACAGGCAGGCCTGGGGAAAAGTGGGGGGCTGCACTGGGGTTGGCTGGAACTGGGGATCCACGGGGAAGAGTGTGGCTTGGTCCCCTAACCCTGAGAGTTCGCCCATCCTTCAAAATCAGTGAGAATGGAACTGAATTCAATAGTAAGTCAATCAAGAAATGACGTAAAGGGCCTGAGTGCCGCTAAGACATCTAAAAATAACCCTAAAATGCAGAGTGGACAGGAATTTGGCAGGAGCCCAGGCTGGTAATTAGTAGACAGCCAGATCCCTGGCCTGTGGCACGCTGACTACCTGCACTGAAGTCGCCTGGGGCTTTAAAAACACGCTGATTCTCAGGCCTCGCCGGACCCATCTGAATTCAGAACGTCCATGGGTGGGGACTGGCGTGTTTTAGCTCTCACCCAGATAATTCTCATGGTCGGTAAACCTTGGGAGCCTCAGAACTTCTTCCTTCCCTTATTACTACTCACCAATTCAGTTAGCGGGAAATGTAGAGTTTTTAAGCCTGAGAACCAGTGGTGTGTGCTTGTTGGCTGAATTGAATTGGATAGCTACTAGCTGCTAACCACTGTTCAGGAAAAACTTTGATGAAAGGAGTTAGAGGAAATAATGCAGAGAAAGGATGTTTCAAACACAAATAAAAGAATGAGGGCCGTGTAAAGGAGGTAGTGAAAGCCAAGCCCAGGCCTAGCCTTAAGCCTGTACTTGGCTCCTCATATGTGTGTGTGTGGGTAATTGTGTGTGCTTCAATATTCGTTTAAAGGATACTGATTTTTACATATGTGATAGATCGGTGAGTGATGTGGATTAACTAGTTAGCGGTTATATGGAAACAAAGTCATTTTAGTGGTAAAAAGCTCTATTTCTGACACAGGGATTCATGTGAGAATCTGATAAGAGTTAGAAATAGTATGTTCTACCTTTTTTTTTTTTTAAGAGCAGGTATTTTTGTGGTCAGATTATAATGGTAATGAAATAATATCATTTTCTAGTAATATAAGAAGATATTTTAAAACCATCAGGTGTACCAATCAGGTACAAATCACTTTTTATCAGTCTTATTTCTTTATCTACATGAGCCATATTAAATTTTTTCTAAGCTATTCTTCCTTTGCTATCTTAAAATTAAATGATTTGCAATAGATTTGTGGTAAAATTTCTACTACTTAACCCAAAACCCTGCAGCATTTTCTAAAAATATGTAATGTCCTCATTTTTAAATTTTTAAATGACAACTCCATTTTCTTAGTTATTGTTTCTTCCACTTGGAGTACCTCAGGGAATACGTCTCTATAGAATTTAGGAAATTTGAGACTTTTCCTCACTGATAAAAAGATACTGTGTGTGAGAACAAATGTTCTGATACTGCCTTTTTCTTCCTACGTAGGATGTGGAAGCAATTTCACTAAATCTTCAGGTTACATTATTTCTCCAAACTACCCAAAGCAATATGACGACAACATGAACTGCATTTATTTCATAGAGGCTAACCCTCTGTCTGTGGTTCTCTTGACTTTTGTGTCTTTTCATTTGGAAGGTAAGTTTATTCTTATGTGAATTACAATTGATTCTTTTTTTAATCTTTATTGTTGAGAGTATTACAGATGTCTCCCATTTCCCCTCCTTTGCCCCCTCCACTGGGCTCTGACCCCCCCCCCCAGGCCTTCCCCACAGTATTGTCTGTGTCCAAGTGTTATGCATATATACATATAAATTCTTTGCTTAATCTTTCCCCACACTCTTCCTTCTGAGATTCATCAGCCTGTTCCATGCTTGCGATGGAATATACAATTGATTCTTAATAAAAGAATGAGGGATCAGTAGAGTCAGAGATCGTCTAAAATCACCATTTGAAGGAAATACTTAAAATGTTTCAGAGTACATTTGATGTTAACCTGATTAAAATGCCATCTAATGTTTTAAGAACACATGTACGATGCTGTATATCCCATCCAGAAGTGGAAAAATAACACAAGAGGTTTAAGAACACAAGTGTCACGTAAACAGCTTAAGGAAAATAAGTCTTAAATGTATTATATTTTAATAATAGTTTTTAATTTATTCCTTTGCATTTATACTCTATAACATATACGTGAATATATACACCCACAATCATGTACACACTATAAACTTACTAGCAAGAGAAACTATCTATCAAAGCAAAGTTAATAAATATCTGAACTTTACTTTTATGAAGTATTATCATGGGACACCCTATCATCTCCTTTCTCTTTTTTTTTTTTTTTTAAATATATCTTTACTGATTTCAGAGAGAGGAAAAGAGAGAGAGAGAGAGACAGAAACATCAGTGATGAGAGAGTCACTGATCGAGCCCACGACCTGGGCATGTGCCCTGACTGGGAATTGAACCCCGATCTCCTGGATCGTAGGTGGACCCTCAACCGCTGAGCCACTCCCGGCCAGGCTCCTTTCTCTTTTTTATCTTCCCCAATCCCCTAGGCTTGTGAAATCCCTAACCACAACTACCTCTTTGGCTTTATTTCAGCTGTAGGGAAGGGGTTGTTGCTGGGGGAACAGTGGAGCTTCTGGTTTGGGCTGGGCTGTGGCTACAATAGACCCAACTCGATGTTTAATGGATGCTTTGACCCTGCAGAAGAAAGACGCCTTCAAGTAGATGGGTGTTTTCCACCCTTCAGTCACACTAATATTTTTGCAAATTAATTTTTCATTTCTAAATTATAATTAATCTGTAAATTTATCAAGCTACCTCTGCATAATCAAAACTTCTTTCTCTTCAGGTAGTCTACCATGGCAGTGAAAAGTTACATTTAGCAAACTGTTACATAGCGTTCAGTATCTGGGAAATTTATGTTGCAGAAAAATAGAAATGACATGTCAGTCCTCACACACTGATAAGTTGTACAAAGCCTCTCTCTCGCTTGGTCTTTTTTCTGTGACCTCTGTTCCTACATCTCCACAAGTGGTGATCTGGGCACACGTATCTGCTAGAAAATGCTGAGTGTGAACAGATGTATGTCACTGTAAAAACGGAATATGAAGTTAAATACAATCTTTCCAGCATTTGCTAGCACCAAACCCCAATAATGTAAAAAGATGGTCATGATAAATATAGTATTAGGGGAAAGTAATACTATAACGTTTTATGTTTATGTAGGATGATCCAGTTTTCTCTTTAAAATAACATACACGTGAATAAAATCGGTAAGGCCCTTAAGCCATGCTTGAAGAGTTGTTACCCCGGGTGTGATCTTTATTTTCTTTTCTATACCTTTTCTATTATTTTTATATTCAGAGGGAAGTTGTTTGAGTAACAGGGGAGAACATGTGGCTTGGATTGTGCATTTGTATGGGCATCTGTTCTCATTAAATTACACAAACAGATGAATGTCATATGGCAATATCATTTAGAGTGAAAACGGAGACACTGGTATTTATGCTATGAAATATAGCCAGGGAAAGCAGGGGATATGTACTATTACAAGGGAACCTATCCTTACCCTAACCAGTTGCTCCCTGAGTTTCGATGACGAGGTGGGATAAAGGGACAGCGTACTCTGAGCACCTGACGCGGGCTGTGGTGCTGGGGAGCACAGCGTTTCAGGATGGGTCCCGAGGCCAGGTGATCACTTAACTAGTCACCTGACACTGTGCAAATTACTTAATCTTTTTGATAATCACTTCCATGTTTTTAAAACATAAAACAGTAGTTATAAAAGTCAGATAATGCCCCTAAACCCTATTTTGTGAACTGTAATTCATCTGAGTGGCCATTGTTTTGTTATTTCCCCTACCAGTCAAAGCTCCCGATGGGCCCTTACACAAGATTTTTGGTTTTGCGGATGAAGTGATTTCTACTTCTACTAATGGATTTGTTAGTCACCACCACTTTGAAAAGACTGATTTTTTAAAAATACAATAATATCCATATGATAATGCCTTGTGACATTTCCAGTGTTACAAGTATTTTCAAACTAAGTGAGTAATTTCTGGCTACAGATTAATCAAATTATAATGATTCCCAGAAAGGACAACATTAATCAAATTTATAATTAGATTCTTATCATTAATCATATCAATGCTGGTGTTCACTGAATAACACCAAGAAGCTAGGGATTCGTTAGCTACAGTAAAAATAACCTTCTACCCCTTCCAAAGTGAGCCCGAAGGATTCGCTTGCAGTATGTTGTGATAAAACTGAGAACTGCCCTTAAGAAAAATCACAGGTTTGTGTTTTTTTCCTCAGGAGCACTGGCCTCTCAAGCTGCTGTAGTCCGTAGGAACTGTTTCTGAGGGGCCATGTCCAAATGACTATGCATTTCTGATCCTACGGTACCAGCAGAGCCGTCACTGGCTTAGGTTGAGACGAGGGTTCAAGATCTGCCCTTTTGGGGGGCTATCCCAGGCTATAAGATACTGCAAACACGTTTGTGCATACACTGTGTTTCCTAAACTCTGACAACTGTTTAGGTTTGCTTTTTAGGCTGGTAAACCATGCTGGTGCTTTCCCTGCAGGGAGCTTACAAAGGTTCAGTGAACTACGTTCTTTTTCTGAACTGCTTTCCACTAAAGTTGCTCTAAAAGCATGTTATGATATTTTGTATTGGCCTAAATTTCTCTTTCTTGTTATTATTCCATCTTCAATACTAGCTATTCTAGAAACTACAGACTTCTCATCTTTTCTACGTAACCACTATTTAGTATAAAAAATCCAGTGAAATCTGTTAAAAGTCATAGGAGAAATTTTCACTTGAACATTTATTTATAAGACAACGTTGTTGTTTTTCCTGAATGTAAACTCAAGACTAAAATGGCTCTTGGTATTCTGAACAGTATCTTTAAAAAACTGTAAAACAAAATTGGGAATTGACAAATTCAAAATGTTTCTTTTGGTCAAAAATGAAATCAGAAACAGACAAAAGCTAACAGTGACGGATGAGAAACTTTCAGTGTTTGTACTTATTTCGTAATCAGATGTCATTAAATACTTGTTTTAGTTTACCAAACATGGAAGAGCCTAAAATTATATTTTTGTGTTTTTATTATTCAGGTGGTAAGTAGATGCCTCCAAGTCACTGGGAAGATTATAGGCCTTTTTGTTTGTTTGTTTGTTTTTTGCTTTGTAGATAAAGCAATTAGCAGATGTAGCAACCTAAGGGGCAAGCGAATGCCTTCTACGCCTTGCTTTTTTCTATCATTGAAATTAGATAGTAACATTGATTCACCTTGATGATAATGAAGGGTTTAGAAGTTCTTAACTAAAAAATTCCTATATCTAGGCAGATTCTAAACTCAGTTTTTCTCAGATCCAGAGTATCTCTTGATAAGAATTGGAGAGAAGAGTAGCATCTTAGCACAGAAAATGGAGAGAACAAGAAAGGACAGCGCCTTTGCTCCCTGACCTCTAGGGGTGGCCTCAAAAGCCCCAAGGGGAATAGGGCTCAATTTCCAGAGCAGCCAGATAGGAAGTCCTAGGTAATATTTGCTTGAATTCTCTCTTACTAACTTAGAAGATCTGGTTTACAAGCTATACCAAATATAAAGCTAAAAGGAAAAAAGAAAGAAAATTTAATTTCAGATTTTTCCTTTTGCCCTTTTTCCACTAAGAAGCACAAAAATTGAGTTTTGTCAATTGTCTAAGTTCACATTCCCCCCCCCCCATTTCATCTAAGTTTTCTTAAAAAGTGGCATGATTCAACTATTTACCATTTCTTCTCTTTGCTTTCTCAATCGTTTTTAGAGAAATCAGAATGCAGGCACATTGCGCAAGTCATAACCTTAGAAAGCATTGGGCAATGGTTCTTTTGAAATAGTTCTATTGATATTTCATTCAGATTGGTCGGGCACTAGTGGAGATACTTTAGTTTTGGGAGATTCTTCACTTGCCTGTGTTTTAAAACTTTGGCCTATACTCTCTGTGGAGCTTAGTTTTATTCTAGTGCATGCTTCTCCCTCCTGCTGAATCATGCATGCCCTCCATCCACGTTACCAGCTGCTTGGGGCAAAGTTAGTTAGACAGACAATAGACTTCATTCGTTGTTGCCCCCTAATCCACCTGCTTCTCCCTAGAAACCTTTGCAGCTTTACTGAAAAAAACTTTATATCTTATTTATAATATTAAAATATTTCAACCAGAAGAAATGTTTCCTATCTCTACTCTCTTAGGCCTCTCAGCCTCTCCATGACTCTCAGGAAAAAAATTGAAGTCTGAACCTAAATTCCACAAGTTTATGCAATTTGCTGAATTACTCATGCTTGGTGTCTTTTCGATTCTCTCCAAATTCTTGAAATCATAATGGAATTCAGAATTGAACACTGCTCTGTAATAAAGCCCAACATGATAAAAATTATATTTCAGTATGTTGACTAGAGCCCTACTCATTTTAAACAATAAATGTGTTGTAAAGGTTTTTTAGAAAAACTGAAAATAGATACAAATAAATCATGGAGGGTCATCTTACATTTCAGAGATTGCCGTAGTAAATACACATCAGCTTGTTTTCTGAAGATTGAAATAAGAATAAATGTAGCTCTTGTACCATGACATGGGCTCTAGTCCAAGGAGAAAGCAGTGTTTAGTTTCAGAATGCTTCTCCTCCTGACAAGTTCTCATATGTTTGATTGAATGCCCCATACCTCTCGTTCATAAATTCAACTTTGATATTCATCTTGCTCCTTGAAGGACTTTCTCTAGACTTGACCAGGTTCCTTTCTCTCCCTAAAAGGCAGTCATCCTGGTTGTGTTTAACTGTTCTTGTTCTACTGGAGAGTTCTGAGTATGTTTTAGTTATATATTCAATTGGTTCTCCCATGATTATGGAAAAGTGTTTAATATCATTATTTTCTGATGCCTGCGGTCTTTGACACCAAGTGTCTTCTCATTGGAGAATCAGGCTGATATCTTTGATCAAATATAGTAATATCTTATGAAGAACTTGAGAAAAAGATGTATATGTGTGAATTACTTGATGCCTAATGGCATCTTTATATCTCATTTTCTCATATATCATATTTCCTTGTTTATAATAATCCTTGACATGTTCTTAGACATATCTCTAGGTAACTTTAAAAGATCTGATATTATGTAATGTTTGACTTCTTGTGGAAAAAATTTGGAAGGACACCCTACCTTAAAGAAATGACTACTAAAAAGGATACAAGAATGTTTTAATTCATGAAGCAACTTGTCAAATAGCATAAATTTCACACCTCATTGAGTCAGGCTTTGAGAATGAGCAGATTATCTTTAATGGTTTGTTTAGTTATTTAATATTCTGTTGCTATCTACAAAATATTAAAATCCCCTTCAACTTCCTCTGCCTCTCCCCTGCCCAACTTCCTTATTGTTGAATATAGACCTTTTAAACAGTTAATGAGTTTTGATTATATCTCAACAGAGCTATGCAACCTCTATTTCATGGTGACCTTTCTATAATTGAACTAGTTCTTTTAATTAATTATTTGAAAGAATCATCAAGCATATGACACATTTTACCTTATTTTTCACAGTCTTTTCATAATTTTGTAAGACAGCCATCACTGTGATAGTCTATTTCAGTAAGACAACAACTTAAAAACTCATACTTAGAGGACCTCTGCATCACAGGTTATTTGATCAATGTGAAGCCAAGACTCTAATGCAGCATCAGCAATATTTCTTTCCATTCTGTGGTTTTGGTTTTATAACTTTACATATTTTTGCAGGCTAAAGATATTTTTATAAATAATGCATTACTTTTTTTCCCCTCAAACTCACCTATTCTAAATTTTTAAAATTCCAGTGGAACTATTGGTATCTTCAAGACAAATTCTGAGGTTATAATTAAGGTACATAATCTGGTAGTATTTAAATCATAAATCTGAGTTTAACCTACTTTTTTTGTCCTGTTTTTCTAACATCATATTGCTTCTAATTACATGATAAGGTCATTGAAATTAAGTATTTCGCATTTTTAACTTACAGATTTATGCCCAGTTAGAAGCATTTCTGTTCCAGGATTTTTAAAATGAAAGAATTCTTTGAGGTTAATTTAATAAATATTTTTTGAATTGATACCTCAAGATTTCTTCAAGCTAGATAGAAACTTAGCTGAGGAGCCAAATACATTCTTAAAAATAACTTAAGATTTAAATTGCATAGTTATTTTCTCATAAAAATATCAATTTTAGCTAAGATAATACTCACATCTAAACAGGAGAGAGAACTTTTTAATGTACAGATATATAAAAAATGCATTCACCAAGAGTCTTTCAGCTTAAAGTGGTAGCTTATCTTCAAGTCACTTTAGATATAAATTAGAGATTATGGGAAGGACACTGGGTTATCTAATCTCCTCAGAGGAAGGTTTAAAAATAAGAAGGACAGGCATGGGCTTCCAGAGCATGTGGAAGCAAGGACGACAATGCTGCAGAGCGCCCTCTCTATCCCCCTCTCTCGCTGCTGCTTTCTGCATGGCAACTCCGTTTCCCTAACTGCAGCCTGGCTTCCCTCACGTGTCAAGAGGCGGCTGCTGATGTTTTCCAAGTTGAACATCTTTGGCTTTTACTATTGACTCCCTCTTACTAAGTTACAGTTTGAACACATCTGATTGGCCTAGATTGGGTCTGATATTGATATTAGAGTAATCAATCTATCAACAGTCCTCAGGTTGGTGGGGTTCTAGAAAAAAATAATAACAACAATGATTATGATTATGATAATTCATACTATATTGATTAGGGATTTCTATGGTATAGTTAGCAGGAAACTTAGTTCAACCTGGTTTACGCATAAAAGATCAATTTATTGGCTTTACTTCTGGAGGAGCTCAAAGTTAGGTGTGCCTCAAATCTGCTTAATCTAGCATTTTAATTATGTCATCAAATATTCTACTTTTAATATTCTCACTCTGGGCTTCTCAGTGTGAGCCTCACGCTAAGACAGATCCTCTCCTGGCTGTCGGGTAGCTGCCTTCACGGTGAGGCTGTGTGCTCCTCAAGCGCATCTGGGAAGAGAGCGCAGCCACCCAGCAGCATGCTGGAGTTGGCTTATTCCACCTTGCAGCCGTCAGTCATGCTCCTCTAGCCCAAATCCTGCATTTAATGATCTCGTGTTGGTAGCTCGAAATTGGTTACAGGGGGAATATTCATAACATGGAAATTTGCAAATGGTACAAATCAGGGCTATTTTTTTCCCTTCAAAGAATTGGTGGTTATATTTACCAGCACACTACTGTCTATTCTAGATTCCAAACAAGGGTGTTGAAATTTACTGTGATTGAATTGGCTTAGATCACATGCCCCCCTTGAAGCAAGGTCGATGGCCAGGGGACTTGAACTTATAATGTAAATGTATATCATCATTTCTTTAATTGATAAGAGTGTTCTGACAGCAAACAGGCAGTTTGTTTTCAGAGTCCACCATGTCATAACATGCAATCATATAAAATATTGAAATGTAGTTTTGTCCAGTTCCAATGAGGAATTTATAAGTAGGTAAAGTTTGTGTGTGGGGGGAAGACGGGTGTTCGATATATGCTCAATTTAACATCTATAGTAAGGAAAAGTATTTTTATTGTTGTTTGTTAATGAAAACATGAAAAGTATTTCACATTAGTGATCAGAGCAATGTAAATTAAATATCATAATGAGGTCCATTTTATGCACGCCAAAATGGCTGAAATTAAAAAGGCTGACAGTACCAGTACTGATAAGCATGCAGAGCAACTGGAAGTCTCATACTTCCCTGATGAGAATGTATACAGATATAACCACTTGGAAGAACTGATTAGAAGTTTCTTACAGAATTAAATACACACCTAATTATGACTCAGCAATTTCATGCTAGGTATTTACCCAAGAAAAATATCAATATATGATCATGCTAGTACCCAGAATGTAAAAGAAAAACTGGACAATAAAAGACATATAACCAAATTTAAAAATGATAAAGGATCTAAATAGATATTTTTTCAAAGAAGATACACAAATGGCCAAGTAACACATGAACGTCTCTCAGCATAATTAGTCATAGGGAAATGCAAATCAAAACCACAGTGAGCCACCACTTCATACCCACAAGGATGGCTATAATTAAATCTTAAAGACAGAAAACCCCAGTGTTGGGGATTATGTGGGAAATTGGAGCCCTCATGCATTTCTAGTGATGTGGTAAAGTGGTACAGCCTCAAAATATTAAACATAGAGTTGCCATCTGAGTCAGCAGTTCCACTCCTACTTAGATACCCAAGATAATTGAAAACACATATCCACACAAAACCTTTACATGAATGTCCATAGCCATATTATTCATAATAGCCCAAAGGTAGAAACAAATCAAATGTCCATCAGTTGCTGAATGGATAAAGAAGGTGTGGTCTGTACATGCAATAGGGTAGCATTCAGCCTTGGAAGTAATGAAGTATTGACACATGTACAACATGGATGAAGGATGAACTTCCAGAACATTATGGTGAGTAAAAGCAGTCAGCCACTCCCAGCTGGCGTGGCTCAGTGGTTGCGGTTGAGCATTCAGGAGACAGTGGGTGATTCCCGGTCAGGGCACAAGTCTGGGTTGTGGGCTCGACCCCCAGCAGGGGGTGTGCAGGAGGCAGCCAGTCAATGACTCTCATCATTGATGTTTTTCTCTCTCTCCCTCTCTCTTCTTCTCTCTCTGAAATCAGTAAAGATATATATTTTTTAAAAGCAGCCAGTCACAAAATGTCACATATTATATGATTCTGTTTATGTGAAATGTCCAGAATAGACAAATCCGTAAAGACTGAAAGTAGGTTAGTAGTTGGTTGCCTACAGGGGGGAGAGCAGTAAATAGGGAGGGGTAAATGGGGAGTTCTTTTTAATGGGTACAAGGTTTCTTTAGGGGTGATGAAACTGTAGGTTTGGGGGAAATGTCAGTTAAAGTGCTGTGGGACTGAGTTGGTAACACCTTTCCAAAGGGCCCTTTGAGAAACCTGAAAAAGAAGTTTACCGTAGTATCACTAACTCGACTTCTAAAAATTTATTCTAATGAAATAATGAGAAACTTCCAGAAATATTTACATACAGAATGTTTGTTTCAACAGTATTTTTTATCACAAAAAGTGGGAAAGATAGAGTTATCAAGCTAGGGGATTCATCGAACATGGTAGGGCACATCCATATGTTAGAACTTGCTGTATCCATTAAATTCGATGTTTAAGAAGAATATTTAATCACATAAAAATGCATACGTTATGTTATTTTGTGTTAATAAAATTTAGATTATGAAAGAGCATGTTCAGTATGATAAGAATTAATGTTTTAACAGTATAATTCACACATAAAAATGACCACATAGGTTGTGGTAATAAAAGACTTTATAATTTTTGTTTACTCTGTTTTTTATTTCTCTTTAGGATGGGTTGGAATTTATTTACTTATAAGTAGAAAAAAAAATGATATATATTTTACAATCACTTAGCTCAAGTTAATATTGTTTGTGTAAACATTTATAACCATTGTTTGAAAATCATTAAAGAACTAATTATCTCTCCGTGGTAGGAGTTCTTTATCTGTATGCAGCTTCAAGTTAAAGCAGGGTTTTTAATAGCAGTCCTGTGGACATTCAAGGTCAGGCCACTTCTGTTGCGGCTGGAGGGCAGGGGCGGGGGGCTGCCCTGAGCACTGCAGCACAGTCAGCCACCTCCCGGGGCTCCCCCCTCAGGGCCAGCGGAACACCCCCGAGTGACAGCAGAAAACATCTTCAGGTACTATTGAATGTCCCTAGGAAGCAAAATGGTCCCCAGTTTATAATCACTGAATTAAAGAACCATTTGATAAAGGAAGGAAATTCTGGGTTATTTCAAAGTGAATTTATCTAGTGTGAAGTTCTACCTGTGTTCTCCTACCTGCGCTTGTTTTGTCACTAGGGTAAACCTTGCTTCATCTGGAAACCCACATAAATAGCAACTTTCCATTTCTGTGTAAATGGCGTGAATCTTCATTCCACGTTTGTTTGAATGCGTATAGCGCCCATTGTTTATGATGTTGCTTCTGGTTAAAATGCTGCTTGTTCCATGCGACCCACAGCTCGCTCAGCCGTCACGGGAAGCTGTGACAGCGATGGCTTACACATCATCAGCGGTGACAGCATAGCATCCACACCTTTTGCTACCCTGTGTGGCGACGAAATCCTGTCTCCTTTTACCATCTCCGGTCCAGTGCTGCTCAACTTCTACTCCAATTCACACACCACTGACTTTGGATTCAAGCTTTCCTATCAGATAACCTGTAAGTAGTCATCACGATGTGTGAAAGGTTCTTTCCTTCTTGGGTAATTTCCATAAGGAGTTTTAATTGTGATTCAGAAATCACCAACTTGAAGATTCAAAGACCTTAAGGGTAAAAATGGTCAATTAGGTTCATGGTCCAAAAGTATTTCAACATTTTTAAAAAACGGGGAAGCTCTTTCATAAACTTTCGCTAGAACTCCTCTTTGAAAATAAAATAGGAGGTTGAGATTTATTTTGATAATTTAAGTTAAAATGAACATTCCTGCTATCTTTAGTTGTTTGGACATTACTTTGAGGTGACTTTTGGCCTGGACTATCCAGATGCCTATTTCATTTTCCCAAGTTTGCTAATGTGAAAAGCAATTTGTATAAATTTAGAAAAAAAACCTAAGAGAATATCTTTATGATCTTCTGGTGGGATTTTTTCAACAATATACAAAAAGCTCAAGCCCTAAAGGGAAAGGAAACATTGATGTATTCATGTCATAATTGGCAGTTTCTCTGTGTCAAAGTCAAAGTGAGAAGACAAGTCACAGCCTGGGCAAAGGCCTCTGTAGCTACCAGGATCTATTCATTCTTTAAAGACAGTTCAGTCTGTGTTTATTTGAAAATCCTAAAGCCATATTTCCCTATTTTGCATAGCCATTTCCTCTCCTGCACTAAACTTGGTTGGTTCGTTTGCTGACAGTGTTTTTTCCCACTTCATTCATCCCAACTTTAGTGAAAGGGGCGCAGAAATCTTATAAAATCTTTGTTTTGTTTCATCTTTACTTGACCAAGCCCATTGCTCAAAGTAAGTAGAAAGTTAAATAATTATCTCTCAAATAAATAACTGTTCGCATCCACAGAGAAGATTAAAAATGCTTATTTATGAAAACGGCTGCCTTCACAGCTCATTCACGGGAGCTGCTACCTGAGTCCTGGCCCGCATTTGTAACGTATTAGGGTCTGTGGTTTTGTACGTCTGTTGGCACAACCAGAAGAGAGCCGAGCAATGGACATTCCCCCGGTTGTCTCATTGAATAAAGAAAAACATTGATTCATTTCATTCTTTTAGTACAACTAAAAGAATAGTTTTGGAGAGTTTCATCATTGCTTTATACTCATTTAGTCTTTAATCCCTCGTTTTCCTAAAACACTGTGTGCAAACTTCCACATAGCCACCAGGAGAGTCTCATTTAAAGAGTTTTGTTGATAAGATTTAGAATCTTGACATGTACAAATTTGGGAGTGATTTAGGCTTTGATAAGCTTTCAAAGGCCACATAATTGTGTATAAGATGAAATGGAGTAATGGCTACACAGATCTGACATTTAATTCACTACAGATGTCCACAGGGGTCTGAGCACATGAATACTTATGGGCATTTAGAGAATAGCTTTCCCTGCAGAGTGGGCTCAGCTGAGATGCAATACATCAACAAGTAAATAGCCTTAAATGGCAGCCACCATTTGTTTCTCATTTCTAAGAGGTATAAGTGGAATATGTTCATTGACAGTTTATAAACCATGGAGGTAACATCAAAGTACACTAACCCCATTCTAATTTTAGAATCACATAATAAAATAAATATAAGCCTTTCTCACTGCAGTGAGAGGAGGGCACTTTCCATCATTAGGTGGCACAACCTGACTGATCCTCCCAGTATGAAAGTCCAAGCAAAAATGATAGTAATTTTATATTTTGTACAATAGGTTTGTTATGTTTCTATGGCTGTTGTTTTATTGACTGACTGGAGTAACTAAGGGCTCAGGGCAGCTGATTGCTGGAGTCAAGGTGGGGAGCAAGCCCAGCCGCCTCATGCTGTTGAGCACCAGTAATACAGATCTGGGTGAATATAGTCCTTACCAGTCTCACAACTAAATAGAAATACATAGGACCCAGGAGCTGTGCACTTGAGCCAACAGAGGGAACTAAGCTCAAATGGTCCAAAAATGATTTCTAATACTTCACTTTTTAATAGTCTGTCCTTGATAGAGAAAACTTGAATCTGTGTTATTGAAGATTCCTAGATAGCAGACCTTCCTGGGTTCATACGGCCAGGGTGTGCCTTGGATTCTGCACACCCTTTCTAAATCTGCAGTTATCTCTGTAATCTCTCTGAGCCTGTGGATTAAACACAGAGAAAGGACAGTTACACCCAACACATGAAATGTTTCTTCTCATCGTTTCCACTCTGGCTCTTAATTTGACTCAGACCTACTTCATTCCAAGACACTCCTTAACATACTCTCCCATACTGTTTCCTCTTTCCACCTCAGTGGAAAAATCAGAATTAATTGTAAACACAATGAAGGGAGCTTTAAGCTTCTTTAAGAAAAAATAAGCATCTCTTTTAGGGGGGAAAGGAATGGTAGTAAAGATGATCTCAAAATCGTTTTTCCATGGTGTGAATACCGACTCTTCTGTGCACATCCCCTGTCTTCTCTTGCAGCCTGTGGCGGTGTGTTCAACTTCTCCACTGGACTCATCCACAGCCCTGCCTACTCATACTCAGACTACCCTAGCAATTTGTACTGTTTGTACAACATCACTGTGAGAGGCGACAAAGTGATTCTGCTCAAGTATGTGAGACAAATTCACCTTCTTAAGAAAATCATTTTAGCTCTATTCACAGGCAGTGGAGGGCACTGATCCTCATCAGAGCATAGAAGGGAGGAAGGGAGAGCGAGGTCCTTGTATAAACCTGGGAAATGGGCCCCCCACCCTCCACATAAGCCAATAGTGCCTGGTTAAGCAAGAAAACAGGCACTCTACCTGTTAAAATGGCTGTTACACTTTTCTAACAGTTTCAGAGGAGCTTCATGTAATGGGTGTAAAGTCATAAGGCTATCTTAAAATCAGAGTGTGGGGAGGGTAAGAGAAAGCAGTTTCCAGTTATTGAGCACTTATTATACACAAAAAGCCCTTTAACACTTTTTATAATTCTGTTATTTAATTCTTAAAACAGTCATATAAGGTATAATTATTAATCTCATTTAATTGATGAGAAAACTGAGGCTCCAGAGTCAAAACCATACTTTTAATGAGACTGACATACTAAAGTGCTGCTGAAATGGTAAATAGATATCAGTTCAGCTTGTCAAAACTTAATGTCAGTCAGACTTTAATATGCCCTTGACTGTAAACTCCTAGAAGCCCAGGGCCATATTTAACTCATTTTTACATCTCCAGTGCTTTTTGACATATTGAAGTCACTCAAAAAATGTTGGCTAAACTTTTGAACTGATTAGTATATTGTTTCTAGTATTTCCAATCAAGTAAAGCTTGGATGTTCTGCTTTTAGCCTTTGTATTTTATATTTTTAGAGAACTAAAGGTACTATTTAATGGATATCTAAATGGAGAACATCAGTATTAATAAGGTTCATTTCACAGGTTCATTGAGTTTGATGTGGTTCTCTCCACCTCCTGCTCCCAAGACTACCTGGCAATTTATGATGGTTATAACATCAGTGACCCACTTCTTGGCAAGTTCTGTGGTTCCAAGCTTCCACCAAATGTTAAGAGCAGTAATAATAGTATGCTCCTGGTGTTCAAGACAGATTCATCTCAAACAGCAAGAGGTTGGAAGCTATCTTTCCAACAGACATTGGGTAAGAATTTTGGACTTGTAAATCCATTTTTCACGACTGTTACTTTTTGCTTTATTTATTTTCCACCTGACTAAAGTTGCTTTTCATTTACATTTAGAGGAATATGTCATATAAAGTTTTGGTTTTTTAAATTATATATAATATATTCTGATATTTTTTTTTTTAATCACTCAACAAATCTACTTCTCTAGTATACTAAGGATAAAGTCTATCTGCCCAATCATCCATAAAATTGGTGGCAGTTGAGCCTAAAGGCAGTCCAGGGCCAGATCAAGAAAGAAGGCCCACAGCCTGTGTTGACTTAATCCTTAAAATGGTTAAGAGTATTGGAGAATTGTAAGTAAAGACTAAATGGTTGGATGACTTCTGGAAAGATCATAGTGGTACCAGTGTGGAGAAAGGCACAGGGGACCCTATGACCTGAGAAGGAAGAAGCTTATCATAGAATTCCGGATGGGAAATGTTGAAGGTTCAAACTGACACAGCAGGATGGAAATAGAAGAAAGGGTAGAGATCACAGTGGTACTCAGAAGGTAGAATATATTGGAAATGCGGCATTTGGAACTACTCTATTACTTGATATATTACATGAGGGCATGCTTTGTCGATGACTTCTTATGAGTAGCTTGTTGGATAGTGGTGCCTTAGGAGACTAAGATTTAGGGAAGATATATAATATTTAGTTTAGAGCATTTGGGGCTGAAGGGCCTATGAGATATCTAAATGAAGAAACACAGGAGGAAGTTGAAGGTTGAGAAACAATTTGGGCTGGAAATAATGATCTGGGCACTATCTAGAGGTAAAAGGAAAAGCTAAATGTGAGGATAAATAAAAAATAGCACCCCAGTTTATTCTCCCTGCATGTGAGAAATAATCAACAAAGAACTTCACATCGTATAAGGCAGTTGATCAATCCTCTGTTTATCTATACTCACAGCATCAGTGGCACAGTCTAAGGAAATTTATCCTTGACTCTGGAAAACGTTTTGATTCTTCTATTTGAATAAAGATGTGGTTAGTGTTCTGAAAATGAACACCTCACCAAAAAATTCACATTTTCTGTGATGTCTCAGAGAAACCTGGGGAGCTTTCCACAATAAGAGGCCTGACTTACTGTTCAAACTCTTTCTTTCTCTTTACCCCATGCTGTGGGCAACCTTCATGCCTCGATTCAAAGCAGAGCTTGCCTTAAACTTCTTTGCATTTGATGTGATTTTTGGTGTGTACGCATTTCTTGAGGGAAGCAATTAGAGAATATGTTTTGAAGGCGTCACGATAAGCCACAGACACCATGACAAATTGTATCAGAAAATCACTTCGTGGCCTCCCCTACTTAGTGGTATCAGAATAACTTGAAAGCAAGTCTCAGGGGCACACAGAGAGCATTACCTCAATGGCATTGCCTAAGCGGAGTGGTACACAAAGCACAGGAGGCTATTTTGAAAGAAAAATTAATTTCCCCCCGGCGATTGTTTTTGTGCAAAAGAACTCACATACCCTTGCCTTTAGCACCGACTTTAGGATCAAACGGCACATATTTGCATTTGCTCTTGTTACCTGCTTTCAGGTTGCTCTTCCTGTCCCTCGTATTTTGTCACATCCCCATTGAAACAGCCTTAAAGCACCCCACACACTGTCACGTGCACGAGGCTTGCCACTTAGCCAGTGTTCTCCAGCCTCATTAAGTTACTATGTTTTTCTGGGATACAAAGAAGACAGAAAAGAGGACTTTTTGTGGGTCTCACTGCACTGAAGTGGCACAGGAAGAAAAATCTTACACTGCCAAAGGCACTGCTCATCCCTGAGCGTTGGACACGTTCAGTCAACTGCTATTCCCCCTGGTCACAGTTAGAGAAAAAGTCCCTGTGCAGAGGGCAGACACCGAGGCCATCAGGTGGCAGCTTAGTGCTGCTGCTGCGTTTCGTGAGGGTGCTTCTGCCTCCCTCGTCTCCACACACCACCAACCCCTTGGAAATGTTTAGACTATTCTAAGTAATTTCCAGTGATAATTTTGTATTGAGAACCTAAGTGTCATAATTTTGAAATGTGTGGTGTCACAAGGCTTCTGAGACCACACATACGAGTTAACCGATCATGCCCCATAACTTTAATCTTGTTTTGATTGTTTGTTGTTTGTGGTGAGGAAAAGGGGAAGACAAATAAGAGTAGGTTGAACTCTGGAGTTTATGAAGTCTTTTAGTTACAGATCTGGATAAAAAACGTAGACTTGGCTAATAGGATGCAGCCTTTGCATCCACCACATCCGTTTAAAACTACCCTGTGTTTCCTGTAAAGAAGATAAAGCAACTTTGTGGACCAGACAATGGCTTTTTGTTTCCAACGCTGTCAGTTCAGCCTGGAAAACAGTATTTGCACAGAATAAATAGTTAGTGTGAAGAGGAGACTCTTTTAGTCTGCAACATCTCAGTTCAGTTTATTTCATTAGAACACTAGAGTTTTGCAGTTTACTATTTAGATTACACACTTGGCGATACTTTATAAACATCTGCTTTAATTTTTCAGAAATCAGTAAAGAGCCAGCTCACATAATTACGTGATTATTAAGTAAACGTGTCCTTGTGCATATGTTATATTTGCATTGCTAATGGATCTGAACATATTTTGGGGAAGTATCCCCTAGTTTGTTGTTAATTACTAAATATGTAGTGAAATTGGTTGGATCTATTCTTTCATGGAGCTGCAGCTGTGAAGGGCCCACGTAGTGGGATATCAGGGCAGGGGAGGCTGAGCAGGCACTTCACAGGAGCTGACCTCTAACTGCAATGGAATCCGCCTTCCCATTCTCTCTGCACTCTAATGCCACATGAATAATTGATCCTGAATGACTTATAACCAGTAAAATGATCATACTGGGCCTTAGGGACCTGTGAAACCCTGGAATTAGCTGAAAATCTGAGCATTTTTCTTCAGAGAGTACATAGCTTTCATCTGATTGTCAATGGTGTCTCTGATCTCATCAAGTTTGAAAGCCATCGGTCCTGTGGATTTGGCTGAAGTGGTCATGCTCCACAGTGCAGATTCAACATTTACAAGTACCTTTTATTCTGTGAACTTCTGCTAGTTGAGTTTCTGCCCCTCCTTTACCACAGGATCTGCTTTGGCCATGACCTTGCTCACTGATGTCACTCGTGAAGCATTTCAGACTTGCAAATGTGTTGTTAAACCTGCAAAGCCCTGTATCCTCTTATTATGCTGGTGTCACGATGCAGTGCTGCTCGGTCAGCCTATTCATGACATGCTCATACCTGGGATACCAAACTGGTGGATATAGGGTTAGATCCAGGATTTACAGTACATTTACTTACTGTGTAGTACGGTCATTTCATTTGTTTCTGAAGCAATGTATTGCGTAACACTTTGGCAAAATGTCAGGGTCAAACACTGAACTTGACCTCATTAGGTATGAAGTTCATAAGCATTTGGACCAGTGAGTTGTCAAGGAGAGTGTGAAGTGTGACCCCTTCAGGATGACATCCTAGAAGGACAAGGCGTTGCCCTAGAGAAGATGGCAATATTAGGGACAAAAGGACATCAGTGAGTAGAGGTTCATGTCCCCTAAGGCTGTAAATCCTAGACACACAACTAACACTCCTGGCTCCCTGTTGCCCACGGCCCATGTGCCAAGGATGAGGGCCACTGTCTGTCTTCCTTCATCCAGAGTATTTGTCATACAGGGGATGAGTCAGGTAGCATTAGGTCAGACTCACAGACCTTTGCTGTGAAAGAAAGGCAAATATACCAAAGTGCGTGTTTAACAAGGACAAAGTGAATCATAGCCCACAAGGTGAGGACACGTCCAAATTGGAAGAGCTGCAGACCAGAAAGTAGGTGGCCAACGGCTTCATTACATCATTACCTGGTGCGATGCTTTAGAAAAGTCCTATAATAGTTCTGAGCTCAATTTTATCCATTAAAAAAGATTACCACTTTCTGTCTTTTGAAGTATTACCACTTTCTGTCTTTTAAGAATGTGATTGGGATGAAGTAGACACTTCCTGTAAAGTATTGCACATGTCAAAGAGAAAGACCCTTTGTATTAGAAAGTAACATTGAAGTCCTGGCTTTCTGCAGGGCTCCATGTCCGTCCCCCCCCCCACCTTATCTCTGAAGTGGGCGAGGTTGATGGGTCATTATTATCAACAGGACCACTTCATGGTACGACTTCTGGTTCTTACCCATTTTTCAGTGAAATCTCACCAGCAAACCCTAAAGTACATTTTATAACTTAAATCTGAAATCACCCAATTAATTCTAAGGCTTTGCAGAGGCCTAGCACATAATTGTTACTCCAACAATATTGGCTGTATGAACAAAATAAAGAATAAGTGAATAAATTATGCCTACTTTATAATTATGTTATAGTACGCACAATAAATAAAACACATACATTATATTATATCTAGATATGCTTCATTCTCAAAATGCAATCATGCTTCATATAGTTCAGCTGTTACTTGGGATAGTAAATTGATCGCTTTTACTCTTAGAGATTTAGAACTACAAGATCAGATTCAACATTTGGGTCATGTGTGTCTGGTCTCTGGATTTTTGCCTGCTACCTTAACATCTGAAAATGTCTCTCAAACATGCTGCAGGAAAATAGGTGCCATGGTGGGATGAAGTTGAGGGAGCTGAAAAAGGGTTTGCTTGTAAGAGAAAACAGGAAAAGACAGAAGGAGAGACAGAGAAAGCTGGTGAAACCGGGCCCCAATGATGGAAAACGTGGTCACAAGAAATGGAGAAAAATACAAGAATATGTTAAATTCCCTTTGGCTTCTAGTCATTTTTCAGTGCCACAGTTTTGGTGTTAAGCTTGGGCCTTGAGAGGCATTCTAAAATTCTGTAGCAAAACAATAAAATAATCAACTTCAAAATATTCAATGACACTAAATATCAATGTGTGTATGTCTCTATGCGCTTCTTAGCAGCCTGGTATAAGCTGCCCACCCACATTACTTTTAAAAGTGCAAGTGCAGTAAGACAGCTGAATTATAGCTTGAATAATTTTATAAGTTGCTGTCAAAGAGCTCTGAGTGTAGCAATAATGGGGGTCTTACTCGAAAGCCATGTTGTCTGTCTGTTCTCTTAATGTCATTTGCTCCCTCTGATAAAGTCTGAGAATGAGGTGAGCTGAAATTGTAAACCCATTTGCAGAAAACTAGACTAAGCGTATTTCCGCCCTATTTAAGCCTTGTAACTTTCACTAGTGATGGGACTTCTCTTGGGAGCTGATGCCAAAGACAAGGTTATCTGCAGTTTATCCTTTGTGTGTTTTACTGAAAAGGGTTTTTTGCTGAGCTGGGAATGTAGAAATACGATAAAGAAACTAACAAATGCTTAGTTCACCCAAAACCTTACAAAAGCAAGTAGACAAGAGTAAAATTCCAGATCAGCAAAAAGAAAGGAAAGGTTTTTATTAAAATATATCCCAGCATCAAGAGTCTGTGCCCACCCCTCCCCACATAACCAGATTACTGCCCCTGGTCTTGAAGGGACCATTGTTGGAAAATAAAACCAGATGGTATTGTGGAGACCAAGCTAAGTGATAAAAGTGAGTTAATGGTAAATTATAAGATAACACTTTGAAAAATATTCAGGTTAACAAGAGCTGGAAACAATTATTCTTTATAACTTAAGCCATACCAGACCTCCCCAAAATGTAACCCAGTTTTGTCTCAGATAATTGGACATTTTTGGGTTAAATTTTTTGTAACCATAGATTCTCTATAATCATTATTCTTACTCAGGTCAGCCTGGCTTTTGTGTAGTGTTCCCAGGAGCATGCAAACTATATCTGATTAGCAGTAAACATTCAAAAAAATTATTTGACTGTAAATCAGTTGTTTAGAAATGAAACATTATTAGGGCTATTAGACTGTATTTATCCTGATAAATGAAAAAAATCTGTTAACTTTGTGTGGTAGCTTTATGTTCTGCTCACTCCCAAGTAAAGACTTGTCACAAAACTCCCCAGGCATAGTGATAATGGCCCCAGTCACTGAGCATCTACCTGAGGTGCTTTACACAGATACCTCATCTAATCTTCACGACTACCCCAAGGCAGGGACTATCCCACTTTACCGAGGAGGAAGCCAGAAGTGAAGAGATTAAGTACTGTGTCTGCAGCACCAGGGTTCCTAAGAAGTTGAGCCGAGCTTGGAACCAGGTGGTACTGTCTTCCAAACCCGTTGGTTTCCTAATCAGTCCAGATCATCTCTGTGGCCATCAATAAGCCGGGGACCAAGGGAGGTTCTGGGGGAGTTTTCTCAGAGGCAGGTCATTTCTTTTCTTACTTTTTTGGGTAGATAGAACTACTTTTCTCCACTTTTATCTTCTCATTTGACACTGCCTGCTTTCTAGTAGTAGCATTCCAATTTGTACCGGGTCCCAAATAATATATTTGGTAATATACTATTGTATATAAATATTGCATATAACTACAGCAGTCCCTCTTTCCTCCTTTCCACAAGGAAAGATATAATATATATTTTAATGAAATACATGGTTTACAAGTAGTATAATTCAGTGTAATTATATAATAACATTTATATTATATACTATAATGTTTTATTATAAATAATTATATATTATATAATGTTACACTATATGAATTTATTATATATTATATTTATATTATAAACTTTACAAAATATTCTTATATAAATATATAATGTATATTTTATTATATAGAAGATATTTAAATAATTATAGTATTTATATTATAAATAATACTTACATTTACAAATAACAATTTATATATGAAATAAATATGCATATACATTTTCAAATTTTTGATAACTTGATTTTGTAATTGCCAATATTGAGTAAATAGAGTATTGCCTGTTTAAAATAGTGTTGCTGCACACTGCTGTGTCCTGAATTTTACAAATTAATAACTTTGCTCTGCTTGCTGAAATCTAATACTCAGAGATTAAATTTTCTTAAGTAACAGACCTAACATAATTTATCATCGCAAATTTTTAGCTAGAGAAGCGTTTTCCTTACAACCTACTCCTTAGGCAGTGTCTAAAGTCTTTTAGTGATATTTTTATTGTTGTCCTGCTCATTGTTTTTTCACAATCAAATATGCCACAAAAGTCAACAAAATTATCTTTAAAAACAGGTTAATACATAAAACCAAAAAGTCATTTGTTTACAAAGATTATATGTACACACACACATGCACATACATTCACACACATGCACACATACATAATGTTTATAATACAGTAATAACTTTATAAATCAGGAAATATATTTAATTTAAATAATTCCCCTTATAAACTTAGACTAGAAAGCAAAAATCCATCTAATAAGAAATATTTATATTTTCTATACATTCCTCCATTGCTTGTTCAATAATAATATGCAGGCAATGAGTGTTTTCCTATTCTTGAGAAGTTTACTAGGTAGAAGAATCGGCAAAAAACGTAAATTTGGTATGGTAAGTGCTTTTTGACAGAAGTATGTGCAGAGGACAGTGGAAGAAGAAAAGAAAGGATCTGTGGTACTTTGGTATATAGTAAAGAGGACACGAGATTGTTAGAGAAAGCAGCTCAGAGAATATGAACCCTCAATTATATTGAAATTGTTATGAATGTAAGCTCTGGAGCTGGACTTCCTAAGTTCAAACCGAGTTCTTACACATTCCAAGTTTGACAGTGGACAGATGACCTATCCTCTGCCTTGATTTTCTCCTCTGTAAAATGGGCACACTAATAATAACTATCTCATAGGGCTGTGGTGAAGATTACACTAAAGCATTCCCTGACTCTCATTTGGCATGCAGTAAATTTTAGCTATATATAGTATCAACTTGGAAGGGCGAGAAGACATTCACTGGGAAACAGACATTGCGTGGGAAAAATAAAGCTTGCATAAAGTTACAGATGCGTGCGTTTCAGAGGCTACAGGCTGCCTGCCCATTGTATGGTAATGCTTTGGGGTACAGGTGGCTAACAAGGGAAGCTGAGAGCGAAGAGATAAGCCGGGGCTGGCTGTGGAGGGCTTTGTCTCACCTGCGGAGGGAAAGCCTTGATTGTTTTGTGCTGAGAGTACTAAGACCTAATTAGATTTGGTTTTGGTTGGTTGGTTTTTTGCTTTTTTTAACCCTTACCCGAGGATATTTTTTCCATTGCTTTTCAGAGAGGGGGAGGGGGAATTGAAAGAAAGAGAGAGAAACATTAATGTGAGAGAGACACATCGGTCGGTTGCCTCCCGCACGCAGCCCAACCCAGGAAGGGATTGAGCTGCGACCGAGGTACGAGCCCTTGGCCGGAATCGAACCCAGAACCCTTCAGTCCTCGGGCCCACGCTCTAACCACTGAGCCAAACAGGCTGGGGCGGATTTGGTTTTGAAAACATTCTTGCACGTGTGAGGATGATGTTTTGAAGTAGGGGGCAGCAAATTTAGGCAGGAAAAAATTCGGAAAGCGTTGCGATAGTTAAGGCAGGAGGTGATAGGAGCAGTGGCAGTGTGAAAATAAAGAGGGGGATTGAAAGGAGAAATACTTAAGATGTGGAATCAACAGGACACAAGAGTGTTTGAACGAGGTAGTGAGGGAGCAGGAAAAAAATGATGGTCCTAAGGTTTCTGGACAGTATTCTGTGATGCCACCACCAAATATAAAATTTCTAGAAGAGCACCAGGTTTCGTAGGAGAAATAATAATGTTTGTTTTCGGCATGGAAAATTTGGTGCCTTTAAGATAGCCAGCTGACGTTCAGTAGGTAGCCAGGTAGGAGAGTCAGAAGCTCAGTAGAAAGGTCTGTCCTTCTCACATGGCACATACACATTTAAAATTATCCTCTCTCCCAGTGGATTGACTCATGTCATTCTGCAATATCCTGGTTTTATTTGTTTGTTTGCTTAATATATCTTTATTGATTTCAGGGAGAGGAAAGGAGGGGGAGAGAGAGAGAGAGAAGCATCAATGATGAGAGGGTCATTGATCGGTCACAGCCCGCAACCCGGGCATGTGTCCTGACCGGGAATCGAACCCCGATCACCTGGATCCTAGGCCGACCTCAACCGCTGAGTGACGCCCGGCCGGGCCCGTTTTTAATGCTTCCTGCCTTCCTGTCTACTTTCTCTGATGTAGTGTAGCTTCCCTAGCTTCCTTTCCATTCACGTTTGCATAGTATATTGTTCAGTCTCCTCACTTTCAGCCTTTTGCTATCTCAAAGACTATATTTGGATTTTGTTTTGCTTTATCCTTCAGTTGGAGAATTTAATGCATTCACATCAAATAAAATTGCAAACATTATTGGATTTAAACAGACGGTTGCATTACTGGGATCCTGTTGGTCCCACCTTTTCTTATGTTGTTTTTTTAAATTATTCTTTCTTGCCTTTTTTTAATTGATCAGTTTTTATTACTCTTTAAAATATATATTACGTGTACATTTTTTTATTCTTCTTTTGGTGGTTACATTAGAGATTATAATATTCACTCTTGACTCATTAGAAGCTAACTTAAAACTAATCCTTTTACTACTTCATGATAAGTCAAGGACCTTAAAACCTTTTAAGTTCATTTACCCACTTCCTGTCTTTTGTGGTATTAATGTTAATTATATTAATTGTGTATATTTTAGGCAATAAAACATTTTCATTGTTTCATGCAATTAGTAATGATATATACTTACCCTTGTTGTTTTTTCTTCCTCAATTTCTATGCTTCCGTAGGGGTTGCATTACTTTCTTTTAGAAGAACTCCATTTAGTGGTTTTTGATTTATTGCACAACTTCTGGTAAAAACTTTTGTTGGTTTTTGTTCTTCAGAAAAAGACTTTATTTTGTCTTAAATTTAGTGGGATATTTTTTTCTGAATATAGAATTATAATTTGGCATTTATTTTATTCAGCACTTTATGATGCTATCCCATGGTCATCTGGATTCTATCCTTTTGGTTAGGAAGTCACTGAAGGGTACTTTCTGTGCTGTCCATACTGTGAGACCCCCAACCCACTTCATCCCTTTGTAGAATGCTGTGTTCTACAATGAGCTATCACTGTGTGTGTGTGTGGGTGTGGGTGTGGGTGTGGGTGTGGGTGTGTGTCTGTGGGTGGGTGGGTGGGTGTGTGACTATTTTGACCAGGATTATCGGATAATGTGGTTTTAATTTGCATTTCCCTAAAGGTGAACAATTTTCTTGTGCTTTTTTGTTATGTTAAATCATCTTTGCTGAAATATCTATTCATATATTTTGCCTATTTTCTAATTAGGTTATTTGTTTTTTCAGTGTTGGGCTTGAGAATTCTTTATACATTCTGAAAGAGTAGTCCTATGTGGTTCCCAAATATTTTCTCCCAATACATAGCTTGTCTTTTCATCCTTTTAAATTCCTTTCTTAGCCCCAAAGCTTTTAATTTTGATAAAATCTGGTTTATCCATTTTTTCTTTTATATATCATGCTTTTGATGTTGATGCTAAGGACTCTGCCTATCCTGAGGTCTGAAAGATTTTCTGCCCTGAATTCACATAAAAGTTTCATGGTTTACATTTTTCATTTTATGTCTATGATCCATTTTAAAGGAATTTTTGTTTAATGTCTGAGGTTTAGGTTGATGTTAACTTTTTGCCTCTGATGTCCCATTGCTCCAGCACCATTTGCTGCAAAGACTATCTCTCCATTAAATTGTTTTTGCACCTTTGTAATAAATCAGTTGGGCATATTTGTGGGGGTCTATTTCTGGGTTCTCTATTCTGTCCCATTGATTTGGTATCTAAACCTCCACCAATATTGCACTGTCTTGATTACTATTGTTATACAGTAAACCTTAATATATGATAGACTGATTTCTCTTACTTTATTCTGCTTTGTCAAGATTATTTTAGCTATTCGAAGGCCTGTGCCTTTCCATGTAAACTTTATATAAACTTTTTTAGGTTGACGTAAAAATCTTGCTGGGATTTTGATAGGAGTTGCATCAATTTGGGAATAATTGTCATCTTTATTATATTGAGTTTTCCAATCTGGGAACACATATGTCTCTTCATTTATTTAGATCTTGTTTGATTTCTTTTATCATTTTGTAATTTTTAGCACATAGATCCTATATGTGTTTCACTGTGTATACCTCAGGATAGTGTTTTCTTTGGAGCAATTGGGTTTTTAGTTTTGATTCCCACATGTTTATTGTTAGTATATATAAATGTGATTGATTTTTGTGTATTGCTCTTATATCCAGAGTTTTTGCTGAACTCACAATAAATGTTCTAGGAATTTTTGTGCAAATAATGGGATTCTTACATTCAGAAACAGTATCAATTTCACTCTTTCCTTTCCAGTGTGTATATTGTTTTCCTTGCCTATTACACTGGCAAGGATTTTCAATAATATGCTTAATAAAAGTGGTGAGAGAGAAAAATGTTCTTGCCTTGTTTCTAATCTGGAAGAAGAGCATTTAATTTTTACCATTAAGTATTATCTTAGCTGTGGAATTTTTGTAGATACTCTTTTCAAGTTGAAAAAATTCCCTTTTATTCCTGGTTTTCTGAGTGTTCTTATCATGAATGTGTTGGATGTTGTCAAATTCTTTTTCTGCATCAGTTGGTATGGCCATATCATTTTGTTTAGTAAATCATTTTTGAAATTTCAAAGTTGGCAAGAATAATTCTCATGAAATGCTCATAATGATACACACGGTGTTTTCAATAATACCTAAATAATGCAAAATAAGTTAAAAGATAATAAAATTATCATTATCCTATGTTTTTTATACATTGCAGTGTTCTCTTCCTAGTGACTTTAACTACTGATTAGCTGCTAAATTACTTTTCTCTTAGTAAATTACCTTTTTTTTAGTATTTTAGTTTTATAATTCCCAAATATTACCAGACTAAATATATATTCTAAGTTAAATTAGGCTGGTTTTCAAATTAGGATATCTAAAATGAGTCAAAGAGAGTGACATTCGAAAAAACAAACAAAAAAATAACAACATACAACTCATGTTACAAAAACCATTAAATTTTTTTTTTGCATAACATAAATACTTAAAAGGTTGTACATGATTGAGGTTAGGAGTAAAAGAATAAATTCAATTTACTTTTAGAGAAAAAACACATGTTCATGTGGAACCTAGTTGAATTTTTAAAACAAATTCACTGTTTTAGGACAGTTGTATACTGGGCTTTGAAAACCACAAGCTCTCTTGGTTCATCCCATTTCCCTAAAGCAACAGCTTAAAATGCTTTTATGTCCTACTTCCTGTGCATCACTGAGCTTCCTCCAACTGCAAGCTAAGGCTGCAGCTGGCTCACCAGGAAACAGGAAAATGCTTGAAGTCAGGCCAACTTTAATCAGACTGCCAGCCAGCCACCATTTGTCCAAGTAGTGGCTGTCTAGTGATGGATAGAGATGCTATCCAGAAGACCTCAATAAAACATCAGCCACATGTCATGTCAGCCACAAAAATGTCAATTCTCAGGGTAGCTATTTAGAAATGTATCAGACTCCATAAAGCCTTCAAGATGGTTTGCTTAGATAATACAGCTATTTCTTACATTATCAGATTTATCCTGGCTTGAGCTTTACTCTGAAGTTTAATAATTGGGGAGAAGTAATCTAGGATTCAGTTACTGATTTTTAATTAAGTAGATCTTGACCCAGATCTCACTGCTTACTCTGGGTTTATATTTCCAATATTTTTGTAGCCAAAAATTTTCTTTCTCTGGAGAAATAGCTTTTTGTCGTGCGTGCTTCCAATTTGGGGAAGAAGGTTGGAGTGACATTGCAGAGTGCTCCTGACACACACAGCTTGACTGATGGAGACACTGATGGATGGGAGCTCACCAGAGGGTAGAAAAATGTGTAGTGACAAGGAAGTTGATGGGTTTATGATGCTAAAGCACATGTCAAGGTTTAGGTCTTATGCTAGTTTTTATAAAAAGAATTTTAATATAGTAAATAAATATTATTTTCTTATGTATGAAACTATTTCATATTCAGAGTATTCCTATTCTACTCAGCTATTGTTGAAATACAGAAATAGTAATGTGGTAATAATACTTTTTGGTGGATAACCCTTCATCTTTGTAGTTCCCAAAGGCACATGTTTATGTTACCTTTTGCCATAGGAGGAGCAAAAGCACAGAGCATTTGTACATATGTTTAGATGTAAAAATTGGAAAGCCCTGGCCTGTGTTGCTCAGTGGTTAGAGCATTGGCCTGTGCACTGGAGGGTGGAGGGTTCAATTCCCAGTTAAGGGCACCTACCTGCGTTGCAGGTTGGATCCCTGGTTCCGGTCACAGCATGTGCAGGAGACAACCAATGGATGTGTCTCTCTCACATCGATGTTTCTCTCTCTCTCTCCCTCCCTCCCTTCCACTTTTCCACTCTCTCTAAAATTCAATGGGAAAAATATACTCAGGTGAGGATTAACAACAACAACAGAAGGAGAAACATACAGAATAATATTGAATGCAAACTATAACTGAAGTTATTTTTAAAAAAGAGTGGGGGAATCAGAGCAATTATAACAATATCCTGTACCATACTAACACCAAAAGGAGTTTGCTCGTATGTGACTTCACTCATGCTACTCATGCATTTACTTCAATCATTTGACCATTCATATAATTATATTTACTCATATTCATATATAATATGTGTTATAGAAGTCATTCAGATAATGTATTATTTTAATTATTTGACTATTTTGGAAAGGATTATCTGTGATAATGTTAGTTTTTCATTTTTATTATTTTGTGTGTATCTTTAAGAATTAAGCAATGTGCTTTATTACAGTTTGATAAGTCAAGTTATTTATTGGTTGAATATTACCGTAATAAGGGTGCATAACAAACCAACTAAATCTCAGTGGTTTATACCAGAGCATTTATTTGTATCACCATCGGTCTGTAGACTGCTTTGCCTTCCTCTGTTCCTGGCTGCAGGCTAACTTTGCTTGGCTCTAGACCTCAGGCTGGGCTCAGGCCTGCTTTATATCTACTGTCTCTTTCACCAGCAGTCATGGGAGCAGGGGCTCGGGGTGAACCACAGGGGTACGAAAGGCCAAGCAAAAGACACAGGCCCATTTAGGGCCTCTTTCCACTTCATGACCAGTAATATTCCAATGCCTAAAGCAAGGCATATGGTCAAACCTAACATCAAGGGGACAGAAAAATGTCCTCTGCCCATTCTAGTGCACAGCAAAGAGAGAAACTGATGACAGAGGGGCCGGAGAATTAAGAATCAGCCGGGAAGCCTTGCCTCTGGCCTCGGGTCCCTGCCTCCCCTCCCAGCGCTCGTCCCCGCCTGCACCTGGGACAAGAGAGGCGGTTCCTGGGCATGACCAAGCCGCTCGCCCACCTGCCCGGGCTGGGCCGAGGTGCCACTGGCTTCAGCACCCGGTCAGGCACTGGGCCCCCCCAGGATGCCAATGATGCTGTGGACAACCGCCATGCGCCTCTGGGCAAGAGGACCATCGGGGGACCAGATGAAGAAAAGCCAGGCGTGGGACAGCAAAGGTGAGGAACTGAATGACACCAACTATGACGAGTTTAATGGGTATGCGGGGAGCTTCTTCTCAAGGGGGCCCTGGGAAACGGACCATGAGGAAGTGGATGCCATTTACACAGCTCTGGATACAAGGATGGATGAAAGGAGAAAAGAAAGAAGGGAGCAAAGGGAGAAAGAAGAAATTGAGAAATACGGTACGGAACACCCCCAAATCCAACAGCAGTTCTCAGATCTCAAAAGGAAGTCGGCAGAAGCCACAGAGGAAGAGTGGCTGAGCATCCCTGAGGTTGGCGACACCAGGAACAAACGCCAGTGGAACCCACGCTATGAGAAGCTGACCCCTGCTCCTGACAGCTTCATTGCCAAACATTTGCAGACTGGAGAGAACTGTACTTCAGTGGATTCCTGACAAACTCAATTTGGAGGTCTTAACACACCCTATTCTGGTGGGCAAACACTCCATACACAGGTGGATGACACCCGGATTGATGACACCTGGCACAGGTGAGCTAGACATGAGGAAGATTGTCCACGCTGATGGACATGAGGCTGAGCCAGGTATCAGAAAGGCCTGGCTGCTCCTAAAGTCTGTTCAGGAGACAAACCCTCACCACCCCCAGCCTGGATCCCATCCACCTGCCTGGAGGAAGTGACCGGAAAGCTGCAAGTTGCTGGGAGCTTCATCATGAAGGGGACGCAGATGTGCCCTAAGAGTGAAGACGTCTGGTTAGGAGCAGCCAGGTTGCAGCCTGGGGACACTGCCAAGGCCCTGGTGGCCCAAGCTTTCCGTCACCTCCCACAGTCTGTTAGGATTTACATCAGAGCGGCAGAGCTGGAAACGGACATTCATGCCAAGAAGCAGGTGTTTTGGAAAGCCCTGGAACATACACCCAACTTTGTTCACTTGTGGAAGGCGGCCCGCTGGGCTGGAAGAGCCTGGAGACGCTAGAATCCTGCTCAGCAGAGCGGTGGGGGTGCCTCCCTCTAGCGAGGCTGGAGACCTGCGAAAATGCCCTCGAGGTCCCGAACAAGGCCCCTGAGAACATCCCCACACCGGTACATCTGGGTCCCCGCCGCCAGGCTGCAGGAGGGCTGCGGAAACACGCAGAGGGTGCAGCTCATCCGCCCAGCCGCCGCCGCCCCGCGCGCCAGCCGGTGGATCCAGGATGTCCAGGGGGTGCGGGGCTGGCAGTGTGGCCACCCGCCGGGCAGCCCTGTGAGCCGTGATGGGCACTGGGATGGAGGAGGGCTCGGAAGCCCACCTGGATGGAAGATGCCCCCCGCTGCGTGGCCCACAACGCCCTGGAGTGCGCACGAGCCATCTACACCTGCGCCCCAGAAATGTCCCCAGCGTGAGCGGGTGACTGCGAGCCGCGGACCCCGAGAAGAGCCGCGGCACCGGGGAGCCCCGGAGGCGCTCCTGCAGAGGCCGTGGCCCCGTGCCCCAAAGCGGAGGTGCTGGGGCCCAGGGGCGATGCGCGCGGCGGAGCATCCCGGCCCTGGCCTTGCACGCAGCGCGCGGCGGGGAGGCCTGGCCCGGGCCCTGGAGCTGGAATCCGGGTGCACCGAGAGCGAGCGCGCCTGGCGGCTGCGGGCAAGGCTCGGAGCAGCGCACCCGCTGCCACCCGTGTTCGTGAAGCCCGTGAGGCTGGGGTGGGTGCTGGGAGCATCGGGGAGCTCTGCGAGGAGGCCCTGAAGCACCACGAGGATTTCCCCGAGCTGCGGGCGAGGAAGGGGCAGGTGGAGGAGCAGGAGGGGCGGGCGGACAAGGCTCGGGAGGCCACGGCCAGGGCCCGAAGAAATGTCCCCGCTTCACACCCCTGTGGCTTTTGCTCTCCGGGCTAGAGGAGAAGACTGGGCAGCTGGCCCGAGCTCGGCCCATTTTGGAGAAGTCTCGCCTGAAGAGCCCAAAGAACCCCGCCCGGCCTGTGGCTGGAGTCTGTGCGGCGGGAGTACCGGGAACAGCCCGCGCGCCCTCAGCCCGCGCTGCGGGGGCCGGCCCCGGGCCCTGCGGTCCGAAGCCGGCTTCCTGGAGGCGAGGCCCCAGCTGGAGGCCAAGGGTGTCCGCGCCCCGAAGTGTGAGCACGGCCCGCGCGTGCTCCTGGCCGTGGCCAAGCTGCTTTGGAGCCAGGGGAAGACCAGCGAGGCCAGGGAGAGGCTCCGCCGCGCCGTGAAGATCCCCAGGGACCTGGGGGCCCCCGCGCGCCCTTCTGCGCGTTTGAGGCGCAGCGCGGCACCCGCGCGGGGGGGGGGGGGGGGGGGGCGGGGGCGGCCGCAGCAGGTGAGGGGCGCCGCCAGACCGCGGAGCCAGGCCCCGCGAGCGGTGGGGCGCCCTGTCCAGAGCCTGCCGTGGGGGGGGGGGGGGGGGGCGGCAGGGCCCCAGCTGTCCGTCCTGCTCTGGAATGAAAGGTTTTCTAGGTAACCTGTAAACAAACAAACAAACCAGAATCATCCAATCTACCGCTCAGCCTGTGGCAATATGTGCCAACGACTTACGGATTCTGGATCTGGGGTTCCTTGTCGGAAGGAGACTGTTTCTGTCTTATGACATTATTATTAGTAGCAGCAGTAGCAGCAGTAGTAGTGGTGGTGGTGATATTGTATAATAAGTGTGTTTAACGGCACTTACTGTTATAGCCCTGTTCTCATTCTGCCCTTATTAACTTATTAGTAACAATTAACAAGTAGTAATAAAATATAAGCTTGAATTGTTTTTTAATCCTCCTGTGAGGGTATTTTTTCCATTGGCTTTTTTAGAGAGAGAGGAAGGGAGGGAGAGGGGAAGGGAGAAGGAGAAACATACATCTGAGAGAGATACACTGAGTGTTTGCCTCCCACAGGTGCCCCGACTGGGCGGGGGATCGGACCTGCAACCCAGGTACATGCCCTTGATGGGGAATCAAACCCTTGACCTTTAGGCGCACAGGCCGAAGCTCTACCACTTGAGCCACACCAGCCAGGGCTATAACTTGAATTTTTAAAAATAGCATTTAGTTTTCTGGAGCTGATATATTAATAGAATAAAGCCCAGCAGCAGCATTTTTCTGTACACAAACCTCCAAGTCTTTATTGCCCCTTGCTACTCCAGCCCAGACCAGGGCAGTGTCCTCTTATCTGGTATCACCTCCTCCAGCCCTGTTCCCTTACATGTAAATGGTACCACCAGATGCAATTTTAGATCAGACGGGACTAGAAAGTGCATCCTGATCCTACCCCTCCTCTGATTAAAACCTTTCCAGTGGACCGCATTGCCCACAGAATAAAGTCTAAATGTCAAATTCTGTACTCTGACATTTGAGGCCCTCTATAGAACAGCCCATCCTGTTTCCTAATCTTCACATTATTCTCTTTCATGAACTCTGTTGTTTTCACAAAAAGAATTTGGCTTTCCTACGCGTGTAATGTGAACTCTTGTCCACTTAACTTTGGTTATGAGTCACTGTCAGCCTAGAATTGCCAGCACCAACCCCATCTCTATCTGGTCTTGTCCTATTTATCCTTCAAGGCCAGATCAAATGTCCCCACCCCCTTGAACATTCTAGATCCTTATAGCCGGAAGTAATCTCCCCTTCTTGCAAAACTCACGAGACTTTTCCTGCCTCTTTTATGGCAGGAAAGTTTCTAAATTGTACTATCATTATTTATCTTTGTGATTTTTTTAATGCTCACCTGAGGAGTGAGGATATTTTCCATTGATTTTTATTTTTTATTTTAGAGAGAGGGGGAGAGGGAGAGAAAGAGAGGAGAGAGAAACATAGATGTAAGAGAGACACATAGATTGTTTCCTCCCACATGCACCCCAACTGGGGCCAGAGATTGAGCCAGCAACCCAGGTACTTACCCTTGACCGGGAATCAAACCTGAGACTCTCCAGAGCACAAGCCAACTCTCTAACCACTGAACACACCAGCCAGGGCTATCTGTGTCTTATCATTGCTATTGAACAACTATTCGTCTTTTTTCCACCTCAATACTAAATATATTTCATTCACTATTAAAACACTATTTATTGAATAAATAAATAAATTTATCAGTTCATTAATATCTTAAGTAATTGTTCTTCCCTGCTAAGCATGTTAATAAACTTAAGTGGTTTCCTTAAGTAAGAATCAGTTAATACCAAAATAAAAGCTGGGCAAACTCCAATTCTTTTTTTTTTTAGTTTACAGGCCTGTTTAATATGAAAAGAATTAT
Organism: Miniopterus natalensis; assembly: GCF_054644295.1. Lineage (NCBI taxonomy): Eukaryota > Metazoa > Chordata > Mammalia > Chiroptera > Miniopteridae > Miniopterus > Miniopterus natalensis. The sequence continues at coordinate 117,628,961 of NC_142081.1, read as the reverse complement.
TAGAGTCATATCATGAAGCACTGTGCATTGCTTTGGTTTCAGAATAATTCTGTCCTAGATACCATATATGGAAATATCAGAGACTGGGCCTTTGTAAGAATTTCAGCTCCAGAAAACGTCTGACTACGCCAATAATCTATACTTTGACCGGACTTAGGAGCTGAGGACAAGGCAGTCTGACCTACTAAATAATGCATCTCTTCTGAAAAACAGTGCCCGTTGATAGCCTTAGCCTCTGAGGAGGGAGAGCTGCCATTGTGCCTATTTCCTGCCAAGCTCCAAGTCCAAAATCTTAGTGCCCCCTAATGTTGAAAGCAACCCTTTCACTGTTAATAGCTAAATAAATGGAGTAAGAAAAATAAGTGACTCATTGCTCTAAACAATAAAAGTTTCCCTTTGAAATAAAAATTTATAAATTTTCCAAAAGAAAAGTGAAGACCAATGTCAGTGAAATTTAACTTTGAAAGGAGTAATGATCTATATTTGTGTAGAATGCAAGCTTTATGGACATTCCTTTGAGCACCTATTTAATCTCTAGTCCTTGAGGGCTATCTTGAGCTTAATTCATCCTCACTGTTTCTTTTGAAATTGTCCATCGTTTTCCTTCCTTTTATGTCCTTCTTACATCATTCCTGAGGTATTTGCTTAGGCTGTGGAGAGACTGAAACTAAACCCAGTGTTCTGAGGATTTTCTGGGGGTTTTTTATAGTAGAGCACTTAGTCATTTCCAGAGTATTTTTCTTAATCCCTCTCTTTTTATTTTGAATTTCAAAATTTTTATTTTAAAGTCAACTTTTTTCTTCAATAAAGGTCTTCTTCTTTAGCTCCTCTTTCTTTTTGGAAAAGAAAAAATTAAGTATAGAGTGTGGTTTAATATGAACTGGACTGTAGTGTTAAATGCTCTCAGATTCTTTCTAACATTACTTAAAATAAAAGGTTTGTCGGGAGCCAGCGTTCTTGGCATGTTGGGTAAATTCTTCATAAATTCAGTTTTCAATTGGATAGTGTCCATAAAAGCAAAACATAATAGTAAAACATGTTCATGCTTTCCACCGCTTTTATTATGCAAAACACCATTTTCTATAATCTTGGATTTTTGAGGCTAGAAAAAGCTTTAATAAATCACATCAGCAGGTCTAAAAATGCACATAGAGCCAAATTCGGTTTCCCATTTTTCTAAGCAGCTATGTGTGAGTAAGAAGAAAGGGACTGAGGGGTTGGTGAGAGGAGTGGAGAGGAAATAGGTAGTGAAGAAGTTAAGGCAAGTAGCAGCAACACCCACATCAGCCCACTGAAGCTCAGGGGCAGCCTGATAATAGTTTTAAAAGTGTGAGAGAAAATAGAAACGATATGAATTTTAAAAGCCTCCATGTAGAATGTAAGATGTGTTCTCCTCGGTCTGCTTAGTGATGTCTTTGTTTTAACACAGGGCCTCGGCAAGGATGTGGTGGCTATCTGACAGCCTCAAATTACACCTTTGCCTCTCCTGATTCTGATTCAGATGGAAGATATGACAAGAATTTAAACTGCGTATGGTTCATAATTGCACCTGTAAACAAACTCATTAAACTCACCTTCAATACGTTTGCTCTGGAGTCAGCATCCACTTTGCAAAGATGCATTTATGATTATGTAAAGGTAAGGCTGTTATATTTCTTGGCAGAGTGTTCTAATCCAGACTTTGATATGGTATATTCTACTTCACACCATATAGGGAGTTTTGGAAATTGTGAGTACCACTAATTTTTAAAATGACCTATACTTCAATGATATAATGTATAATATTACAGATGCTTCATCTTCATATCAAATTAATGTTTAGTATGGATGACTCAAAAACTTTGAGTGGCTTCTAACACTAGCTCTAAGATTCACTGTTCATCCATGCCTCCTTAGGAAATGATCTGCGGACCAAGCTTGTATAAGAAGAGATACTCAAAGCACCTTTGGCAAATCCTGCATATAATAATCACCCCTTAACTTATCTATTTTTAAAGTTTATATATTTACTTTTCATATTATCTTTATAGGTGGAAAACAACTTAGTTCTAAAATCTCATTGAAAGTAAATCAAGGGACTTCTCAATGTTTAATGACTCTTCAATATTAAATTATTTTATCTATCAGGCTATATGAATTTGAGAGTTTTAAGAAGTGTCAATCAATATATAGTACTACATTCTTGGGGAAAAGTGAGTATGGCAAGATTTCTAACAATGAGGAGGTTAAATCTGATTACCAAGTTAGGGGATGATACAAGCGAATCAACAATAAGCAACCAGGATAGTTAAATTTAAGTGCTAAGTAATGCTTTGGATACAGGATTAAAGCAGTGTGCAAGTTTAAAAGGGAGGAAAGTTTGTGATTGTCTGGTGTGACCAAGAAAGACTTCTTAGAGAGAGGGAATGCTTATTCAAGTCAGGAGAGGAGGCACTCCAGGCTAGTGGAACGTGAGAGAAGGCATGGACATGGGAATGTGCATGTTCCTGAAATAGTGAGGGGCTGGCTCTATAAGAGCAGAATATTACTAAAGAGTAGCAAGAAACAAGATTGTGTAGTGCAGAAATTCTCAGAGTACAAAGGATCTTGAAAGTCAAACTAAAGAATTTAGATTTTATGCAGTTAAAAATAAAGAGTCATTGAAGGTTTTCCAATCAATCCAAGTGATACAGGTTGAGAGCAGAATTTAAGAAGGCTAATCAGGAATCGGGACTCTGGGTGAATTGTCACAGAGTCTGGAGTTAGGGCCCCAAGGTGAGGCTACCTTTATGTCAGGAGGGTACAGAGATGGTAGAGATAACAAGCCTGGTGCAAGAGAAACTTTTTAAGTTCAAAATCATGTTAAATTTTAAAGAAATTGTTGTGTGTTTTTAAACAGGGAAGGAAAAGTCATAGGTGGACACGCACTTGAGCCCTTAATTATATACTGTCTCATATTTTACTGTGATAAGCACCAAGCCTAAGAAAGCAGAAGAATGCCAGTGCTATTAGGAAGAGACCATGCTCCTGTAAGGGATTGGTACAGGTTGGATCATAGCAGGGCAGACAAATGGCATGGCCTGTGGGCAGGGGATGGAACAGAGCTCCAGCAACAAACAGACCAGAGAGGAGATAGCAAAAGAGCACTCCTGACATCAGGGGAAACGGGGCTTTCCTTCAGGGGGACAGCCTGGAGCTAGAAAGCCAGAGACCCACTCAACCCCAGGGAAGGTTCACAGTGAGGCAACTGGACAACAAAGGACAGGAAACACGAGTCATGGAAAAACAAACAAAAAACAACAGCCAGGAATAGTATGGTATCACTGAAGTCAAGGAGAGAGCCTTTCACCAAGGATGGGTGGTCGATACTTTTAAATTGTAAATTAGAGGCCAGGAAAGGTTAAGATGAAGGAGAAACTCATTAGATTGGCTGACAACTTTAAATAAAGTATTGGCACAGAAGCAGGATCAGAGGGAGTTCGTGAAAAACTAAAGATAACAAGAAATGTCAGTTCGGGTTGAATGGTTCCTTTCTGAAATGAGACCAGAACGGCCGCAGCAGCAGTAAAGCTGATGTTCAAGACAGTTCGACAGTTACTTAAATTTTGCAAAAAGGTAACAAGTGTTAGAGAAAGATAATATGCGCTCAAACCCAATTTTACCACCTGACAAATTTTGTGTCTCCCTGATTCTTATCACTGCATCTATTAAAAAACAAACAAAATCATGCAATCATACCTACCTTGCAAAGCTATATTGAGGATAAAGATAATATATGTGAGACTGCGCAACACTGTGCCTGACGTATGACTTATAAACAAATGTATTTCTTTATTTTTCCCATTGTGAAGTTACAGAAGGCATGAGGCTGTACAATCTCCCTTTCTTAAAATATTAAACGTAATTGATTTGTGTATACATTATTTTAAATATAAACTCATATAGAGTGTTTGGTCCTTCTGGAAAGATTAATAGGACTTATTCTCAAGATCCATTTCCATATAGAAGATTGTGATTTGATAATCTAATTAAAACAACTAGTAATTTTAGGACAGAAATAGCAATATTGAAAACAAGGAGTTATTTTCTAGCTTAGAGCTATAATTCTTTAAAAAAAAGAAAATCTGTTTAGATCTACTCTTATTTTCCTTCTTGGGAAAGCAATTTTCCTCACTTGGCAAATTTTTCAGCTTATTCTAAATGGGCAGATAAAAGAACACCCCTTGAAATGGGAAGCCTGGAGGTCTCTTTATTAAAGAGATTTTCTGTGATAAATGAGACATTTGATTCCTTTTAGATTGTTTCTTAGATATTATAATTAAATTACTTTTTAGAAAAGCTTACTTAATTCAGTTCTGTAGGTAGATATACAAGTAAAAACTTGCCAGTTTCATTATTCATCCTTTATTTATTTATTTATTTTTAAATATATCTTTATTGATTTCAGAGAGAGGAAGGGAGAGGGAGAGAGAGAGATAGAAACATCAACGATGAGAGAGTCATTGATCTGCTGCAGCCCGCAGCCGGGGCATGTGCCCTGACTGGGAATCGAACCCTGATCCCCTGGATCCTAGGCCGATGCTCAACCGCTGAGCCACGCCCGGCTGGGCCATCCATAATTATGTCACTACTTTTTTAAAGGGTTGATTTGGAAAGTTATTAAAATACATAGTGAATTGTGTATTTCACTGGGTGGTGGCTGTTGAAATTAACATCACATCCATTCCATAAGGAGTCGGGTGGCATCATTATGTGCTGGGCATTGTCCCCCGCACTCGAGATGCGGGAAGGTTAAAATACAGTTCCTCAAGGAGCTGTAGAGTGAGGAGACTGACATGTGAGCACATAAATCATTATACATAAAACATGACAAAATGAACAACATGGAAAAGCAGAAGAGAAGAGAGAATGGTTGATGTCACTTTGGGGTCAGGAAAGGCTTCCTGGATGGGACTGCTGAGCTAGGCTTCGGAGGCCCATCACAAAAGCACGCTCCCCGTGGGAGGCCGGCTGCGAAGAGAAGGAAAGACAGAGGGGCTGCCGCTGCACAGAGCACCCCCAGCCTCTCGATACCAGTTTGCCGACTGGTCAAGTCCCTCCCCTGTGGTGGGCAGTGAGTGACATGGCAGAGAGGGCTCAGAACTGGGCCCCTGGCTGGCATGTCTTTGCCAGGGACTATGGAACTAGTGGGAAGAAGGTGGCTTCCTCCTAACATTTCCCACCAATATTTGTAATATTTCCTTGACCATCCAGAGTGAAAGTCACCTATGCTATAGCCTATCCATATACATAGTTTCAAAAAATCAATGTAATGTACCAACTGCAGTGCAAAGGAGAAATAAAAGGAAAGTATATAAAATAGCGCAGATTTCACTATATCAGTTCTCTGACACACCTACACTAAGTCAGACGATAAAGAAGTCGGATTCTTCTCTGTGGAATCATGGCAGATGTAAAAGTGTAAGTTTAAACTAATACAGGTGGGCTGTATTTGTAACTTAAATGCCAGCAGCAGTATCACCATCTGCAGTATGAATTTCTAAAATGGTGGAAAAACTGAAATAAAGCAGTTCTAAAGAAAACAAAGACTACTGTTCCCTCAACTTGCACAGCATTTACATTCTTGGAAATTTGGTGAATATTAAGGCTGTGCAAAAATATTTTTGTGTTTATATAGTGAATGGATTTAGGTTCTGGGATCAAATAATTGCAAACAGTTTTAATGCACAAATGTCTGGCAGGACATTCGGTTATGTGGAACATAGAGTAAACCTTCACTTTGTAGAACTTTCCTGTGAATTACAGGATGGGATTCTGCCATGTGGCTGCTGAATACTAAATGCCAGTTACAGCCCCAAATTATTGTGATAACCATAAAACACCATACTTTTATAAAACACTCCCTAAGGGACAGCTCTGTCCCCAGTGAGAACATCTATCTTAACCCCCTGGGCTTACCCATTCAGTCTGTGGTCAGCCACTGTAGAGGGAGTGTCCATCTCTGGGGAGGAGATCAGCAATCTCTCAAGAGATCAGGCTCCTATCCTTAAGAGGAGTACCATTCATTCATTCATTCATTCATTCATTCATTCATTCATTCAATAAATGTTTATTTGAGCACCCATTATGTTCCAGACACTATTCTAAGCACTAGAAAAGAACACTAATAATAATAATAATAAAAATAACTATAAAAATTCCTGTATTTATAGAGCTAATTCTAATCATTGCTTCTTGTGGCTCTTCCTGACACCACTGGGACCAGTATAGCATTTTCTCCAGAAGGACCTGAAAGAGATCAGAGTTCAGCCCTAAACCTTAAAAATGACACTTTTCTTTTTCCCATCTCAAATTATGCCCCGGCATGTTGTCCAGCAGACTCTAACAGAGGCTCCTCGATAAAGTCAAGGAATTTGTGAAGATACTCTAAGGTGCAATGTAGAGATGTTCCACATAAGAATATAAAAATGTTCCTGTTATTAAATTCCCAGGAAAATATTAAAAGATAAAGTCCTAAGAAAATTAATGTCTGAAATGAAGTTAAATGGGAAAGAATTAAAGTCAAATATCGAAGTCTCTTGCCCTTTAGCATTAAAAGTTCATAGAAATTAAAATTCATACATTTCCTTCCCCACTTTCTTCTTTGGCTCAGATTAGTGGCTGGATAAAGTGCATGATCTTGCAGTCACTGTAGTCAGAGGCCGTCTTCCCTAAATTATTTGTACAATTCCTTCAGGATCTTAAATAGATTCTAAGATGCTCCACTATCAAAGAGTTTTAAAAGCTGAGAAGACACAAAATTCTTATCAGCACTCGTCTACATCCACAAGACTTAGAACATAATTTAAGCTCCAGGTCTGAAGCACTTGTGCCAGGCAACACATGAGTCCACAATGCAGTAATCAGCAGCAACTGAGTAAGTCCTAAAGGGCACCATTTATATCCTGGTCCATGTGACCCCCATCTCCAGCACTGTACGGTACACCCCCTGTTACACGCTCCGGAGCTACCATGCAGAAGTCACAGTGGAGACTTAGCATTATCCGCAAATGGGAGAGCAGGTGGAGAAAAGCTTGGCTTTGGCTACAAGGAGTCCAGGAGCCCATGTCAGTTGTCCAGAGACCACAACCTGTCTATGTCAACACAATTAAGAAAAATCTCATTGTGGCAGTGAATGAACTAATGCAAGCACCAGCTGGAGGCCAGCCACTCAAAGCCCAAACCAGATCTTATAACTTCTACAGGAGAACATGCAAACTCCTTAGCATGAAGCATACAGAATTTCAGTCATGTCCCAATACCGATTATGGTTTCTCACCTTAATCTCCAGGCGCCTCGAAAGGTGGTGAGCTCTTGAGACATGCCATGCCTTCCATACTCCTGTGGCCTTCTGCATCTGTTTCCTCTTCTATAGGGCTGGAAGGGTCCACTTACTGCATATATATATACTTTATTGTTGACAGTATTACAGATGTCCTCCAATCCCCCCCCCTTTGCTCCCTCCTTCCAGCCCCTGCCCCACCCCAGGCCTTCACCACACTATTGTCCGTGTCCATGGGCTATGAATATATGTATATAAGGCCTTACTTTTAAAATACAGTTCAAATGTCTGTGTGAGGTCTTTCCTGACTTCACCATCTGGGTTCCCCTATTATATTTAATTCTTTTCTTGTAGCACTTTTTTTCTTTATTTTATATATAATTTATACACACACAGATATACAGGCATATTTAATTTATGGAACTCTCTCTCCCACTAATTTGTGAGTGTCAAATTAATGTACTGAATGTATGGAAAGTGCCTTATACATCCTTGTATACATAGGACCTAGCACAGAGGCCTGGCACACAGTGCATAGAATAAAAATGCTGCTAATATGAATGTGCTGATAAAGGCAGTAATGTTTATAATAAAAGTTTAACTTGCTTACCAGAAAAAGTACATTAGCTAAAACTTGGCCAAAATAAGGGTATAGATGACTCTACTCTTGAATCTCTTCTGCCTCTAAATTTACTAAAATCGTTTTCAAGCAGGTGAGGCAGTGCCATCTAGTGGTTCGTCCTTTCTTCTGTTTAATATTAAATTCCTCTTTCTAACCATTTCTATTTTATATATTGCTATCATTTTAAAATAATGTCAGTGGTCATGTCTATTCTATAACACACCATAGTTCTTTTAGAAATTCAATATTTATATCTACACATACTGACTTTAGAAATACCATGAAGATTACTGCGCTGGAGAAAACTTTGTTTTCTAGCAATTGACAGAAATACAAGTAATCGCTATTTCAACAGGGGTTTGTCGAAGGCTTTTATGGCTGGGACTCATTCTGGGTGCTGGACTCATTCTGGGTTCTGGGTGCTCATTCTTGTTGGGAGAGAGACCAGAAAAAGTAAATAAGCAACAAATAAGATACATTTTGATTATAATAAGAAAAGAGAAGAGGAAGATATTGGGGGAGGGCCACTTTAGATAGAGTTGGCCTCTCTCAAAGAGAGGCATTTGAGCTGTGATCCCATGAGTGTGGTCCATCCAAGCTGAGGAGAGAATGCTTCTGGCAGAAGAACAGCAGGGGCCTGGGCCTGGGCAGGGACTCACCCTGGGATAGAGGAGTTACAGGAAGCAGGGGGCTGAGGGCAGGCCCAGGCCAGGCCAGGTAGGGGCTTGCAAACCCCCATGAAGAGTTTGGTTTTACACTAAGTGCAGTGGGAATCCACTGGAGCCTGTTAGGCCGAGCAGGAGCATGATCTGATTTAAGTTTGCAAACACACGGGCGGCTCCATATAGAATACCGGGGCTGCTCTGTGGAAACACGCCTATCAGGAAGATGTTATAAGAATAAAGGTGAAGGACGATGGTGAGGACAGTGGAGATGGAGCCCTCTGGGGTAGATGGCAAAGGGAGAGTGGAGTAGATGTCGGGTAGGGGAGAGACAGGAATCAAGGATGGCTGAAGTTTTAGGCTAGAGCCGTTTGCTGATATAAAGAAGGCCGGGAGAGAACAGGGTTGAGGGGGTGGGTGTTGGAAGAGAGGACTCAAAGCACTTACTCATTTGTTAGCTATTTACTGGGCGCCTGTTCTGTGCCGGACACAACAGGACTGCAATGCACAGAGCAAACAGCACCCTGTGCTTTCACGGATTTGCGCTTCCCTCAGAACAGACAGTAACATAGCAACACGCACAGTGGGTGGAGGAAATGCAGGCGCTGAAGGAACGAGAGCACAGGGAAGAAGGGAGAGAAGGGTGGGGAAGTTTCTATTTCAATAGGGTGGTCAGTGATATTTGAGCAAAGACCTGCAGGAGCGAAGGGAACAAACCTCACGGTTCCATAGGGGAAGGGTGTTCCAGGCAGAAGGATCGAGGAAGGCGACAGCCAGGAGGGGGCACTGCGCCTGGAGCAGAGAAAACCAAGTGGAGACAGTAAGACTTCCAGTGAAAAGGTCAGGGGTGGGCGCGGAGAGCAGATTCTATTAGGCCTCCGAGGCCACTTTCATGGCTTGGCTTTTGTATTGAGTGGATGGGAAGCAGTGAGGGGGGGTCTTAGCAGAGTGGTGACCTGGACTTAACTTTTAACCGTGTCCTCTGGCTGACGTGTTGAGGACAAGCTGAAGGGGGACAAGTGTGGATCGGGAGGCTGCAGTGCGAACCCAGGGAGGGTTGGCCCCGCACGGTAGTGAGAATGGGTGTGAGGATAGTGATGGGTTTGCTGGCTGTAACGACACGTTATTTTTCAAACCATGTATTACTTGCACAATTAGAAAAAAGTTTTTAGACATCCTACCAGGTTTCTACGGAAACTCATTATTTTATATTCGATTTAATAGCTGTTCCTAAATTAAAACTAGCTCTAAGAACATCACTGTAAGATTCTTGATCATGACCTATTGGGACTTCACATCCATTTTAGTGTAAAATTTGCAACCTCTTTGTGAATAATGCAGAACTAATGAACTGTTTTCCTTTCAGCTATATGACGGGGAGAGTGAAGATGCCGAGTTGGCTGGAACATTTTGTGGTTCCAGGGTACCTGTGCCCTTTGTCTCTTCTGGTAACTTCCTGACAGTTCAATTTGTCAGTGACATAACTTTGGAAAGGGAAGGATTTAATGCTACATATACCTTCATCGACAGTGAGTAAATTGAGACATTTTTATATATTATGAAACGTGTATTTATGCACTAAAAATATGTCACACTTGTATCTAAACTCAATGTTAATTACTAAACTCAATGTTAGTGATCATCTAAATTCAATGTCAATTACTGAAAACCATGTTAATTACTATGTGTTTAATTCATGATACAAATTTGGTACAATTCTTAGTCAAGAATATATATTCTAAGTTCTTCACAGAATGATGTAAATAGAGCTCCTTTGGGCTGGAGGGGTAGGAAAGGCAGAATTTTAAATATCATATGCATGATGAGACATGAGTAAAATTTGTCTTGAAAGTTGTTCTTTTTTCCCATCTCAGTGATTTGTGGTGGAACATATAATGCAACTTGGACCCCACAAAATATTTCATCACCCAGTTTATCAAACCCAGATGTCCCACTTTCCACCTGTACTTGGGTCTTTGAAGCTCCTCCACATCAGCAGGTCAAGATCACTGTGTGGGCATTGCAGCTGCACTCGCGGGACTGCCACCAGAATTACTTAGAGTTTCAGGATGCACAGGAGGTAATAATTACAGTGTGAATGACAGTCACATCTAGTGGACTTTTTACCAGTACTTTCAAACCGCTTGAAGTAATGAGAGCATAATGAAATAAACTGTCCAAGTTTCTTTTAGCTTAATGTATTTTTCGGCTATATACAAACCCTCTATTTAGGTGTTAAGAAATTTTAACTTGGTCCTTAGGTCAGGAGCTCTCAAACTTTCATGTGCATAAAAACATCTGGGTATCTTGGTACAAGTGCCTACGCCTGGACCCCTCCCTCAGAGACCGAATCCCCCACATAGCACCCATTGCTCTGAATTTTTGATGAGCATCTCCGGTGTTCTGATACTGGTGTTCCATGGGCCATACTTGGGGAAACGCTTCTATAGTTAGTGGAATCTATGTATAGGGTGAGATGCAAGGGCCAATGCAGAACACAGTGAAATCAATTAAGAGGTCATATGGCCCCAGTCCAGTGGCACTGCATTTATGATAATGTAAGAAAGAAGCCCAGCCGGGCGTGGCTCAGTGGTTGAGCGTCTGCCTAGGATCCAGGTGATCAGGGTTTGATGCCTGGTCAGGGCACATGCCCAGGTTGTGGACTCGATCCCCAGTCCGGGGGTGTGCAGGAGGCAGCCAATCAATGACTCTCTCATCATTGATGTTTCTATCTCTCTCTCTCCCTCTCTCTGAAATCAAGATATATATTTTTAAAAAAGGAAAGAAAAAGAGAGGGGGGGGGGAGTTGATTTGGTTAAAACAAAAATGAGTCCAAATTGCCCATGGGATAAGACAGTGAGGAGACAGTTGGGCATAAACGTATGATAGTGATAAAGGCCTGAAGATTTGATTGTCACCATCATATGAATCAGTAGTTAAAACAATGCGAGTGATGAGATTATCCAGGGAGCATTTGTAAAGTGAGGACTCATGAAATGAGGATGGGTGCCTGGGGGAGCACCTGGGAATGCCTGGATTGTCTCCCTGCAGTTTGAGGAGATTAGTTAATCTACCCCAGTTCAGTTTAGGAGGGTCATGTTCAAACCCCCATGTGCTGGCTGGCAATAGTAGAGGATCCAGTCTATCCCTTCTGAGTCTTCAAGTCCTCCTCATTCTAAATCTGGGTCCCCTGTATTACTCATGTATCTTGGTGGAGGCTGACTCCAATGTGGAGAGAGGTTTGAGAAGTACTGGCTTCTGAATAGACACTGGATTTGCTGAAATATTACAAAACGGAAACACTGAGGTACATTCTGTGTTCCCACAGTGGTCAAGATGATAGGTTATCATCATTCCATTGGTCTTCAGAATACTTTTTGTATATCCCAGTGGTACACTTCCTGGAAGGACTTAGAGCCAACTGCAACAAAACCCGTTGATTAAAGCTCTTTCAGTTTCCCATTGTTTCATGCATCCAAATTTTCCAACGTGGATCAGGGCAGACTACCATCTGGGTGCCTGCGTGCTACTTAAGGGCATTGGATAGCTCTGTATAATATTGACTGCTAGATTGGCCTCAAATAAGACCCAATATTTGTCATGAATAAATAATGTCCTTCAGCTGAATGGATAAAGGAAAAGATCAAAGAGTTTCAGCCTGAGCAGAGAGGGAAAAAATACAAGAAATCAACTAATAACTGAAAGAACAAAACTTTTCAGGTGTCCAAGAGTAGAAAGAGAGATGTGGTTGGAAGATCATGAAAGAATCATGTGGTGGAGGCACTGCAGATAATAAAAAGATCTGACTGCACAGCTGGTGTTAGGGCAGGCAACCACAGAGAATGGACATGAAAGCCGCTGGCATTAAGGAATGCAAATTAGGATGTTTAATGGGTTCTCTGTAAGAACCTCCGAGGGTTCATAAAATGGCTCTGAGCTAAAATACCACAAGTCTTTAATTAAGGAAGGGAAGTATCCAGAAAGAAAGTGAGAATGATCAGATGGATCAGAGAGTATCTTTGGCCAGATGTAGAGACCCTCAAAGAAAAACTAGCTTTGATTCGAGGACATATGCTGCAGTGAGCAGCTTGGGAATCCCTGCCCATCCCCAGCCCCCATTCTTTCTCAAACTGTGCAGAGTGGGAAAAGAATGGCCTCCACAGGAGGCTGAAGGAGACCCAAGTTTCACTCAAGGCCACAAAGTGGAAAGGCTAAGGATGTGTGCAGGAGTGGTTACCAATGCAGTTCAAGTTCAGAGGATACACCAGGCAAGGTTAGGAAAGGACCAGCTGCAGGAGACAGTGCGGGGTAGAAGCACTGGTCAGTGACAGGAGTTGGCAGCAGGAGTGGGGAATGGGCCTTTCAGTAGGTGCCCAAGAACTACAGGTATTGGAGGCGTACCTGTTGTGAGAGGCAGCAGGTGTTCTGCCTTTGATACAAGCTGTTTTTATGCAAGGACTGATAGGGTTAGACTGCATTTATCCTGGCCCCTTGGGACGTGATGGGGGCTGCCAGGTGTAGTTACAAAGGGGAAACAGGAACCTCATTACAGGCGCCGGTGGCACTGGGGGCGTCATAGCAATGCTAAAGTGTCTGGTTAGATTTGCTAAGGGGTATCGAGGGCAGGAGCGGTGAGTCAGTCTTATGGAGTTCCAGACTGGGGAAAAACGCCAGTAGAAGAACTGCAGTGAACTTGAACAGTGATGCGCCCAGAGCAAGGGCACAGACCTTGGCTATGAAGAGGGGGGAAGGGTCTCATTTTCAGGAGGCAAGTATCTGTCTGGTGGCTTCAGCATAAACTTGACCTCCCCCGCTTCCTGTCCTTTAGAGAATGTGAGACAGTTGTGGATTCCAAGGCCAATGTCAGTCTTACTGCCAAGTGCTCAAACAATGTATCTAGTTTCCATGGCTGATTATTAAAGTATACTTTCATATGCATTTAATTTTTGCTATGGCCTATTCTCTTTTGAAGCAAAATCTAATGTGTTTGGCTTGACTTTCTTTTCAGAGTAATGGAAATGCAAGAATTCACTTCTGTGGCAGCAATGCGTCAGCTGTTCCAACGTTCTATTCTTCTTTGAGCACTGCAATTGTCATTTTCAAATCTGAAGTTTTTAACAACTCTAGAGTGGGTTTTACCTATCAGGTTGCAGGTGAGCCTGGGACTTTATCTTTTGTACAGAAAATCTGCCATCATTACAATTATTGCTAGAACGGACTCCTGTGAGCATGTGAGTAAATCAGGGCTTGTTTACACGACATAAAACTTCACTAGAAACCAGGCCCAATCCAGCAAGTTACTAAAGCTGGTTCCCAAAGAGGTCAAGCAAGTACGATGCTAATTAAAATGTTTAGAATGCCAGCGTATTCTTCAAAGTTCACGTAATTACATAATTTAAAATTGTATGTTATTTTATTAATTATCCACTTGAACATGTATAGAAATCACAGTAGCTTAGGAAATTATTTTGTCAGAACCAAGAAGCTTTGAAAGAGCTACTTGATTACTAAAACTGAGAAGTTTATTTCCAGAGAACACTTTATTTAATGTTCATTTGGAGCTTGATTAAAACTAACACTGCCTTTGATTAAACCCTTTGAGGCAACAAGGAGGGACCCAGGGAGTATTATGCTAAGTGAAATAAGCCAGTTAGAGAAAGACATGATCTCACTTATATGTGGACTCTAATGAACAAAATAAACTGACAAACAAAATAGATCCAGAGACATGGAAGCATGCACCAGACTAACGATTCTCTGCGGGAGATGGGGGTGGAGGGTGAAGAGATTAAACCAAAGAATTTATATGCATATATGCATAACCCATGGGCACAGACAATAGTGCAGTGAAGGCCTGGGGAGGGGGCAGGAGTGGGTTGGAGGGGGTCATTGGGGGAAAAAAGGGTAACATTTGTGATACTTTCAACAATAAAAATAAATTAAAACATAAAAAAAAGAACAACAATTTGCCAGGTCTCTCAGAATACATAATTCATCAAAGGATTTAAAGGGAAATCCTCACACAAGATTTTGTCTTGGAGGTAGAGACTTTATGTGAAAAAGAGTTTAAATGTCAGCCAGCCACCTCAGTGTGATCAGAAAGAGCACAGAGAATTCTAGAATATCCATCTTCGAAGGCGAGTGCTCATATTTCACATTTCACGTGGGGTATTTCCTGTTACCGAGACCCTGCCCTGCAAGTGCTCCACTTGCCCTTCCCCTCATCTCCGGGGTCCCAGTGACCTCAAAGGTAAATGCAGAGGCTGGGTTGGCTTTTTGCTAATGTGCTTAAATTTAATCACTTTTTCAATTATTCCTGTCAGGTCAAAAAGACACTAAATATTGGTACACATACATTAATTGTGAATATTTTTTTCTCTAAGGTTGTAACAGAGACTATCACAGGGCATTCGGCAATCTGAGGAGCCCCGGATGGCCCGATAATTATAACAATAACATGGATTGCACTGTGACTCTCACAGCCCCACAGAACCACACCATTTCCCTCTTCTTTCATTCATTTGGCATCGAGGACTCCAGTGAATGCCGACACGACTTCTTGGAGGTAACATCCATTTGGATCTCATATAAATGAATTATATAAAAGATGATGGATCACTTCCGATTTTTCACCTTTTTCTCTGCTACTGCTAAAAATATACCCCTTACTCATTTCCTTAATTTATTCATTATATTTCAGTCCATAAATACTTACCAAGCAACTTCTATGGCCAGGTGCCAGAAATCCAATAGGGAACACGATACAGTCAGGGCTCCCGGGAGGCTCACAGTCCAGTGGGAAGGCCAGGCGGGAAACAGTCAGCTCCCACGCAATGTGGAAAGGACGAATCGAGTCACTTCAGGGACAGAGAAAGCTTCTTGAAGGAGCTGATGTGTGTTCAGACTGGAAGGACCAGAGGGATGTCCAAGTGCAAAGTGCTAATTCTGGAGGTGAACCACGGCACTGACTTTAATAAGTGTGCTTTGTGTGGACATAAAAAATAAAACCAAACGATACTACATAGTTAGCCTGATTCCCCTGACAGCCACAGTAAGTGGGGGGCATCTTCAGGATTCTCTAAGGTGAAACCATACCTTGACCAAGTGTTTGGCGGAGGCTGGAGGAATGCACTGTTCCTTTCCCCTCAACCACTGCTGGAGAGCCCGAATTGGACGAAGAAGCAGCTTTGCAGCTCACCGACCTCTTCTCACCCACCCTCCACTCCTCCCCAGACACAATGAGAGAGAAGCCTCCTTGGCCTGGAGCAGGCAGAGCCAGGCTCCTCGAGCCCTTGCCCCCTTGTGATTCCCTGGGGCACCAGAAGGGCACCCTCTGCATCCTTTTGCTGAACATCACCTGCACTGTGGAAGTGGGGACTGTTAGGTTGTCATTCATGGGAAGATGTTCTGAATGAGCCCATAACCGACGCAGGCTGTGTGTGGAGCCCAGCGCCTCTATTTTGCCACAGAAATCCCAGAGCTCACCTGGGTGTCCTTTGCAAACTCTGTGGGAAATGAATTCATTCTTAGGAAATAAAGGTGTATACACAGAGGATGCCGAATTCCTCTGCTCTCCTTGTTTCATGTGCACGAGAGTCTTCGGTAAGGTTTCCAAAAGGTTTGTTTAACAGCTCCTTTACGCCTGTTATGGAGTTTTATTTTCCTGGAAAGCTCTCCCCTGTAGAATTCATCTAAGTCCTTTGTTAATGAATATTCTTAACCTCTAGTGCAACAAGTTCTGGGAGGAAGCTCGTGCCTTTTTCTTGGGAAATACTTGCCATGGTAGGAAACTGGAGGCGATGGGTGTAGCAGGGAGGAGATGGGAGAAATACAGGATGGTTTGTGTCAGTGAGGGTGTTAAACTCAGACCTATGTACCTCACCCACCGCGGAATCTAAGCATTTGTATGAAGCGCGAAGCAGAAAGGAGGGGAGGAGTGGGATACAGAGAAAGGACAGAATTACCCTGTCATTCTGGGATCCCACTGCAGCTGCTCCCTGCTCACCTCACGCCCCAGGGGACCGTCATTGACTGGAGCTTACGTTTGCCCTTCGCCTGTGTCCACTGGGAAGTACAGGCCAGCTCTCGAACATTGAGGGGTGAGGACTTGTCCTCCCAGCTGTCCTTCGCTATCCCATAGGAATGGGCCTGAAACTTCCCAAGGATCTAGCCAAGGATTCCAATGGATCAATGTCGCTTGAAGACCAAGTCCTGCAACACATTTGGAATTTGCATTTGTCTTCAGAACTTTCACCTCCCTTTCCAAGGTCCTCTAATGTCCCAGAGATGTCCACCGCTCTCATGGTTCCTGCAGAGAAAAATGAGGAGAACAACTCATTAGCATGCTCAGTGGGAATCAATGTCTCTGTCTTCTCTCAGAGCGTCACCTTTTCTAAAAGATAACAGGAAAAAGACCCAAAGAGTATAGTGGTGGCAGGTCTGGTCCTCCAGCATTCTTGGATATGGCCCCCATCTCTGTCTCCTGGTAGATAACTGGCTGCTTGATCCATGCAAGGCACTCTGTTGAAACACTCAGCAGAATACTCCAAAAGCACCAGAGAGGCATCTTCCCTCCCACTGGCTACCGCCCTGACCTGCAGACCAGCACACCCGGCAAGATGAGCCTCCGCGCCTCTGGGGACACTCTATGGCTTAGACAATCAGCAGTGGACCAGCTGTCAGATTATGAAATGATAAAGGGACTGGAGGGGTTTCCAAGACTTTGAGTACATGTAGCCACAGGACCATCACCTCCGCACTGCCTGGGGTCGGGCTGGCTATGAACGCGCAGGAGGAGCCAGGCCCGAGGGCAGAACGCGGCCAAGTTCACAGCGCGTGCCTGTGGTTACACACAGGCCGACTCGCCTCCTGTTTGCACATGTGTCTGCTCCGTGCAGTGAATTTTAAAAAACAAGTCTATTCGGCTGCAAAATGTGCTTTTAAAGTATATCTTTTTTCTTTTTTTTTTTTAATATATCTTTATTGATTTCAGAGAGAGGAAAGGAGAGGGAGAGAGAGAGATAGAAACATCAATGATGAGAGAGTCATTGATCGAGCCCGCAACCCGGGCATGTGCCCCAACCGGGAATCGAACCCTGATCGTCTGGATCCTAGGTCGACGCTCAACCGCTGAGCCACACCCAGCCTGGCTAAAGTATATCTTAATGGTCAGAAATTTTGTGAATTTAGTGAGTGTCCTCCTTTTTCCGTATAGAAATTCCTTTTGTTTCAACGTTGTTATACTTTATTTTATGCTAATGTACAGCAATGAGAGATCCAAGAAGAAAGTAGAGCATGCTTAAGGATAACACTTCATGACTCGTTTTTAAAGGTGAGAAATGGAAGCGACGGCAGTGCTCCCTTACTCGGCACCTATTGTGGAAGTCTGTTGCCAAATCCTATCTTCTCTCACCATAATGAACTGTACCTGCGATTTAAGAGTGACAGCACAACTTCCAGTCATGGATATGAAATTATCTGGACCTCATCCCCCTCTGGTAAGACACTGGTAAAGTAACATAGGTGAGAAAATATCATGTGTCTAATTTAAAAAAGGCTATTAAAAATTACCTTATCTTTTTACCCATCTGTATACTTGATAATTTTCTGATAAAAATAGAAATTTTTAACAACGAATGTACAGAGATTCTTTTTAATTACACTTTTACTCATTTCTATATATTTTTATATATTAAAGAATATATATTTACATATAAAGCACAGATAAAGTATAAAGGTTTTAAAAATTCCTTTATAAAGTCTAATTTTGTCATGTTTTTAACTTTTGGTTTGATTATCAAGGTAGTTCTCGGAGAATTAAAAAAAAAAAGTTTACCAAAACGTCACATCACTAACACATCCCCGTGTATACCTGAGCAACTGTGCTCCGTGCAGCTCCTGTCATTTCTTGGCAGTTCTGGAGGTTAACTGCTTTTTCAGGGCAATAAGTACCATTCTGCACCTTTGGTTGTTTTTCAAATAAATGAAGAAAATTTAAGTCATGTCAGTACCTTTAACTCAAGAGAGAAAGAATACTTTGTGAAGTGTCCTCAAAATACCTAAAGACTTTCAAAATAAGAATGATAAAAATGATAGAACAAGAAAAATGTTCTATCGAGATAATAATAGGTAATGGACTCTCGCCATCCAAAGATACTTAAAGATAAGCTTCAATACCTTAATCTTACAGATGACGACATACAACACCAAATCAATGAATTGCCCAAAATGCACAGCTAGACTATGGCAGAGGCAGGACCAGACTCCAGTGGTCATAACCCAGCCCAGTTATTTTATTATTATTATTTTTTTGCCATGCCATGTACCTTCTTCCTGAGCAGTACCATATCTGGATCCCCAAGGCTGTGTGGTCTAAATAATGTTAGTTTTCATATACAGTTAACAAATTAAACAAATTGATACCAACACTTACTTTTTTTTGGCTTTAAGTGTGTCAATCTCGGAACTGTCAGTTATAAGCCCAGTAAAGTCACTTTTACAATAATTACTGCCCAAATCTCCAAGAACACATTCTTTTTTGTTCAGCCCTGAAATTTCACTTTTTTTTCCAGTTGTTCAAAATATTACAGATGTCCCCTTTTTTCCCCATTGACCGCTTCCACCCCACACCCACTCCTGCCCCCAGGCCTTCGCCACGCTATTGTCTGTATCCATGGGTTTTGCATATATGCATATAAATTCTTTGGTTAATCTCTTCTCACCACCCACCCCCCATCTTCCCTCTGAGATTCGTCAGTCTGATCCATGCTTCTATGTCATTGAAACTATTTTGTTCATCAGTTTATTATGTTCTTTAGATTTTGCATATGAGTGAGATCATGTGATGTTTGTCTGTCTCTGCCTGGCTTATTTTGCTTAGCATAATATTCTCCAATTCCATCCATACTGACCCAAAGGGTACGGATCCTTCTTCTTTACAGCTGCATAGTATTCCATGGTGTGAATGTCCCACAGCCTTTTTTTCCACTCATCTCCTGATGGGCACGTGGGCTCTTTCCAGATCTTAGCTGTTGTAAATTGCACTATTTTACTTCACCCACATCATTATCAAGAACTTACTGCTTATGAAGAACTCTACCATCAAAAGCACACACAACTTTAATTACTCTCTCCTCCAGTTATTTAATCTAGTTCACAGTTTTCCCACTGTGTTCTCAACCCACCATTTTCAAAGAAAAGACCTGGAGCTGGAGCTGGTTTGACTCAGTGGTAAGAGCATTGACCTGCGGACTGAAGGGTCCTGGGTTCAATTCCAGCCACGGACATGTACTTTGGTTGCAGGCTGCATCCCCAGCGCTGGTAGGGGCACATGCAGGAGGCAACTAAACAATGTGTCTCTCTCATATCGATGTTTCTCTTTCTCTCTCTCCCTTCCACTCTCTCTGAAAAGCAATGGGAAAAATATCCTTGGGTGAAGATTAAAAAAAAAAGAACAGACCTGGAGGAAGCTTTCTCTAGGTCATGATAGAGAGGAAAAAGAATACAGGGTGGAGAAAGGGGTGGGGGAGACATGGGGAGGCCAGGTGGTGAGGGATTTGGCCCAAAGGAGAAACAAGAAAAGGGTTTCCTCCTCCACTGTTCTTGCAAAGGGTCTCAGCACCTTCAGGAAACAGCATCCCCATCTTATTGCCTTACAAGTGCCCTAAAGGACTCCTAGCTGGTTTCTTCTTTGTTGAATCAAACTTCCTGCAATCATTTCTTACAGGCTGTGGTGGAACTCTTTATGGAGACCGAGGCTCCTTCACCAGCCCCGGCTATCCGGGCACTTACCCAAACAACACTCACTGTGAATGGGCCATCATTGCTCCTGCTGGAAGACTTGTCACCATCAACTTTTACTTCATCAGTATTGATGATCCTGGAGACTGTGTCCAGAACTATCTTATACTCTATGATGGACCAGATGTTAATTCTCCATCCTCTGGACCATATTGCGGCACAGTGAGTAAAGCAAGATTTTCAAATTCCCATTCATTGTGTTTAAGTAATGAAAGCAACTTAGTATACATTTTTAAAGGCAGACACATGGGAAGTACACAGCACAATGTACTTTTACATATTCAGTATAGTTTTCTGACTTTTCTTTCTGTTTGGGGGAGCACGAGTGCCACCTAGTGGGCATTGCATTAAATTAATAGTAATACAGTTACCAAACTCAATCGTGCATCTGAATTACCTACTCAGTTATTTACAGTTTTTACATAGGAATCACCTATGCGGTTACAGTTACAGTTACTACATTGCAGACTTCCAGTACTCACAGCTACTGAATCAGAATTCCTGGGAGAAGAGCTGTGGCACGTTGTTTTTTAAAAGCCCCACTTCAATGCACCACTCAAGGTTGAATACCAGTGTTTGTTTCTGCATGATTAGAACTTTAAAACATTTGGATGCCTGGCTCCATTTCATCTGCTTTTTGTTGAAAGTTGTGGGGGTTCTTTGAAGAAAGACACAGATATTAAAGATCGGTCCGGTGACTAAAAGTTTGATAGCTTTTGTAAAATTCCGATGGACTGGATCTTCCCTAAATATCAAGTTTGATTTCTGGCGTTGAGTCAACATTGCTTGCATGTTCCCTCATTGCCCTCCCATTTTACTGCAAGTGGATACTTACAGAGCTTTTAAGTAAGGGAAGTGTGATTGCTGATGGGAGGGTAGCTACTTCTCACTGTTCTAACCTTTAGCCATTTAGGCTTTCTAATCAAACCCAACAGTGAGTTACATCATCTGAAAAGCTGGATAGTTGTTTTTTTTTAATATAACACTACTTGTAAAATTGATAAATGTTATTTTCAGGATTATCAGAAAATGAAGTTTTTCCAAAGCCCTGGGAATTCTCTCATGCATTCTTCAAAAACACTTTTCCTGAGTATATTTGCATACGCACACATATTTTATACTCTTTTGTGATATGGTTGTTTCACTTACCAAAATATCATTAACATCTTACCATGCCAATGGAAACACTGGTGTATCATATTTAATCAGTGGATGGTATTCTATTGCATAGGTACAGCTTAATTTATTTGATGAATCCTCTTTGGTTTATAGACAACACTTTGAAAACCTCTCCGGTAGCTCTATCCTTATATACAGAGTTAATTCCCTGGGGAGCAATTTTAGTCACCTGGCCGGTAGATACTGTGTCACTGTCATTCAGAGGGGATTCACAGAAAAGAAAAGCCGGTCGGCGTGTCACATTTCAGAGTTAGAGGCTGACTAGGTCTTAGACATTTAGCTGAATTTGTAAACATTTCAAAAAGGAGGAAAAGAGGCCACTTTAATAGCACCATTACTTTATATCTGCACGGCTTGTTTTGTTTTGTTTTCAGTGACTTTCAAACATGCAACCCCATTTGCTCCCCACAGAGACAACTCTGTGATGTGGCAAGAACAAGGATAACCTGGACTTTGCAGATAAAAGAAAACTGAGGCACGGAGAGGAGAACTGAACTGCCATTTAAACCAATGTCGCATTAAATTGAAGTTTATAACTAACTTCCAAGTCTATAACTAGATATGCCAGTTTTTTTTTGTGGTTTTTTTTTTTTAATACTTTTTTATTCATTTCGGAGAGAGGAAGGGAGGGGAAGAGAGAGATAGAAACATCAGTGATGAGAGAGAGTCATTGACCAGCTGCCTCCTGCACGCCCCCTTCTGGGGATCAAACCCCAAACCTGGGCATGTGTCCTGACCGGGAATAGAACTGTGATCTCCTGGTTCATAGGTCGACCCTCAACCACTGAGCCAAGCCAGCTGGCAATATGTCAGTTTTTTAAAACTCTGGGTGTTTACAATACTAGTTTTACATTTTCTTTGGTAAACATGGACTTCATTTTAAATGTAACTATTTTCTTTTTAAACTTACAGATGCAACTGATTTCTTTAGTATTTCAAGCCCCCAAAAATCAGTTTACTTCCAGAGTGATGGTAAAAGTCACTCCTTAGACTGTTAATCTAAGTTACAAAATCTAAACATGAAAGAATAACAGGAAAAAGTAGGAGAATCAAAGGAGAGTTTAAAACTTGGGTTAACTGTTCACACTAGTTTGTCAATGTAAAACAATAATTGGAAATTTGGGGGCAGATTAAAATGGAAAGAAAAAATTGCATGGGGTGCGGGAATAGGCAACATTGTCTATACCTTGAGATATCTCTTTGGAAAAAAATTCTCTGTGCTGCACTCACTTGAATAATTTACTGTCTCGGAATTGTCTGTCTTTTGATGATTCTTGGGGAGGGCTGATGCAGTGAGACCCAGCAGAACAGAAGAGCAGGCCCCAAACTGCAGACTCCAGGACAATCTCAACCACCTGCAGAGTTTACCGACATATTTGGCTCATAGTCCGCCTCCTCCATTAGAATGTAGTTCATGAGAGCGAGATGTTTTTTCTGTTTAGCTCATTTTTTATATCCCCAGTGCTAAAAAAAAAAAATGCCTGCAACATGGAAGTCTCTTGATACATATCTGTTAAGTGAATGTTTGGGAAATGAGAGAATGATGAAAGCCATTTACTAACCCCACCCCCAAACACATTGTTCCACAGAAAGGATATGAAAATAAATCCCCAAAGAAAACTATAGATATTAAGGAGAGAGAGTAGTATACTTTACTCATATAATTGTTTTAGTCGCAAATATAAATACGCATTTTCATCAGAAAAATTAAAATTTTAGTAAGAACTTGAATCGGAAATTCAGTTTTTAATGGCAATTATTATACTGAGATATAATTCATCTACTTAAAGTGTCTAATTGAAAAGTTTTTAGTAGACTGAAAGTTGTGTAGCTATCATCACTACAATCAATTTTAAAACATTTTCATTACCCCCAGCCCCAGTAATGGAAACTGTATCCGTAGCACCCCATTTCCCTTCAACCCCTAACTGCAGCAATATTCTTTTATAAAGTAATTCCCAACAAGATTACTTCTAGACATATATGACGGTTTAGTGTAAATTTTTTACTGCTTTATGTAGTACCTTTATTACTATGCTAACATTTTTGAAAAATGCTCAACTTTATGAAAAATATAACTTGTTACTTTTTTTTTTTTTTTTTTTTCAATTTTAGGACACTAACATAGCTCCCTTCGTGGCCTCCTCACATCGAGTCTTCGTAGAATTTCATGCAGAGTATGCAGTGCGCCCGTCAGCAATCCAGTTAACCTGGGAGAGCTGAACGCGCAAGGACTGTGTTCAGTCAGCACTTTGGCTCTCCTGCAGGGGCCATCAGCCATCCCTGGACAGAGCTCTGCCATCCTGATCCATGACCCCTGCCCGTGGCACTGAGAATAACTTTGACATTTGTTTTTCACCAAAGTGTGTGTGGAATCAATATTTGTACATTTTTTAAAATTGTAGAATGTAGCTTCTTTAGTCTTGGCTGGGCTCGTCATTTTTTATTCTAATATTTGAGCTGAAATTTTCTAAAATCCCCTAAAGAGATGGAAATCATTATGGTATATGTGCTGTCATTCAAAAGTAAATAATAAAACAGAGCTATGATTGTTACTGTAAATGTCAAATTAGGTGTAATGAACTTGAATTGTACACAGATATGCTGCATTCATTTTTAACTCATTAAAATTTAGTCTTTCACTATATGGTATATATAAATTTTCAAGTTGAATTTTTACATTTTGATGAAGTATATGAATCCTTCAGGAAAGAACCCTGGAGCCAGGCTGCTGCATTTGGACTTAGTTCTACTAGTTAAGTGTTTTCTTAACTTCTCTCTGCTTCAGTTTCCATAAGTACCACCATTATCTATTCCTAGTTTAACAATACAATATGTGAAGTTATAAATAGTTGAACAACACTTTCATCTTTTTAAAATTTTCACCTGAGGATATTTTTTTCATTGTTTTTCAGGGAATGTGGAAGAGAGAGAGAGGAAGAGAGAGAGACATTGATTGGTTGCCTCCCACACTCGCCCCAACCAGGGCCAAGGATCGAGCCTACAACCCAGGTACGTGCCCTTGGCTGGAATCGAACCTGGGGCTCCTCAGTCCAAGAGCGAATGCTCCAACCACTGAGCCAAACCGGCTAGGGCAAACAACACCTTTATAAACTTTTCTGCTTCCTTTAACAAAGCAAGAGACTTTATGTCAAATATGCAAAGTGAGGTCCTATTAAGGACATGGGTCAAGGGAACGAAAGGAGCTGGGGGATGTTTTACTTTATTGTACTCTTATACTCAAATGACACAGAAATTATTCCTGCACAGAGCAGAGAGCCTGTAAAGAAGATTTTTTTACCTTAAAAATTCCTACTTCCTTTGACTCTGTATTATGGATAGATACATCAACTTTATGGATGACACGCTATTGGAAAGAACGATGAATGCAATGAAGAGCACCATCAAACCAAAGAAACAATGCACTAAAACCATCAAGATAAAATTCGATGGGGGTTGATATAAGATCTAGCTCTTTTATCTAAAAATGAATCACAAAGCTACATAATGTGGAGAAAGTTTAACAGTAACCTATGAAATGACAGGAGTTTTATCTGAAAGCAAGATGAATATATGCAGCTGTCAAACAATAAAAAAGATTTGATCTTAGATTACATCGTTAGAGTAATGGTGTATCTACAAGAACCATTTTCCATCAGACAGACATGCTCTCCTAGGAGGCATATTGCAATATTTAGGAGGTATATGTACCAAGTTGAAGAAAGCATCGTCAATGATAGAACTGAAAACTTAAAACAGGAAAAAAAAAGAATATTTTGTCCTGTTCTGTGGTTTGTCTTTTCAATTTGTTGGTGGTTTCCATTGCAGTGCAGAAGCTCTTTAGTTTAATGTAGTCCCACTTATTTGTTTTTATTTGTGTTGCCTGTGATTTTGGTGACTTATCTGAGAATTTGTTGCCAAGACTGATATCAGGTAGGATGATAACTCCAACTTTATTCTTCTTTCTCAAAATTGCTGTGGTTATTCAGGGTCTTTTTTGGTTTAGTATAAATTTTTGGATTATTTCTTCTAGTTCTGTGAAATACACAATTGGTATTTTGATAAAAATTGCATCAAATATCTATATTGCTTTGGGTAGTATGGACACTTTAATTATTGATGTAAATTATTCCTGTCCATGAGGATGGTATATGCTTCCATTTATTTTTATCGTCTTCAATTTTTTTTCTTCAGTGTCTTATAATTTTCCAGGTACAGGACTTTTATCTCCTTGGTTAAATTTATTTCTAGGTATTTTATTTTTTTGATGCAATTGTAAATGGGATTGTTTTCTTAGTTTCCCTTTCTCATACTTCATCATTGGTGTGTAAAAATGCAACCAGTTTCTAAATATTTATTTTGAATCATGCTACTTTACTGAATTCATTTATCATTTCTAGTGGGGGTTTTTGGTAGAATCTTTAGGGTTCTATATATACAGTATTATGTCATCTGAAAATAATGACAGTTTTACTTCCTTTCCAATTTGGATGTCTTTTCTTTCTCCTTCTTGTCTGATTACTGTGGCTAGGACTTCCAGTACTATGATGAATAAGAGTGGACACCCCTGTCTTGTTTATGATCTAAATTGAAAACACTTTTAGTTTTTCCCCATTGAGTATGATGTTAGCTGTGGGTTTTTCCTATATGGCCAGTATGTTCCCTCTATTCTCACTTTGTTGAGAGTTTTTATCATAAATGGGTGCTGGATTTTGTCAAATGCTTTTTCTGCACCAATTGATATGATCATATGATTTTTATTTTTCATTTTGTTTATGTGATGTATCACATTTATTGATTTACTGATATTATACCAACCTTGCATCCCAGGAATAAATTTCACTTGATCATGGTGTATGATCTTTTCAATGTATTGCTGAGTTTGGTTTGCTAATATTTTATTGAGGAATTTTGCATCTATGTTCATTAGGGATAATGGCCTGTAATTTCTTTCTTTGTAATATCTTTATCTGGTTTTGGAATTGGAACAATACTGGCCTTAAAAAATGAGCTTGGGAGTCTTTCCACCTTTTGAATTTTTAGGAATAATTTGAGAAGGACAGATGTTAGCTCTTTAAATGTTTGATAGAATTCACCTATGAAGCCATTTGGTCCAGGACTTTTGTTTGTTGGGAGGTGTTTATTTTTTGTTGTTATTGTTGTTGTTTATTGCTTTTATTTCATTAGTTGTAATCACTCTATTCAGATTTTCTGTTTCTCCTTGATTCAGTTTTGGAAGATTGTATGTTTCTAGGAATTTATCCATATGTTTCAAATTGTCCAATTTGTTGTTCATAGTAATTTTCTACAATCCTTTGTATTTCTGTGGTGTCAGTTGTTACTTCTCCTCACTTATTTCTGATTTTATTTGTTTCTTGATGATGAGTCTGGTTAAGGTTTACCAATCTTGTTTATCTTTTCAAAGAACCAGCTCTTGGTTTCATTGATCTTTCTTCTTTTTGTTTTGTTTTTGTTTTGGACTCTATTTTGTTTGATTCTGCTCTGATCTATATTATTTCCTTCTACTCACGTTTAGCTCTGTTTGTTGTTCTATTTCTAGTTCCTTTAGGTTTAAGGTTAGATTGCTTATTTGAGATTATTCTTCTTTCCTGAGGTAGGCCTATATTGCCGTGAATTTCCCTCTTAGGACTGCTTTTGTTGTGTACCATAGATTTTGAGTTTTTGTGTTTTCATTTTCATTTGTCTCAAGGTATCTCTTGATTTCTTTCTTGATTTCACTGTGAACCCATTCATTTTTTAGTGACATGTTTGGCCTCCACAAGTTGGTGTGTTTTCAGTTTTTTTCTTGTAATTGATTTCTAGTTTTATACCATTATGGTAAAAGAAGATACTTGATATAATTTCAATCTTAAATTTATTGAGATTTGTTTTGTGTCTTAACATGTGGTTTATTTGGGAAAATGTTCCATGTGCACTTGTAAAGAATGTATATTCTGCTGCTTTAGGGTGAGGTGTTCTGCAAATATGAAATAAGTCCATCTGCTCTACTGTGCCATTTAAGGCCACTATGTTCTTGTTGATTTTCTCTCTGGAAGATCTATTCATTGATGTCAATGAGGGTAGTTAAAAGCCCCTACTATGACTGTATTACTGTAGATCTCTCCCCTTATGTCCATCAACATTTGCTTTATATATTTAGGTGTTCCTATGTTAGGTGGTCCTATTATCAGGGTTATAGCCTCTTTTTGGATTAATTCCTTTACCTTTTCAACTACCCTATGTCTTTTGATTGGAGCATTTAATGCATTTACATGATTTTATATTTAAAATGATTCTTGATAGGTATGTATATATTGCCATTTTATTATCTATAATTATATTCCTCTTTTTCTTAAAGAATCCCTTTAACATTTCTTGTAATACTGGTTTGGTGGTAATAAACTCCTTTAGTTTTTTCTTATCTGGGAAGCTCTTTATCTGCCATTTGATTCTAAATGACAGCTTTGCTGGATAGAGTAATTGTGATTGTAGGTCCTGCATTTGATCACTTTGAATATTTCATGCCAATCCCTTCTGGCCTGCAAAGTTTCTGTTGAAAAATCAGCTGGAAGTCTAATGGAAGCTCCCTTGTAGGTAACTAATTGTCTTCTTTTTGCTGTTTTTAAGATTCTTTGCCTTTAACCTTTGGTATTTTAATTATGATGTGACTTGTGTGGGCCTCTTTGGGTTCATCTTATTTGAGACTGTCTTCACTTCTTGGGCTCATATGTCTGTTTCCTTTGCCAGGTGAGGGAAATTTTCAGTCATTATTTCTTCAGACAGGTTTTCAATTAGTTGCTCTCTCTCTTCTCCCTTTTTCCCCTATGATGTAGATGTTTCTATGCTTGATGCTGTAGAGGTTCCTTAAACTATCCTCATTTTTTAAAATACTTTTTTCTTTTTGCAGCTCTGATTGGGTGTTTTCTACTATGAGATGTTTGTCTTCCATACTGCTGATTTGATCTTCTGCTTCATCTAACCTGTTATTCATTCCTTCTAGTGTATTCTTCATTTCAAATAGTATATTCTTCTTTTGTGACTGGTTCCTTTGTATGGTTCTGTCTTTTTTATGCTTATTATCTGTTTGTTTAAATTCTCACCGAGTTCATCCATTCTTCTTCTAAGTTCATTGAGCATTCTTCCAGCATTGTTTTGAACTTCATATCTGGTAGGTTGCTTGCCTCTGTTTTCATTTAGTTCTTTTTCTGGGAACTTCTCTTATTTTCTTTGGGTTATACTTCTTTGTCACTCATTTTGGCTGCCTCTCTGTATTTGTTTTCTTGTATTAGATCTGCTATGTCTCCCAGTCTTGGTATGGTGCCCTTATGTAGTAGATGTCTTGTGGGGCTCAGTGGCTCAGTCTCCGTGATCACCTGAGCTACATGCTTCAGGAGTGTCCCTTGTGTGGGTTATGTGAACCCTCTTGTTGTAGCTGAGTCTGGATTGCTGTTGGCCCATTGTGGGCAGGGTCAGCCCTCAGACTGGCTGACTATGAGGATTAACTCCCACCACAGTGTATGAGCTCAGAAAGCAAAATTCACCCCAGAAGGATCTGTTACCTGCTGAGCTCTCCCTTTGGGACTACTGCTTGTGGAGCTAATTGGGTCATGCTCTCAAGTGATCTGAAGCCTGCCACCAGACATGTTAGTTCTGGGGCCTCATGGGAGGGACTCCAGTATAGGTCAATGTTAGGCACTGCCTGTGACCATCCCTGGGCTACCCACCCATTTGGAGCTACAAAGTGATTCACAGTTTGTGTCTTCCTCTGCTGGGCCTGGGTGCATGTAGGAGGGACTAAGTTATGGACCAAGGACAGCTCCCACCAGCACCAAGCCTAAAGGAACGTCAGCAAAAGGCCCAAGGCACTCCAAGATTTGCCTCCACCTGCCAGCTGCTTCACAACCCCTTGTCTGTCTGGACTCCCTTGAAAGCCTTCTAAGAAAGTCTGCACATTGGGCCCAGGCTGGCTGCAGCCAAAGTCTCCTCTGCAGGGTGAGAATTTGCAGGAAGGGAGCACTGAGTGTTGGGAGAGTGTGGCTAGTGGATTTCCTGTGTGTAGTCAGGCCATGGAGAAAAAATTGGCCCTTGCCCAAGAGCCACATAGCTCAGTCTTTTCCTCTGCCCACCTCCAACACCCCAAGTCCTCCCAAATCTCCTCAGGAGCTCTCCCAGGAGGTCTGTATTGCCGGCCAAGACTGGCAGCAGCAGCAAACTCCCCTGAAGCATACAAATTCAGCAGCGTGGGGTCACCAGGAGTGGAGAGGGTGAGGCTGGTGGATCTCCTGTGTCAGGGTGATCAGGTCATACCCACCATGGGGAGATTGGAGGAAATGGCCCCCACCTCAGAGTCACACAACTCAGTCTCACCCTGTGCCTGTCTCTGACACCTCCTAAGACTGCCTGGTCCTCCTCAAGAGCTCTCCAAGAAAGTCTGCATCATGGGCTCAGGCTAGCCACAGCCAGGGACTCCTCCACAGGGCTAGATCTCGGCAGGATGGAGCCACAGGGAGTCAGGAAAATGGGCTTAGTGCCTTCCTCCAGGCTGGTGCCCTATAGAGGAAAGTGATAAACCCAGGAAAGGTGGTGTAAAGATGGCATCTGTGGGCAGTATGGGTGAGAGCTCAGTATAGGGAGCTTGTTGGCTCTCCCTCTAACCCTCTCCTCAAGAAGGACACAACCCAGTCCTTCTCTGTGTGACTCAAGTCCTCTCTGAGCCGCCTTCTCTCTGCCAGAGCCCAGGGTGAGTGGCCACTAATGGGATTTTGTGTGTTGGCCCTTTAAGAGGGCACCTGGGTTTCTAGCAGACTTCTGTCTCATCCTGGTGGACAGAATCTGCACTGATTTTCACAGCCAGGTGTTATGTGGGCTCTTCTTCCTGGCTTTTATGTTTTGGGCTGGGAAACCTGGAATGAGGTTGAGACCCCACACTCCTTGGGAGGAACCTTTGCAGCTGAGATATCCCTCCAGATTCTCAACCTCCCCACATAGGAGCAGAGCCAGCCCTTTCCATGTCTCTGCCCCTCCTACCAGTCTCTATGTGGCTTCTTCTGTAAGTCCTTGGTTATAAGCCTTCTGTTCAGGTGGTCTTTGCTGGATATTCAGGTTGATTGTTCTATAATTTAGTTGTAATTCCGGTTTGGTCCTCGGAGGGGGTGAGTTTAACATCCAGCTAGACCACTGCTAGCTTCCGAAGAATCTAGCTTGGTTCTTACTCAGTATTTCTTTGACTATGTGGGGTCTCTTGTGGCTCCATACAGATTTTGAGATTGCTTTTTCTAGTTCTGTGAAAAATGCAGCTGGAGTTTTGATGGGGATTGCAGTGACCCTGTAGATGGCTTTGGGTAGTATGGACATTTTCACAATATTAGTTCTTCCAACCCAAGAACAGGGGATGTCATTCTGTTGATTTGCATCTTCTTTAATCTCTGGCATCAGTGTCTTACAGCTTTCAGTGAACAGGTCTTTCACTGCTGTGGTTAAATTTCTCCCTAAGTGTTTTTATTGTTTTTGATGCAGTTGTGAATGGAATTGCTTTCCTGATTTTTCTTTCAGATAGTTTGTTGTTAGTGTATAGAAATATAACTGATTTTCATATGTTGATTTTGTATCCTGCTACTTTACTGAGTTCATTTATTAGTTCTAACAGTCTTTAGGTGTTTTTATATACTAATGTCAGCTCTCATTAGTAAGACCCATCTCATTTCTTCTCTTTCTGCATTTAACTCACTTATTTATAAATGTTTCTTGAGCATTTACTCTATGACATGTACTAGGCACACTGAGGATAAAGTGGTGAACAAAACAGCCATACAGCTCCATAACTGTCTCCCTACTTCAAAAAGCCTACTTCCCAGCTCCATCTTGCCTGGTTTCCTGAGCTAATCCCAAGGCAAAATCCTCAGTTTCCTTATCTGGTGAAATTTTACATTAAGCCAGCTTTCTAGATCTAGTGGCTAAGTGATAACTTTCCTGCTCCCAAATTGCATCACCATGAAGCTCCATTGTTAGCTATCAGACCTCTGGACAGAGCTAACAATCAATTAGTTCACATTAGTATAGGCATTTTGGATGTTAAAATATTGAGATTCACCAAAATGCTGCTTTCAGGCTATACTGGAATCCCAAAAGCCGTAAGGTAAATACATGGGTTTGAGGGATGGGGAAAGGGAGGTCTTAGTTGGAAGTTAATGGAAAGTGATATTTCACCTGGTCTGAAGGAAACAAA
This sequence comes from Miniopterus natalensis, assembly GCF_054644295.1. NCBI lineage: Eukaryota > Metazoa > Chordata > Mammalia > Chiroptera > Miniopteridae > Miniopterus > Miniopterus natalensis. Next base: position 117,597,174 of record NC_142081.1, on the reverse strand, counting down.
ACAAGCACAAATTTAAATAAAAAGAAATGTCTACTGTCTGTAACTGAGCATACACTGAACTAAGAAAGTCTTATGGTTACCCTATAGCTCCATCCCACTCCAGGTGAACTTTAGACACCCTGTTTGAGAAGGCACAGGGCAGGTTACAATAACCAAACCCTGACAACACTTCTTCCAGCCTTCCTATGATCCAGCAACCAAAGGACTAATGCAAACATAGAGGGGGGCATTAGGACCCTATTCCAGCATTACCTGGGGCCATTCTGATTCAATTTTCCTGGTAATACCCACTCCTACATGCTTATAGTCTGAGAACTCAGAACTGGGTATGTATGTGTGGTGTGGGTAAGCCAGGCTTCCACCTACCATTTGATCTCTCCCCACTTTGATCTCCTTCTCCTGAAACAATAGACCTAAGCATGAAGAACAGAGCCCATGCCTTTTTGTCTTCAAGGTTAAGTCTAGCCATCGCTGGTCAAAGTCACCCTTATCTGACCATCAGGAATAGCTCAGCAAGGGGCTACCACAGGCTCTCTCTGGACCCAGTGGCATCTCCTGGCACTTCAGATACTCTTGTGAAGAATAGCTCAGGATGGATGGGGCTGATGCCAGTTTGGGGCTAAGAGATGCCTAGGATATGGTTCCTACTTGTCATAATTTTCTGTTAAATTTCAACTCCACTTAATGGAAGGATTTGATAAACATCTCTAATAATTCACCAAGCAACACTAACACCATTAATTTTATTAAGAAAAATGAGAACTATTATCTATATATTTGCTCTATGCCAGGCATCATTCTCATATATGATTCACTGAAACAGAATACTAAGAACAATTGCCCCTATTTTACAGGTGAGAAAAATGAGGTATGGAAAAGTTATATGAAACTTGAGCAACAGAGTTGTAATTCTAATCCTAGCAACTGCGCAAGAGAGAGCCCCACACCACACCTGAAGGGTGTGAATTAAATATGACAGTCAAAATGTTTTCGTAAATCTATTGGAATGATTTAAAAGATTGACACTGCTAAATGACCTAGAAAAATTTTAATGTAATGAAAATTTAGTTTTGTAAAACTTGAGATTATACAGCATCAAAATAATGTTTATGGAAGAATTTATTTATTTATTTTTTTTACTTATTGAGACCATAAGTCACCCCATAGCTATCATCTTTTTTTTGAATCCTCACCTGAGGATATGTTTTTATTGATCTTTTTAGAGAGAGAGAAAGACACACACATATAGAGGGTGAGTGAGCGAAACATCCATCAGTTGCCTCCCTATGTGCTCCCATTGGGATTGAACCCGAAACCTAGGAATGTGCCCTGACTGGGATCGAACCTGAAACCTTTTGATACACAGGACAACACTCCAACCAACTGAACCACCCAGGCAGGGCCCCATGGCTATCACTTAGTGGGGGAAATTATTAGAAGAAAAATAATATAATTGTTGGATATTTGATGAAAAATTTGCTTTTCAAATTTTAATTTGGCAACTTTATATATGTCACTTAAGTAATTTATTATAATACAATTTACAGAATAAAAAGGCATTTTTTAAATTAATGATTTACATAGTAATTTATGCGAATTTACCAGTTGTCATAATCTAATATGCCTCATGTGGACCAGGCATCTTCCATACTTTATCTGTGATTGGCCCACACTGTGGGCCCAGGGGTGGTGGTAATACATTTCTCCTAATGGGAAGTACTGAAGCACAGACTGTATGTAAGCAGAGAACTTGGCAGTGATGCTGTGGAAGTGATTTAAACTCTGGTGAATACTGACTTTTCCATGCAGGACTGGAAACTAATTGCAAGGTTCAGTGCAAAAGAAAAACGTTTTTAAAATTATAAAACAGTAAAAATTATTTTAAAATTATGAAACATTTCAAGATGGTGACAGCAGAGCATTAATCCAAGTGTGTGGTCCATGTAGGCATGGAGCTTTGGGTAACTGCACAGGTGGAATACCCAAGAAGCTGGCCCTGTTTCCATATTATGAAAATCTGGCATTTAGGGACACATTGCATAAAGAATTGCACCAGTAAAGTGAAGAGAACAAGAGGAGAATTACAGAGGAGTAAAAACAACTTCTGGAAAACAGGATGTGAATGGAAGCATGGTGACAAATAAAACAGAAAGAAACTGCAGCTCAAAATAATTTCAAGAGAGAAATGCTGCGAAATTGCGAATCAATTCCCCAGTTGTTATCTGGATGTGGGGTTGGTAGATGCAGTTTGAGAGGGTGAGACCAGAAGTAATACAATGGCATTAGCTGGTGCTCACAATTCATCATTTCCCTCCACCAGCAGAGGCAGTGTTGTGATTACGTGCAGACATAACACTGGGTTCTCATCTCTAAAGAAATGGAACAAACAGCCCAGGGAAAGTTAATGCTGATCTAGGAGGGAAGCAAATACACCAGCTACCTAGAAAAATCCGCTCAGACCTTCATGCTTGAATAGGAATCATCAGACAGAGAAAGAATTACAGCAGCAAGAATGGAAAAGAACTAGATAAACACACATCAAAAGGGATACTTGAGGAACATAATTTAGTGCACAGAGGTACTCCAGCAAGATGCATACCAAGAGAGGTCGGTCGAAACCCAGAAATGAAGTAAAATCAGACAACCACCCAGCTGGAAAGACAGAAAGAGTCAGTCTAGAGCGGTAAGTTAGTGGATTCCTAGTTTTCAAGAATTCATTGGATTTCAAGCAATGGAGAGAAATGTAAAGTTGCAAGAGTTTAGAAATATCGTAAAGGTTACAAGAAGAAAATCAGAAATGCTAGTAAAAAAGTGAAAGTTGTATAATAAAATCATCATTCAATAGAAAACAAAACAAAATATGAAGCAATTTTGAGTGTAGTATTAGAAAAAAAGAAGTGATTTATTTATCTTGCTCTTTTCCTCTTCATGTGACACAGACGTCCACGGCTGGGCGCTAGCGACAAAGACGACCATTCAGTTCTTGTCTTTGACAAGATCATAATATAGCCGGAGGCACAATCATGGATAAGGGACTCACGGTAGCAACTTCTGATAAGTAGATTCACAGCCATAGGAGCAGGACACTGAGAAAAAAGTTTACTTCTAGCTTCCCCAGGACCCAACCGCAGCTACCACGCTCCTTCCACCGTCGCTTCCTAAGCCTCCCCACTTCCGCCCACAGCACTGTGCGCTTCTACCTCCAAACTGAGCCTGCGCCGAAACTAATGCGCACGTGCCAACTCCGGTCCAATCGGAATCCCAAACACGCGTTCCCGATGGAAGGGTTAATCTCGAGGCGGGGCGGGGTCTCGAAGCCTGGAAACGTACGTGATTGGCCGGCTGAGGGGATACGCGTTCTTATGTAGGCGGGGCCACGCCCTGGGACCAAATCTAGTAAACCGTTCTCCTAATTTGGAAAGGGTCGGGCGGCGGCCCCGGCGGGGCGTGGAGCTGCGCCCGGCACGGAGTGCGCGTGCGCCGAGCGTCGCGACGGGGCGCGTGCCTTGTTTGGGTGTGGCTTGAACGCGGGCTGATTGCCTCTTTCACAGCTCCAGTGCGCCCTGCGGGAGCCTGCGGTTTCCACCCCCAACCGGTTCAGTGCTGCCCTCTGCGGTGAGTGTGCGTGGCAGTGCGTTTGCCTTTGCTCATCTCCGCGCAGTCGGCGGGGCGCTGGGTCCTTCCCACGCCCCCGCCCCATCTTCCTCCTCGCACCGGTACCCTGCCTGTTGATGCCCCCTCTTCAGGGCCGGGGGGAACACCGGGAGCGCCGGACAGGGTTGTCTCCGTTCTGTTTCTGCACCCTCCTGCCCTCACCCACGTGCTTGGTTGTCGTTTGGTACAGATCATGTCCAAGTCTCTGAAAAAGTTGGTGGAGGAGAGTCGGGAGAAGAACCAGCCGGAAGTGGACATGAGTGACCGCGGCATCTCCAACATGCTGGACGTCAACGGCCTGTGTGAGTTCTTCGCTGGGCCTTCCCCTTGGAGGAGCTGCAAGGGCTTAAAAGTTCTCCAAGTAACTGCAAGCCGTTGTGTGAGAGGCTGTCATGGGTAGTATTCCGCCCTCTGCTTGTAGACGCCGCTTATCAAGACCTTAGCTCAGAAAGTTTGCAGTCAGAATTTGTTCGCTTTTGACTGGAAAAGGAGCGAGGGAGCCAGGGCGAGAATCCCGCAGAGGCTGCTGTACCTCAGCGGCTGTTACACTGCTTTAGGGCATTCTGGTGGATTGTCTACACAGTTTACTTAATAGCCACCGTATTTTTTAATTGAAAATCATTTTTTAATTATTATTCTTTTCTCCTAATACAGTCTTTGCCCCTTGAACAAATGCCACACAAATGGCCCATAGGTGTTCCTGTGCCTGGAGTATGTTAAACATTTCTTCACTCAATACTGTTTTGTGGGTTCTCTTTAGTTCAGGCTTTTGTTACCTGGTCTTGTCCTATTGTGGTGTCTTCCTAACTTTCCTTTCTTGCCTCCAGTTTTACTGCCCCTGTGGTTTAGTCACTATTGCTTTCAGTGCTGTTTTTTTCTGTAACCAAGTCCCTTTGTGTTATTCTGCCCTTTAAACCGGGGCTTGCAAACTCTAACGCCAGGGGGTCAGGTGAGGATGGTCATGAACTCCGTAATGGTATCCCATCTGCTGCTCAGATCCAAACAGTTGTTACCACCTGGGGACGTTGGCTCCGTGTTACCAGTTGTTGTTTTTTAATTTTTTTTTTTTAAGAAACCAAGTATCCAGATGAAATTTAGTAGTTTTTAGAAGTTGGAGACTAATTTCAGTATTTGAAAAATATTTTATAAAGGTGAAACAAAACACTCTTCAGGCTGAAGGTGGCTTCAGTTTAGATCTTCTCCCGTAAACACCTCTGGTTGTTCATTACCAACAGTAATGTTCCCGTTTCCTTGGCGAGACGTGCAAGGCCTTCCTGAATCTCACCACAGCCTACCCTAGCTCCCATCCCCTCCATGCATTTGCATCCCAGCCATTCTACCTCATTGCCCTTCCTGAACCAGGGCACACGTTTTCAGGTTTGTATGTCTTTACAAGTATTGTTTCCTCGCTCTCCACTCTTCTTCACCCAAAATAGTTTTACTTTTTATCAAGAGTCGGCTCAGATATCACAGCCTATGTAAAGCCTGTCTGTATCAAGCTGACAAAGTTAAAATAACCCTCTCTTCTATGAAGTTAGACATCCCTGGCTTCATGACTTGTTACACAGGATTGTAATGCGTTTTTAATCTAGATGTCCCTCTTCTCCACTGGGAGCCTGGAGGGGCTAAAGCTGTGCAATATTCATATTTACTTTCTTTATAATATTGCCTGGAACACAGTATGTGCTCAAAAACGTTTGATGGATGAAAGAAAGAAGACTGGATTAGGACTGAGTTTATGAGATCCAGACCAGTTTGTGACACTGGAGAAGAAGGGGAGAAGTCAAGGAGGCCCAAAAAGATGATGTATTGCTTGTTAGGCATGGAGAGAGCAGAGTCAGATTTACTGCCACTCCATGGTTTGTGCCTGGGACAGAGATGGGGGTTGGTGCCATTGATGCATCTCTGAAAAGGAGATGAAAAGTTGTAGACTCTTAGAAAGATACCTGCCATTAAGCTTAGCTTTTGTACTAATTAGCCTATCAGCCTCCTGGTAGGTGTTGGCCTCTCTCAGTGGTGATGCCTTTCTGGTTGCAGCAACAAAGCAGATGTCTCTGGTACTGAATTGGCACTTGTGGATCTGGATGTTTCCCCAAACTGCCCCTGCCTGGCTCTGCCATGAGCCTGGTGATCACTGGGGACGCTGCTGCAATGGAGGGAGGAGGTGGTGAGGGGCCAGAGGAGGTTTGGTTCTGCTTTACTCTTGGCCCCATGGCTTTCTGCTCCTTGGCACCCATTTTCTCATGAGCTTGAAGAAAGAGGTTGCTTTCAGCAGAAGAACGTTACACTTCTCAGCTTTGAAGAGGATTTTTTTCTGTAATATAAGTAGGGAGAATGGTGCAGATATTTCGGTTCAGTTGCATTATCTCTTTGAGGCTTTGGCTTTTATTGAAGAAGAGATAGCCACTTGCTTCCTGAAAAAATGTTTCCGGTGTAATATGAGATGGTGGAAAGTAAGATCATTCTTAAATTTTCCTAGAGAAGTAGCTTACGGAAGAACATACTCCCTAGGAGTTCAGTGTAAGTGAATTTGGCCTCTGTAGTGTGTGTAGACTCAAGGAGTGGCTGTTTTCTGCTATAACTCCCAGACTTCTGGACTCCTGGAGCCTGGAGGGTTCCGGAATGCCTTCAGAAGCCCATTTCTCAACTGGAATTCATGTATCAGTAATGCACATAATGCTTACTATATATTTTAATGTTTTATGTATTAAAATATTTGGCATGGTTATATTTAATTGCAGTATAAGAAGTCCAGTATTCTTTTACTTATAACATTTTAACTGTCATCATTAGGTTTATGGAATAGTGTTGAGATTAAACATGGGGAGTAGTTCATTTGCATGGACAGAGAATGGCTATTGTGTCTCATACTTTCCCTTCATTGTCCTTACGTTTTTCAATTTTCAAAGGATAAGCAAGAATTAAGTTCCTAAGATAAGAATGGAGGTTTTGTACTTATTCTCATCATATGAAATGTCTGCCTGAGACAAATTGCCTTTAAAAAATGTTTTCAGGAGCTTAGGTGCCAAAAACTTCCCGATGGAGAGAATTTCCTAGGCCAGAGACAGCCAGCAGACAGGTTCTACAGTTTTCTGCCAGATTCTGGACATGGTCAGATTCTGCCCTGAGAGGCAGAAGAATACAGTGCTTATAAGTGGGGCCTTGGAATTGAATGGAGTGACTTCAGATTCTCCATGTTCTACTTACTGCTGTGAAACTTTAGAGAAGCCACTTAACTTTTCTGAGCCTCATTTTCCTCATTGTCAAATGGAGATGTGAGTACCCATTTGGTAGAAGTTGGTTTAGTGCTAAATGCACTGATGTATGTCAACGCCTGAGCACTATGGTTGCTATTGAGTGTGTGCATGTGAAATGTTAACTATTAATGGAAAGTTCTCGATGGAATTTGGTAAGCCTTAGATGTCACCAGTTCCACTTCAGTGTCTTGAACCAAGAATAGCATGGTTGCCCTGCCTGGCGTGGCTCAGTGGTTGAGCGTCAACCTAGGATCCAGGCGACCGGGGTTCGATTCCCAGTCAGGGCACATGCCCGGGTTGTGGGCTCGATCAATGACTCTCATCATTGATGTTTCTATCTCTCTCTCCCTCTCCTTTCCTCTTTCTTAAATTAATAAAGATATATTTTTAAAAAAATAGCATGGTTAATTAGACTGAGTGAGGCATTTGTGTCCTGTGTTGATATTTTTATGTGGCTTATTAGGACCTGGAGAGTGTGGCACTTTTGCCTAGGGTTGTTATAAATTAAAATTGCTGTTATTTTTTTAAATACTCCTCACTTTTTCTTTGTTTTCCCCCCCATGTGGTGTGTAATCTGCACACGTACCCTCCTTAAAGCTTCCAAGAATGATGGCACTGATTTTGTTCTTATTATTAAAGAAACTTCACTGCAGAAACACTCTCCCACACAGCAGCTATCTTCACCTGGATGACAGTTGCTTTTGAAGGGTCCTTTAATCAGCTTCTGGGAGCCAAGAATCCCATTAGTAGCCTGGAAGACTTTTCTTATTTCTTTTACTTAAGTCTTTTATGACTTTTTAATCTCTTCACATTTATTGCCCTCTGGGTGTTCAGGCCTCTATCAGTTTTTTTCAGATTAGATTAAAATATCTTTCAGATCAATCTAAAAAAGAAAAATAACCTGCCTCGGGGGAAGTGGTTTTTCTAAGGGACCCTTTAAAATAATCCACAAAAGTACTCAGGTTATCTAGAAGGGCCATTTCAAAAGCAAAGTTAAACCTGGAAGTAGTCACTTCTGTTAGGAATTATCAGTTACAGACATACCTTGTTTTATTGCACTTCACAGATGTTGCATATTTTTACAAATTGAAGGCAAAGACCCTCCAGCAGCAAAAAGATGACTTGCTTTATTGCTATACTGGCTTTATGGAGATGATCTGGAACTGAACCCACAATATTTCTGAGCTATGCCTGTGTATTGCCTTTTGGGGGAAAGATAGAAGAGCTGGTAAGACCATGTCCTGTTAGCTGTAATCTTTATTAAGACCTTTTATATTTTTACTCCTCTAAGTTACCTGTATATGCCCACCTTTGTGTTTTGAAACCTGCAGTATCTTGGACTGGGAAGCCCTTTTTTCTCTCTAGCTAACTCCTCCCTCCCTTGTCACTTAGTGCTTATAAAAGAAAGAGTGACCTATCTATTCACATAACTCCATTGTTGTGTCACCTCCTCTGAACACCCCCACCATCCCATCCAGCCTGGGTTAAGTGGCTCTTTTGGGCCTGGTGTGCCTGCTTCTGGTATCTCTGTACTTGGCCTTATGGTTGGGGAAAGTTGATTGAAGAAAGATGCTATTGCTTTAGTTAAGAGTTCAGGTGAGCTAGGGTGGAAAGCGTAGCACAGGTGAAGGAACGTAGCCTCTGTCTCCCTGCCACAGACTTCTCCCCGACTTTGCAGAGAGAGAATAGTTTACAGTCATCAGGAACATGATAGAACTGTTTAGTGTTGTTTTTGATTTTAGGACAGAGTAAAAACTGAAAATGTTTCATCTAGGTAGGAAATAAAGAAAAATCATGACCCCTTTGGAGTAACCAAACTAATAATGAATGATGACCTTTTACAATTTTTCAGTCATTTGACATTTCACTTCCAGTCAGTCCTGGCCTCTTTTTTTTGTGAGCAGCTTTATGTTACTAGTAGTCTAACTTTGGGCAAGTCACTTAACCTCTCTCTGCCTCAGGTTTCTCATCAGTAAAATGGGAATAATAAGAGTAGCGATCTCATAGAATTGCTGTGAGTCATTATCTGTAAAATGCCTTATATACCATCTGTCACGTCTTGGTTCATTCATTTGGGTTGCTATAATAATACCTTAGGCTGGGTGGCTTATAAATGACAGATTTATTTCTCATGGTTCTGGAGGCAGGGACTCAAGGAATAGGCAGATTCCCTGTCTGGTGTGGATCCTGTTTCATAGATAGCTATCTCCTCACTGTGTCCTCACATGGTAAAAGGAACAAGGGGTCTCTTTGGAGTCTCTTTACAAGGACATTAATCTCTAATTCGTGAAGTCTCCACCCTCATGACCTCATCACCTTCCTACGGTCTCCCCTCCTGATACCTTCACAAAATGGGGGTTAGGTTTCAGTATATGACTTTTAGGGGGAAACAAACATTCAGCCTGTATCATGGCACATATTAGCCTTATTATTCACTATTATTAGCATTGTAAACTCTGTGTTTGCATAAAATATGCAAAACAATGTCTCTGTAGTGTTTGGAATTCTCGGTCATGGCACTTCTCCAGTGGTCTTCACTTCTTGTCTCACTGGCTCACCATGTCTGGGCATCCGCCTCATTCCTCACCTGATTGAAGTTAGATGGGTGTGTCAGTGTGATGGGGTCAGGAGAAAAAACAGCAGCCTCACAGGGGCACTCTTCAGAGCCATTGACAGTCTGGGAGGTGGCTGGGGGAGCAGCGGGGTGTTTCACAGGATTTTAGTTGTGGTGTGCTCATGTCTGTTGAGAATGACAGACAGGCATAAAAAGTGTTGGCAATTTTTCAACTAATAGCTAAGATACCGTAGGTCATCCAATAGCTATTTATTGAGAGTATTTATTTATTTATTTATTTTTGTGATGGGCACTATCTTTGCTGAGTCTTTGGGAGTTTCTTCCCTGTTGAAGCTTTAAGTTACCCAGTGATAAATTAATATTTGCTATGCTAAGAAAACTGTAAGCTATCTGATGGATCAGAAGTAGTTAGATTTTTATCATAAGAAACCATAACAACCATTGCTTTGCCATTATGGCCAGCTTTTAATTGTGATAAAAAGTGCTAGAGTTGATATGGATAATAATTGAAAACCAGAATCTGGATCCTTTCCATAAATTTACATGAACCTCGTTTAAAGAAATTTGATCAAGATATCTGAGATCCACTTTACAAAGCAAAAACTAGAATTGATTTCTTTACATCACACAAAGGTCTATTGCTTCATTGAATAGCAAGTTTGTGCAGGTTGATTTTTATTTTTTTTATTTTTTTAAGGCAAAAGCATAAAAATGTGGCCGAGGAACAGTCCATGTAGATCAAGTGCCTGACCAGCAGGGGTCAGTGTTGAGCCTCTTTGGTTTCCTCAGGCTTTGTCAGCCCACGCTCTCCATCATTCATTGCTGCCTGGGCAGTTGTTTCCTCTTGGCCTGATCGTGCCTCTTTCTTCCGGTAATGGGATATCCTCTTATACGGTACTTATCTAAGAAGCTCACAGTCGCAGAAACCTTCTCTTGCTATGGTCTGTCTTTACTATCAGGATGTTTCATAACAGCAGTGCAGGCCTAAAGCCTGTACTGGAGGCTCAGGGGCTTTGGAATAGAGACGTGCTGATCGGTTAGTGAGTTTCCCAGTGAAAGATAGGGGTGAATGGAATTTGCCGTTTCCCCTTGGGGAGTGTTTTATCAGTGTGTGATGTTTAGCAGTGTAAAAGGGTATTTTGGATTTGGGATGTTGGTAAAGTCAAAAAGACAAATGATAGTATAACATTTACTTTATAGTTTGCTAGGGCTGCCATGTACGATACCACAGACTGGGGGCTTCAACAACAGACATTTGTTTCTCACAGTTTGAAAGGCTAGAAGTCTAAGATCAAGGTAGGGTCAGTTTCTTCTGAGGCCTGTCTCCTTGGCTTGCGACGGCTGCCTTCTTGCTGTGTCCTCACATGGTGTTCCCTCTGTATATGTGTGTCCCTGGTGTCTATGTGTTTGTCCACTTTCCTTGTCTCCTAAGGGTACCAGTCAGTTTGGATTACGACTTCTTTATCAGCCTCATTTTAATTGATCACTTGCTTAAAGATCCTGTCTCCAAATATAGTGACATTCTGAGATACTAGGGGTTAGGGCTTCAACACGGGAATCTTAAGGAGCCACAGTTCAGCCCATCACACCTACATTAGAGGTTCTGAATGATTTGTGTTTGAGTGCTTACACAGGGGTAAGAGCTTCTCACACTGACAGCATCGCCCTTTTGTGCAGCATTTTACAGATGAGCAAGTAGAAGGTTATCTAGAGCCTAAGTCCCAGCATCACATAGCTAATGGCAGAATCCCAGTTCATCCTAAGTGTATCTGACACCTTTGTTCTATAATAACTGTGCTGTGTTGTTTCTTACCCCTGAAATGTAACAGGGGTGTGGCTCAGATGTTAAGGAGTGGGATTTCTGGGGTGCCTGGGGCAGCAGGCCTTACCTCAGGGCATTCACTTTCAGAATTCTTGAAAACACTAGACAAATAAATACATCATTTGGCTAGCCTGAAGCCTGGAAACTTAGGTTTATCATATTTTTTTCTTTATTTTCTCTTATTTTGTCCTGATTACCATTTATTCCCCTATGTATTCCTCTACCTCTGCCCCCACCCCCCAATCACCTCACTGTTGTCAGTGTCCACGAGTTCTCTTTTTTTTCTTCTTCTTCTTCTTCTTTTTTTTTTTTTTTTTTGGCTGAGTCCCTCCACCCTCTTCAGCCCCACCCCCCAGAGCTGACAGCCTGCTCTCTTTATCTATGAGCCTGTTTTATTGTATTGTTGCAGAGCTTTAACATGGAGGAAAACACTAGAAGCAGCTTATTCTCTATCTGGTCAGTATTAACTGTGAACCCTTCCCTTTTCCTTCTGGTTTTCCAAAAAACTATTAATCTTAATGGAATTTAGCAATCAGATGCGAGATTTCTTTGCAGTGTATATTAATTCATTTTTTTCTATCTTCAAACTTAGAACATTAGCACAAAACACTCTATGAAGTGTGATGCTGGAGAAGATGGTGTTTGGGAAATATTGGTTCATATATCATAACAGAATGAACCTGAATTACATCAAATGGTATTGTTAGTTATAATTTACCTGTATTTCATAAAGAGCCTTTTCATTTAATATATTTTTCTACACATCTGTTAATTATTTCTCTGGACAAGAATGGGTCACAATTGTAAGGGTAAACTCGGCCAAATGAAAGACTCACATCAGACCACATAGTTAATTGGAAGGCGTCTTGGCCTCTTGGTTTTTTAAGGTATAGTGTGGACCAGGGACTGGTAACCTGGTTTGCAACCTCAGTATACAAAAGTTTGTTTTACAAATGTTCATATGTAAGTTGGTTTTTTTAGACCTGTAAATATTTACGTCTTCAGGCTGTGTGAAAGTTACCTGTTTAACCTGTTGTATATTTGTATTTGTATATTTGTATTATACAAATATACAAATCATGCATTCTTTATTAGAAGGATAAAAAAATAGATAATATAATTAAAATGCCATGTGTAATAGAGTGCATTGATACATGTGCATGCACACACACCACATGTGTGCCATTTGCCAAACATTGTATTAAGCTCTCTTTATGGATTCTTCCTTCCTCCCTTCCTTCCTTCCTCCCTTCCTCCCTTCCTCCCTTCCTCCCTCCCTTCCTTCCTCCCTTCCTCCCTTCCTTCCCTTCCTTCCCTTCCTTCCCTTCCTTCCCTTTCTTCCTTCCTTCCCTTCCTTCCTTCCCTTTCTTCCTTCCTTCCCTTCCTTCCCTTCCTTCCCTTCCTTCCCTTCCTTCCCTTCCCTTCCCTTCCCTTCCCTTCCCTCCCTCCCTCCCTCCCTCCCTCCCTCCCTCCCTCCCTCCCTCCCTTCCTTCTTCCTTTCTCTTTTTTTTTTTTAATTTTTAATTAAAAATTTTTAATTTTTTTTATTGATTTCAGAGAGAGGAAAGGAGAGGGAGAGAGACAGCTAGAAACGTCAGTGATGAGAGAGTCACTGATTGGCTGCCTCCTGCACGCCCCCAACTGGGGACCAAGCCTGCAATCCGGGCATGTGCCCTGACTGGCAATCGAACCCCGATCTCCTGGATCCGAGGTCGATGCTCAACCACTGAGCCATGCCCAGCTGGGCTATGGATTATTTCTTTTAAACCTCACAGTTTCATTATGATTGTTATCACCCTCCTCCTCCTCCTCATCTTCCAGGTTGTACCTGAGGAAACGAATTTCTAGAACTTAGGCAACTTGCTCCAAGTCACACAGCTAATAGTAGAGCCAGGCTTGGAACCCAGGCAGTCAGACTTCAGAAGCTGTGTTCTTAGCTTATGCTATATTGCCTTGTTTATATGACTAATGTTTTTGACAGCTGCATGCACATATCAGGATAAAACAGCTAATTCAGCAAGTGCACTGAGTGCCTATGGGCAAATGGGCCCCATTCTAGCAGACATGGCACCTGCCTGTATGGGCACATGATTCTGTATTGATTTAGGAATGTGTTGGTGGATGTCGGCTGAGGTGGACCTGCCCCTGCTCACTCCAGTTGCCTGAGGACACAAGACCCTCTTATTTCCAAAACACACATACTTTTGACAAATTCATTAAAAAACCCTTTATTGAGGTGTTCATATAGATGAGTGCATGTGTAATAGTACAGCTTGATGTATTTTCAGACCACGAAGCGGAAGATGATCAGCACCCAGGGTCCCCTGCACCTCCCAGTCACTGCCCCCTCAGTGACTGTCTTGATTCTGAAAGCATAGATTAGTTTTGCCTGTTTTTATGCATCATTAAAAAAGGATTATATAGTGTATACTCTTGAGTGTCTGATGCTCTTGAGATTTATTCACGTTGTGAAGTTGGTTGTCGATCCACTGAGTGACTCCATCGGCTTATTCATCCATCTGCTGCTGACAGACGTGGGTCATTTCTAGGCTGGGGTGGTTAGAATGGTGCTGCTGTGAACATAAAAATCCATGTATTTTTACTTATTTATGTTTTAGTCCTCACCCGAGGATATGCTTATTGACCTTAGAGAGAGGGGAGGGGGGAGAGAGAAACACTGCTGTGAGAGAGAACATTGGATGGTTGCCCCCATACTCACCTCAACCGGGGATTGAACCCACATCCTGGACATGTGCCCTGACTGGGAATTGAACCCGTGGCCTTTTGGTGTACGGGACAACCCTCCATCCAATTGAACCACACTGGCCAGGCAGGATATTCGTTGCCGTAGGTTGTAGACCTAGGAGTGGGACTGTTGGGTTGTGGAGTACTGTCTTACCTATTAAAATTGAAGGGACGAATTGCCAAAATGGGGGAAATATTTGAAACTTACAGTAGTACCCTTTATTTGTGGTTTTGTTTGCCATGGTTTCAGTTTATTGTGATTTCGTGTACCCGTGGTCATCCTTGGTCCAAAAATATTAATTGAAAAATTCCAGAAATAAACACTAAATAAGTTTTAAATTGCGTGCTATTCTGCGTCTTGTGATGAAATCTGCTGTCCTCCTCCATCCCCCTGTACCTGAATCATCGCTTTGTCCCTAGTCTCCATGCTGTAGACCCTCACAGCCTGTTAGCCTCTGAGTAGCCATTGTTATCATATCCACTGTTGCAGTATCGCAGTGCTTGTGTTGTAGTAACTGTTAATTTACTTAATAGTGGCCCCAAAGTACAAGCGTAGTGATGCTGGCAGTTTGGATATGCCAAAGAGAAGCCCTAAAGTGCTCCCTTTAAGTGAAAAGTTGAATACAATCGATAAGATATTTTGAGACAGAGACACACACTCATGTAACTTTGATTACAGTATATTGTTATAATTAGTCTATTGTTAATCTCTTACTGTGCCTAATTTATAAATTAAACTTTATCACAGGTATTTATGTATAGGAAATAACATAGTATATATAGGGTTCAGTACTATCTGTGGTTTCAGACGGCCAGTGGGGCTCTTGGAGTGCATCCCACATGGATAAGAAGGGGGTCAGCTGTAGTAAGGGAGGCAATAAAACACCATGACACACTATAGAATGTAATGCCATAAAGGAGTACATTGATTTGAAACTCCCATTAAAAGGGAAATGCTTGAAAGATTTTTCAAGATTAATAAAATCTTTAAGGTCCAGACTCAGTTTTATTCTATATCTACCTACCTACCTCTACCCTCCCCCTCTGGCTTCCCTTTCTTCTTGCTTAAACTATTTTATTTGTGTAACATAAAATAGGTGTATTTTTAGAAATCAGTTCTAGAACCCTAGAAATAAAAAAGTTAAGCTCCTCCTTTCCATGCAAGGGAATTGTGGCCCAGAGAGGTAAAGTAACTTTTCTCAGGTTGCACAGATACTAGAATCAGAACTGAGACTGCAGCTAAGGTTTCCAGATTCCAGATCTTCAGCTGTTTCTTTCCAAAATGGGAAAATAATATTCACACCTGGATGGAGTGTTCTTTTCAAGATGGTGGAAATTCCTGTCTAAACAAAACGAGTATTAACCTGAATGGGAAAGTTTCTATTTTGAATGAAATATGACAGTTACATAAAGTGACTCAAAGCAAAGCAAAGAAGAGGCAGTTTCAGGCAGCCTGAGACCCAGATTGTAATCCCATGAGACTGTGATAAAAATCACTGCATTTCTCTAGAGCACACCTTCCTCATTTTGAAGATGAAAGTCTGAATTCAATTATTTGATCCTGTGGAACAAATTTTAAAAAAGAGATAAGAAAGAACTAATATTTATGTGATGCCTACCACATCACTATGCTATGCTGAGTACTTTATAGCCAATCACTAGAATAAAAAATGTTAGAATAAAGTAATAAGCTAATGTTTACCAAATTCTTAAAATGTGGCTGGCACTGTTGTAAGAACTGTGTTACCTCATCTATTTCTCATAATAACCCCATACGATAGTGCTATTATTAACCATCCTCTTGCAATTTTAAATGAGAAAAAGGCACAGAGAGGTTGAGTAACTTGCCTATGGTTTCAGAGCTAGTGAGCAGAGAACCCTTTAAAAGCTGCTTCCAAACAAGAGACAGATTCATTCTGACCCTGTTTCTTATTGGCCAAACAAATATTCACAAATGTCCCAACTCTGTTGCATTTTAGATATCCAAAAGATAAAAGGGATCTTAGTCCATAAGAACATTTTTCTCCCCAGATGAGGACATGGGCGTATCAAATGTGCATGCTTCCTTTTCATACAGTATGGTGCATTTTCTTTTTTTTCTTTTTTAAAAATATATCTTTATTGATTCCAGAGAGAGGAAAGGAGAGGGAGAGAGAGAGAGAGAGAGAGAGAGAGAGAGAAACATCAATGATGAGAGAGTCATTGATTGAGCCCACAACCCGGGCACGTGCCCTGACTCGGAATCGAACCCTGATCACCTGGATCCCAGGTCGACACTCAACCGCTGAGCCACGCCCGGCCAGGCAGTATGGTGCATTTTCAACTTCCATGTATCTCAAGATGAATAAGGCAGCTGGTGGGGCACAGGCACTTTTTTCTTCCTGGGGTGTGGTGACAGATGTTTCTCTCTGAGTCCTCACTTCTCTCCTTGAGCAGCCTCTACCTCCACCTCCCTCCATACCTCTTCCCTCAGCCTGAGAGCCCTGTTTCCCTGTAAGGGCACACCTCCTCCAAAAGCAGGGAGAGTGGGCTCGTAGACCTGCTGCCTACGCAAGAGGTGGTTCTCAGCTCCAAGAGCTGGGAGTCCTTCAACAGCCACTAAGTGCTTGAGAACCTCTGTGCCAACTGCTCCCACCCACACCCATGGTTTGGTCTCATGGGCAGTTTGTCGTTATTTTTACCCCTGCCTTTCAACTTCTCTCCCCATGTCATTCCTTATCCTGACCTCCAGCTGCTTCCTTCCCCAGTTTCGGATAACTAGTCTCTCGACTGACGCTCCTCAGCTGCCCCCAGCTCAGACCTGGTATGTGTTTTTCTGACCAGCTGCAGGGTCTCCCTAGATCTCCTCCCAGGGATGCCTGTCCCCACAACCCTGCTCCAGCCTATTTCCCCTACCCCTCTCCTCTTCACACAGACAGATCCAGCAAGCGAATGTGTCCCTGATGGCACCTACAAACTCTCACCTCCACCTCTCACCCCAGAGACCATAGACTCTTCACCCCCAACCTTCTGCCCCCCCCAGAGTTCCCACAATGAGATCTTCACAGCAGCCTGTGCATCAGCTGAACAAATGCAGAATTTCCTAATCACTGGTCATAACCATCATTTTTTGAGTACCTACTCTGTCAGATACTACTGACATCCTTTATTTGAGGAGCAGCATATTTTTTCCATTTTACCAATGGGAAAAATCATTACGTATTAATGTTAATCCTTTGTCATATGCAGTAGTCTCCCCTTATGTACAGGGGATACGGTCCAAGACCCCCAGTGGGAGCCTAAAACCACAGATGGTACTTAATGTCCCAATCGATGCAAACCTCCCATCAATGACCAGATCATGAGAGGTTCTCACATGTGAATTCTCTGCTCTTATTTATGTATAGAAAGAGGTGTAACTTTTTTTCAGTGATTGCATATGATAAATTGCTTTCTATTAAGTGAAAGAGCAGTTAATTATGGTTGATAGACCCTTTATCTGTAAATAGAATTCAGTCAAGTAATCAGTTTTGAAAGCTGATTTTGCTTCGAAAGAGTTTCCAACTCTCCAAAGTAATTACTTGTGAAGTAAAGGGAGGCTTTCATATCATGGTGATTTTTTTTTTTTTAAAGTTTTAAATTATGAACGAAATTCGAAAGAAATGTTTCTCTGATTCTGAGCGTGTTGATGAATATGATATTTGTATTATATCCTGGTACCAAACATTTTATTGTCTGTCTTCACTTGAATATATTGTCAGAACCTGCATATTTAAGAAGATCTGAATCTGTATTCTACTACCAAGGGTGAAATAACTTCAGCCATGTGACACGGCAGGCATTTTAATCATGCATCGTGGAGACGCAGAACTCAAATTGGTCAGCGTAGCATCCTAGTACTGACATCAGGCCACTCCCACATCCCTGTGGAGTCCCTGAATCAGGGTTATTTAGGGCTGTTGCTGTGTCTAGCCTATTGGGGAGCCAAAATGGAAAAGCCTTTTGGACCATCCTTCATTTTCAGTTCAAATTAATTCTTTTTGATCTACCACTTGGGAGAAAACAAATTAACATAGGATACTGTTCGCAGTGTAATTTGCACAGAATTTGAATGGTATCCCCTAGAGTTGTCAAACAAGGTGGGCCTCTTTGAATATTCCAGGAGGTATGGTGGTTCTTCCAACATGGCAATATTTGATACCACAGGAGCTGTCAAGAAGGGGTAAACCATTTGCCTTCTGATGATAGCAGTGTTTTTCTGATTGCTTCAATTCAGAATGCAGTCTGTGAAGTGAACTGGTGGTCGCAGTCCAGTTTTTGTGACCAGTGTTACAGAACCTATCATTTGCAACCCAAAGATGGCCGATTCCGACCTGTGACAAGATCACAGAAACTTTCAAGCCTCATATTGCTTTGTGTGTTTTCAAGTCTCACTCCCCTTGTGTCATCCTGGCCGTATTTTTTTCTCTGGATGTAAATGTCATGCTGTAGAGCAGAACTTTCTACCTTCTCTAAAGTGCTACCAAAGGGATAATTTGCTTTCTAATTTACCAAAATGAAACTAGAGACAATTTCCAGTGTGCCACATCTTTGTGATATGTTGGGTTATTTTGAAAGCAAGTCTATAATTTCATCTTAGGGGGCTGTGGATTTCATCATGCTTATTTTTCTCATGCTGCCTACTTTATGCTGCAGAAGAAGGAAAAAAACTAAACCTAATTTAAATAATAATATCTGCTTCCATGTGTTATCTAGAAAAGATGATTCTTTTTATAGACATGTTTAGTTAGTCCTTTGATTTTTCAGAGTTTATTTCATTAAAGTATCGGCTGCCCCCTCCAGTCCTGTTCCTTCCGTTTTCCACCTGTTTGCTCAGGTATGGAAGCTGGGATTGCTTCCCTAACCTCCATTTTCCATGTCTTCCAAGTCCAGCCTCAGTGCCTGGTGTACCTCTGCCCTATAGCATTTTTGGATGTGTCCTTCAACGCGCAGTAAATAACATTTCCTTCTGAACTGCCATTATCCTTGCAGTTATATTTCTCTTGTCAGTGATCCTGGTAGAGACTCGACACTCTCATTGTGCTCAGTAAATACCTAGTCAGCGCGTCCTTGATTTTCTTGTGAAATTTTTGAACCAACCAGGATTTCTGAGCATTTTCCTGCTGACTCCCTTTTTTGGCTAGAGAACAAATAATCATAAATCATATATACAATGCCAGTGACCTCACCCCACCACCCCTTCCCTCACAAGCACCTCACTCCCAATGATTTTGTTTCCCGCTGTTCATTTTGGCCTGACACAGTGTTCACCCAATTCCCTTTTCTAAAAGCTAGAGACAGAGCAATAGCCAAGGCCCTGTAACACTTAACTGTGTATGTCAACATACTTCGTTATTTAGTTGACTTTTGAAATATACTCTACTTTAAAAATGGCTGGGCAAAGCATAGTTTAACATTGCTGTAGGAATTTTAATAACAGTTCTCACTGTTCTGGCGGTGCTCATTCTCGACATTTGATGGCTAGCAGGGCCATTAAAGTGTGCTATTCACACAGTGGAAGGTCTCCCAGTGTGTGATTCAGGTTAGCAAGGCAGTTGGGGTTCAGCCTGCTTCCATTTTCCCAACATGTTTGACTAGAGGGGCTTTTGTACATTTAAATAATCCATTTTATCTTGGTAGATAGACCTTTTCTCCCTTCTTTTTTTAAAAATAATTTTTATAAGTTTATATGAGCCAAACGTGATAATTGCCAGGAAGCAAAATCTCAACGGACTGAGAAAATGCTCCTCTGTTTTTAACAGAGCAGTTTCCATAGGAGACTCACGATGAATTCACTATTTCTAACTGGGAGGGAGCAGCAGCTTTTATGAATACACCTGTTTCTACTTGTTCTGTGCCTGTACTAGGCTTTGTGATTGATTCTGTGATTTTGATTCCGTCCAACCTTACTGCTGTCCCCATAGAACCAGCCTGGAGTCCTTTGTTGCCCTAAATATTTCCTCTAAGATCTTATTTTAACTTTTTCTTTTCTGCTCTAATTTTTCTTCTTCTTACCTACTTTAGCATGTAGTCCTGTAACAACAGTGAGAAAGAAAAAAAATTCTAGTGATGCGATCAGCTGAAGCAATAACTGGATTTCTGTCCTCTGTTAAAAAAAAGAAACAACTTTTACCACTTTATTTCTTGCTAAATACTTGTTGAAATGATGCAATGAAATGACCAAAAAAGAACCAGCTTTCCCTAATTAAATCTTTCATTGTGAATGTTAGCTGGGAGAAGAGCAGAATTTCTTTCTTTTTAATTAGTTGTGATGTTTTAGGAAAAATTAAGACAGGAGGAGATAGGATTATCAGTTTTCTTTTGTAATCACAATTGATTTCTGTAACACTTAATTGGAATAATCAGCTAGTGTGAGAGGTTGTTAGTTTTCTGCTAGTTTCAGTTTGCCCCATCTTTCTTGGCAATAAAACCCCTAATTTTAGCTGGCACATGGTTACCTGGAGTACGGACTCCATTTCCCTACCTCCCTTGCATCTAGGCATGACTGTTATTACAAAATTTTGATTAATTGCTTATAAGTGGAAGTGCCATGTACAACATCTTGTAAGCTTTCTAAATGAAGAAGGCTTTCTGCCCCCTTTCTGTCTTTCTGAAGGAAATGCAGACATGGTGGCTAAGCTCAGGCAGCCATCGTGGACCATGAGGTGGATCCATGCATTGGGGATGGCTGAGCAACAAGATACCAGGTCCCGCTGGATTGCCTGTGTGTAAATGAGAGATAAACTCCTGTTTTGTGTTACCTATGTTATTTGTGCTTTGTTCTCACATGAAGCTGATCAGAGTCTCAGCTGATACATCTATGAATCCACTACATCTTGTTTGGTAGGAGAGCAGCTCTTTGAGTTTTGTGGGGGGGTTTTTGTTTGTTTTTTAATGAGACTATATAACACAGATAGAGGAATGCTTTAGTTGGTGGACAAGAAAGTCTTAACTCTCGTAAGTAAAAATGTATGACATGTTCTGCAGTGTTTAAAATCTTAAACGTCATGTGAGAAGCCACCATCGTGACTCTTAAAAACCATAAAAATCCTCTTTTACTTCCCCTCCACCTTTTTCTTCCCCCTTCCGTAGTTGTTTTGTCCTAAAGCCAGGAAGTGGGACAGAAAAAGAGAGGTGTTCAGGGTTTGGGGGGCATGATGGCCTAGAGTGGAGTGTGGGAACCTTACTGAGGAGAGCATCTGTGCAGAGTGGCGAGCCAGGCTTGGGAGGTTCGAAGCCAGGCAGGGCAAGGAGGGGGGCAGATGAGGAGGGTGAGTCTGAGCAGAGTGCGAGGTATCCAGGTGGGAGGAAAGGGTGGAGGGGAGATCAGTTACTGCATTACTACACTGGATAGTCGAAAGGACTCAGAAGAATCCATAGCATACAGGATTTAGCAGGACTAAGAAAACACAGGTGAGCCTCAGGGGTCGGAGAGGCTCGCTGGTGATTCCTGTGTCATGCTGTATTGGACTTGAATTTGTTGGTGTGAACTCATGGTTTTCAATAATACAAATAGTGAAGTCAGTATAGGGGTATGTGGTGTATGTGTGTGTATGTGTGTATGTTCATGTTCATGTGTTCTCTAGCTCTGTCCACTGAGAGGGGCTGAGAATACTGATCCCCTAGATGGCAGTGAGCACATCTAGTGCCTAGATTTTGGCTTATGTATACATTTTCTACAAAAGGAACCAGAACCAGAACTCATTGCAGAAATGGCTGATTCCAGGGCTGTGACAGAAAAAGTTCGAGATGAGCTTGAATATCTTGTGCCAGAAAGCAAGGAAGTGCTCAAAGAGTGATGAGACATGCCAAAGGGGCTTAGAAGCCAGGTCAGATGGGCTCCCACTGGCCAACTGGGACAGTTTGAATATCAGCATACACAGTAATGGTAGATTATAGCCCATTAACTAAGATAGGAAACCACAAAGCCATACAAAGATAAATAAATAAATCATGATTCTCAACAGCAACACTATTAATTGACATTTTGGAGTGGATGAGTCTTTTGTGGAGGCTGCATTGTAGGATGCTTAGTAGAATCCCTGGCCCCTACCTCCTAGATGCCACTGCTTTTCACCAGTCCTGTCCAATACTGGTATCACACAAGCCACATATGAGAGTTTACATTTCCTAGTGGCCATAGTTACCAGAATCATAAACTTCTCCAGACATTCCCAAATGTCCTGTGAGGGTCAAAACTGCCCTAGTTGGGTACGGTGAAATACATGTGGAACAGGATATTTATATAAGTTTAAAGTCCCCCCCCCCCGAAAAAAAATTACTAATTATAAAGGGGAAAAGAAATCGACAGTGGACAAGCCTGACAGACTTAAGTGATCAAGGTAAGGTCATCAGTGATAGGAACAAATGGAAATTGTTTGCCGCCTGATAGGGTGCAATGAGAACACGGCATTTCTTCCACATTACTATAAAAGATGCTTAACGTAACTCTAAACAAGAAACAAATGACATCCATATGGAGGGCATAATACAAAATAATGTGGCCTACAAGCTTCACAGTTGTCAAGGTTGTTAAAGTTGAGAAAAGAGAAACTTGGACTAAAGTTGGTTTAAAGAGACCCGGCAGCTACATGCAATGTGGTTCTGAACTGGATCTTTTCTGTAAAAGAAATGATTGGGACCGTTGGTGAAACTTGGATGAGGGAGGAGGATTAGATGGTAGTGATGCATCATCTTTTTTAAAAAATATATATCTTTATTGATTTCAGAGAGAGGAAGGGAGAGGGAGAGAGAGAGATAGAAACATCAGTGATGAGAGTCATTGATCGGTTGCCTCCTGCATGCCTCCGACTGGGGCTCGAGCCTGCAACCCCAGCATGTGCCCTGACCGGGAATCGAACCCCAATCTCCTGCATCCTAGGTCAGTGCTCAAGCTCTGAGTCACACCTGGCCGGGTGTGATGCATCATCTTAAGTTTTGACATTATCAACTGTGTCATGGTCATTTAGGAGAATGTCTTTGTAAGAATGTCCCAAAGTATATGGGGTATCAGGCTAGCAGCTTAAACTGAATGGATCAAGGCAGGAAAATATGTCTTTGTATTGTAGTTTGAAGTCTTCTATAGTTTTGTGATGGTTAAAAAAATAAAAGCACTCAATAGTTGTGGTCAGGAGTGATACTCATTTTCTTCTAAGCCTGGGATCCAACATTGTGACCCGTCTTGAGAAGAATTTTTGCCGCCTTTTTTCCTTAAGGGAAAAGCTCTGCTGCATAGCTGCATTAATATAGTGTGTGTGTGTGTGTGTGTGTGTGTGTGTGTGTGTGTGTGTGTATCATGCTGATTATACAGTGAAGTTTTAGGACGTAAAATAAAATGGAAGACAGATCCTTTTTTTGTTGGGTCTTTTTATTTTGGTGGATCTGTATATATTTTTTCTTTATAGTTGGAAAAACCATCTTTAAGCAAATCTAACCTTGTTCAACCCCCATGATGATGTTTGAAAACTGGTGTGCAGTCTGTAGGTGCAATAAACGTCAACCAATAGTGTGGGGAAGGCCTGGGGGGGAAAACTGGGGGGGGGGGCGTAGGGACATCTGTAATACTTTCAACAATAAAGATAAATTAAAAACAGAAAAACAAACACATCAACCAAACTCTTTTTAGGAGAAATTTTTTAAAAAATTCTGATCATCTGATAGTGTGCAGAAGAATTCCTGGGTTAATAGTGGACATAGATGAAATAAGGAGCTTCCGGTCTTCTCTTGTGTGATCTTTTTGTCTGGTTGTGATGGTTTCTTTTAGCTTGGGTGAGGGCTTTGTGCTTCCCACACTCTTGGCCGGTTCTCTGACTGGCACAGTTACTGAGATGGATCACTGAGGCTGGGCCAGCAGAAATCAGGTCTCCAAGCAAAGCTCACTGGTCTTTGTAATGTCTGATCCTGCACATTAATCTCATTAGCTCGAACTTACTGTGCAGATTGCACTGCTAATTGCATGACTTTTCTTAATTTGTTTTAACATTTAACACTGTTATATGAATCCTTGAATCTATTTTTGTGAGTGGTAGCATTTCAACCAATGAAAATAATTTAGCACTTTACCTTTTAGGAGTGTAACTATAATTTGGGTACATTAATTGATTGGGTGAATTTTTTTTTCTTTTACAGTTTCCTTATCCCACATCACACAACTGGTCCTCAGCCACAACAAGCTAACAAGTGAGTTGACTTTATCATTTGTTTCACAGTTTCTAACTTGTAGGTAGTGTGGTGATACTGCCGACTCTTATGTTTCCTTTAAAGACATTAATAACAGATGTTTATTTGGGGAAATCTAAAATTTATTTTGGTGACACTAAAATACATGAGCATATTGTCTTTCCATATTTTGTACTTGGCTCTAGTTTGAGGATTCTTTCCTATTGTATGTGTAAGCTGAAGAAAGAAAATGACATTGTTTCTTTGGAAATGTTCCCTTTCACAGATGATAAACGCTGCAGTGACCTGAACTGCTGAGCCATTCATTAGTATTTCATGAAAAAAAAAGTAATTAGGATAAGCGTTTTTTGCCTTTATCTACACTTCTCTTCAGAGGGGAAAAATTTACCTGTTGATGTACTTTCCTTCCCTGCTTAATAGGGGGGGAAAAAACCACAAAGTTGCATAAATTATATATATATTTGAATCTGCATTTTTAAAAATTCTTGAGTCTGATTTCTTTTGGGCATTGGTAGTGTCATGGTATGGTTAACATATAGTAGATTTAATGCTGGCTTTTATAAGAATATCTTGCACGAATGATATGGGCCATTTTATTCTTATAGCTATGGTTTTAAAGATTTTAATGACGGCCCCACTCTTCTTTATTATTCCTAATTGACTGTCACTTCTTTGTGCTTGCCATATTTCCTGCAGACTTGAATGATTTTCTAATCATGTGGCAAGAATTTGTTCGGGAGCTTTCTGAGTCCAATGAAATTGAGCAGAATGTCATCCTGAGGGATTTGTGCCGTGAATTTATGTGCGTTATGTACAGCTTGAAGCAATGTCACAGAGCTATTGAATATTGAGAATTAGGAATGGCAGAGCCCCTCGTGTGCAGGAGACAGGCAGATTAGTTCATTTTTAGCCAAAAGTGCATATTTGTAAGGCAAAGGCAGAGTGACACAATTGTCACATTTTAGCAGCAGGGGTTACAGAAGCTGAAAGTGAGGGCTACAAGTCATGTGTGATCATTTTTGTAACAGGTGACATGCAGCTGTTTTTATTATTTTTGTAACAAATGGTCCTGCTTTCCACTGAGAATCTAATACCAGTCAAAGGGCATTTGTTGTTTGTTTGGAAGAGTGGATGGCATGATCCCTAAATTCCCCAAGATTTTGTGAGCAGAATTCCTGAAGCTCTGTACCTCATAGTTCATAAAAATATTTTTTAATTGCCAAGCTTACATTGTTAGGTCTGCATCAACATTAGAGTGAAACACTTTACTTTTTTTTTTTAATTTGAATTCTCACTGGATACTTATTGATATTAAGAAAGCATCATTCTATTTCTAAAGACTGAGGTATTATCTTTTGTTTTTATATTTTAAAGTAGGAACATTTTCTTGAGGATACAAACTAAAATATTTAGAGATAGTCTCTATGCTTATTGATTTAAAAATTTATATATTCAATATTTTATTTCTTTGAGAGATTATTTTTTAAAAAATTATTGCACATCTTTTTATATCAAAATATTCAACTGGGCTAGTTAGTAATCTTAATCTCATCAAGAAATTAGCCCAGGTATCAATAATGGTCATCTTAAGATGAGTTTGACTAGAACTTCTGATTCCAGGATTTTAAGATTGTTTTGTGAGTTACTGCCACAGAACACTAATTATTTATTAGTGATAAATTATCTGTAAATAATCAAAAGTGTACCAAATTTTCTAATCTAATCTCTAGTTCTTTATCAATTGAAGAAATTATTGGACAGTGTTTTTTGTTTTTGTTTTTAATGAGAGAAGGGTGGGAAGAAAACCCTGTGAGGGCTTTTAGCTTTGAACTCTCAGTAAAAGCTTTAGCAGTATTTAGTATCACCAGCTTGGTATAGGTTAAAAATGTGACACCCATCATTTACCAGGTAATAAAATTCAGATAGTGATATAGTGCAGCTACAGTTATTAAGGATAAATTAACTTGTTATCAATTTAATATTATGGAAACACTTTACATTTAAACAAGATAGCAAAACTTTATTTCTGTTGTGTAATTAATTGATCTGTTCTTTAAAATACTTTTCAGATGGTTGTAGTTTATTTCTTTTTAAATGTCCACAAAATTAGAAATCTCAGGGATCCATGGATCAGTTTCGTTCTCCAGACATATGATAAGAGATTAATTTAGAGTCTCACAAATATGGTGTTAAATTGTGTCTGTAAAGAGGTTGACTGTAAATGGATCCAAACTTCCTATTTCTTCCTTCCCTGTTTTTATTTTTTCTTCTTCTTTTTCCCCATTTGAGACACTCTCATCCAGTAAACTCTAATTAATTGTCTTGGTAAATTCTGTTTCATGCCATTGTGAGTAGTGTCAGTGACATCCGGTCTCTTCCACTAAGGTCAAATTAGCATCTTTTACTATTTTTCTGGCATTTAAATGAATGACTTTGCAATGGCTTTTCAAGTGTTTATAGTAAATATGTCCATTTGATGGCAATATAAATATGCATTATGTGCAAGTGGCTGAGCACACCCTCCTGTCACGTTTTATTGTAATCAGTGTCTTTCACTTTCTGTGGTTTTTAACAGGGACTGGCTGACAATGCTACATTAAAACCACTGGGACTCAAAAGATAAACTCCTCAGTACTGCTTTTACCTTCCAAAAGTATTTGTGTTTTTCTCTTAGCATGCCAGTTCCACTGTTCTCTGCAATTTCCACTCTGGACTTAGGGAATGAATTGGCTTACTGAAACTGGGGCCTTGATCTGGGACACTGAATGACTCCATGTATTTGAATCGGTACCTGTGGGGCCACTTGAACATTGTGCCATTGAGTTAACTTTCTCTGCTGGTGGTTTTGACATTGACCGGTCCACTCAACACAGTACAAGTGAGGCCAAGAGGAAGGTGAAAGTGGGCTGATGATCCTTAAATTCCTCAAGATTTTGTGAGCATAAATTCTTGATGTTTTCTAAATTACAGTTCATAAATATTTCAAAATTGTCAGACTAATCTCTTTTAGAGGTTCATCATTACTAAAGCGACATTGAAATTTAAACCTGGGGGATTGGGGCACTGTTGATGAGTTTTGGAAATTGAGAAGTCAGTGGCAAATTGCCCTGCCTGCAGCCATTTTCCTAGATACGTGCATGTCCAGAATGTATTTAAGGAGGTGGGAGGCAGGGTAGCACCAGAACCTTTTCCTTTTGCCGTGACTGGGCAGGTACAATCTCAGAACCCATCTGAGGTTCTTTCTGGCCTAATGGGAATGGTTTCAGAGATGAGGTTCACCAGACCATCCCATCAGAAACTTTACTTTCCCTGTGATAACACACACATCTGGTAGAAGGTGCTGTTTATGTGCTTTTCTGAACTAGCTCTACTCTGGCCCCATGTTTTACAACCAGCCTTTTCTCCCCAGGTGCTTCTACAGGAAAGTTTCTCTCTCTTCTTCCCCATGTCTAGCCCTGCTCTCTTCCAGGCTACCTTGCCCCCCCCTCCCTTCTACTCTGCATTGGCCTTGCCCCCATCCTCCAGGCTCCCCAACTGCCTTGGCCAACTTGAAATCTTTCTTCCCCTACTGTTCATAGACTCTTTACACCAGTGTCATACTTCCTGCCTTCTATTGCTTCAATGTTTTTTCTTGGGCTTTATCGAAAGCAGGACCATATCCTGTTTTTCTTTCATGTCCTATTCTTGCTGAGCACATAGTGGCTTCCCAGTAATTACCTATACAGAGCAACTGATGGATGGAAGCAGTTGATGACGGGGAGGAAAAGCTGGCCTGAAGTGAAGCAGTCATTGTAGGAACTGGATGGTTTTCTCAGGATTACCCAGTGAAGGGTCTTGAGTAGATGTGGCCACCACAAACTCTGTTTCTAACTCATGGGCTCATTTCAGATGCGCTGGACTGTGAGAGCTCTAAAGAAACATTACCTATGTCCTGGAAATTGGTGTCACATCATCTTTGTAGTTACTGGGGCCCTTTCAGACATGAGGAGTGATGTGTGGGGATGGCACTCCTCATGTACACCTGAGGATCCCAAGGTAGGGCAGGCTGGCACCATGACGAGCCTTGGATGCTTCTTCCACCCAGCGACCTCGTGAGCCTTCTTTTACCACTCTACGTCTCATGGCTTCTAGGCCTGTTACTGTTTCACTTAAAGTTAGTTTTATATACTGTATTTAAGGTCCCAAATTATTGATGAGTTGTGCCAAGTCCCAGCAGACCCAGATGATACACCCAAGGGCTGACTTTGGTTTTCTAAAGAAGTGAACATAGCAGTTATTCCAAAGTCTGTCTTCCTTTGTCTCTGCTCTACTCCTCCACCCTCTGTCTTTGTGATTACCCTCCCTTGTAAGCCAGTCTTAGCTAAGTCTTTTTCAGACTACTTAATCTTATCGTTGCTTCTTATAGTGTGTGGAAGTGTTAGCTTGTAAATGTTTTCCTACTCCTTTCAGTCTTAGACCAACTTTTTTTTGAGACAGCCATTTTAACACATGTCCACGAGAGGTCACTGTTGAGATAGTTGTTGTTTTTTTCTCCCCTCCGCAGGTCTTGCGCCTAACTAAAGATTAAAAACCAAAATTGTATCAGATGAAATTTTTTGAAAGCTCTTCTGCTCTGTTCAACAGGGCATGTTGCTCTTTCCATTTACATAGTGCAGTTTACCATAATTAAAGTAGACCGTTCTTTAAGGAGCTATGTTATTTTTCGGTTTTGCTCCTGAAATTGTACATTCATTTTCACATATTTTTTAGTGTTTATTATGATTACTTTCTCAAGTTAGAAACTCTTCTTTTAATATCTTTAAATTGGAAGAATTGCTTTGTTTTAGTGTTTTGTTTGAGTATATGTGAATTTTTCTTCCCCTGTGGAAGAAAGTTTAAAATATGTGTATGTAACCAGATTGAATTAAAAAATAACCAAGTAAATCTCAGGAAAATGTGCATTTTGTGCATATTTATACTGATTTTTCTCCCAAATACTGTGTCAGAAAAAATACCGTACGTTATGAAATGAATTACATTCTGCATCAATGATAAAACAAACTCTGGGTATTAATTTTCTAACATGAAGATTTTCTAAATATTAAAAATAATTCTTACAGCAAAACCCATATATAGATATTGCTAAAACCTTAAATATGACAACAGTGTTTTTCATTTTGTGACCCACGTATATTGAGGATTAAGCACTCATCATTTTGTGCAAGAAATACAAAGGATATGTTTGCTCTGTGCAAACCTTGAGTGGCCCACTCTGTGTAAACCTTTTATAAATGTGGGTCTCTGAATGTAATTGTTTAGTTTTATACTTTGAACTTTTAACTGCCATGTAAAACCTTTTCTTGAGGTATTAGCAGTTTTGCCTGCAGTTTCAGGCCTTAATGGGACCATATCTTGTCATTTAATGTATCGGAAATGGCTAGGCAGGCAGTAACTTAAGTTTTATGGCAAAACGTGTGTTTTTTTTAAACAGATTATTCCCTTTTACTTAGCTGGTATATGGATTTGAAATTACAGTGAATAAGAAGTGCTAGTGGTTTTTTTTAGTGATTTCAATAATTTCTTTGTCAAAGATAATGTTCTAAATACATAGAAGCTAATATAATGTTTTAAAATTTTATACAGATGTACATATGGATGGGATTTCTACTGTGTTACCATAAGTGAATTAAGTACCATGATCTATGTAAAATAATGCATTCTACCAATATGCAGATCTAATTATAATGAAGAAAATTAAGCAGTTTTTTTTAAAGCATAATAAATTAAAATGCTTTCCTACAGACGTAATTGATTGTTGAGATGAATGAGCAAACTTAACTATCCCAATTCATAAGAATGACCTTCACCAGTCTTTCAACACCTTCCTGTTCCAAAGTCTCTAGTTATTTTCTCTTTCACAGATTATTTGTCATGCCTTATGCAAAAGTTCTTGTGCATGGCTTGTATGAAATTAAACTATGAGGGGGAATATGCAAAATAAATCATCTCTGTGTCATGAATTTATCTTGGGACAATGTCAAAACAACTTGCTGTTTGCATTTTAACAAAGTATAAATGTATTTATAATACAGAGGCTTTGATCAATAGCTTATTTTTTTAATTAGTGTACATTTATCAGTTTGTTACTGTGCCATCATTTGAAAGATTGGATTTGAAAAAAAATATACCTAGTATTTTTGAGTCTGACAGCTGCGACTTACACAATAGCTACTGGATGGTACCAGTGGTTAGGTTATCATAAAATATTGCCTGTAGTTGGCAGCTTGGTGTTATTTTTGGTTTTCATAAGTAAGCATGCAAGGTCATCCTGTGAAAGAGGCTGTTGGAGAAGCTGGTTCTCGATGGTGGTGTGTCCTCAGCTCAGAGACTGTAGTCCCTTGATCTCTTTCTTACCAGCCCCACCAGCCACAATGGACCTCTTCTAGATTCCTTTTTCTTGGAGTCTTGCGTGTGCTAAGAGAAAGCTAGCTAACTGTGGTGTATTACTCCTTCCATGGTATATTTCTAAGTAGAAGACTTCAGTTATGAGAATTTCAGAATGCTGGTAGTCTGTGGAGAAAACAATGTGGGGGCAAGTTGAACCTGTCCCTTTCCAAATCATAGCTAGGCCATTTTGGGGAGCTGATGTTGAAGAGGGTTTCTCTTCCTATTTACAATGGAACTCTCAAACAGAATTGATTTAATAGCAAAAATCGATGTCTGAATCATCTGTTGACTATCCTATATATGTGTGTGTGTGTGCACAAGTGTATAGTATGGAGGAGGGTGGGAGAGGATATTCTAAGAGGTGCAGTACTTGCCTATATACAACATTCTTTTAGAGCAATTCTTAACATTTCATAACTCACCTTTATAAAGAATAGGGTGAAAGCTGGGTCCATGATCCCTAGAAATGTATACATAATAGTTATAATTTCAACCAGTTTGTGGATCCTGTTAAAATTGTCCATGAATTATTTAGGGGTGCATGGAGCTCATATTTAGAAACCCTAGAATAGGGGAAAGATAACATTAGTATACAGGGTGGGGCAAAAGTAGTTCTGTAGTTGTGAGTACATGAAACACAGTTTATTCTTGTATTATCTATTAATTATTGTATTATTTTCCATACAAACAACTATAAACCTACTTTTGCCCCATTTTGTATTTGCAGTGTAGATACACTGATACTATTTCTTAAAGGAGATGTTTTCTGGAAATTTGTACAAAACTTTAAAAAGATTATATTTAATGCAATGTGAAATTCATTCTTGATAGTTTTTTTTTAAATGTTCATAAGCACCACTTAATTTATCTACTTAAATTAAAATTTTTTAATTTCAATAAGAATTTGTAACCTTGAGTGGAATGCATATATATACGTGTGTGTGTGTGTGTGTGTGTGTGTATATGTATATGTATATATATACATATGTATATTAACTCCAATAAAACCTTGAGAATCTCTTTCGCATTTCAATTTTTCTTTCTCTTTGTGTCTTAGCTTAATAGGAGAAAACACCACTCTGATATGATTGACCACTAAACTAATGGACCTTTTTTTCAGCTATTTTCAGAGAACCCTCCTTTGTGTAGCATTTTGCTCTTTCTTTAGCCCTTTTTTCTTGCCTATATATTCTCTGGTCTAATCACCAGACTCTTCTCTGATCGGAAGTGCCTGCCCCTCTCTCCAAATCTTGCTCTTCCTTCAAGAGATTGAGATGCATTCTCACCTTTCTCTGTGAAGCCCCCTGAATCAGCGCTGGGGAGTATAGTTAAGGCACTCCACTGCTTATAGACTCTGAAGGACCACACTCCACATGTATCATGACTTCAGGGTGACAGGATGGGGAGGAAAGAACAAGTGTTTATTGACACCCTCCTCTGTATCCGGTAGGAGCAAAAGCCTTAAAGTGGCTAAGTAAGGAGAGCTAGAGGTGGAGGGTACTTTTTATGACTTCCAAGCCTCTGTCTACCATTCCCCTGCCACATCTGCCAGTGTTGTATGTGTGCAGTTTAAATGACCCACTGAGGCAAATCGAGGAGCTCCGTGAAGCATGGGCCCTGCGTCTTCACTTGTTCAACTAGATAAGTAAGGAGAGTTCCTGGGGTTCAGAGGCATAGTCAGTATTGTTGGAGGGGGAGTTAATAAGGCTGCTGTGTGGATTTTTCCAGCACTGGGCATCTTCCTCCACCCCCGCCTTTCCTCCTTCCTCATGTAATTACTTCCTTCCTCAGCATCGAACATAAGGCAACGAAGGAAGTGAAGCAACCCAGTGTGGCCTCTTGCTGAAATAATTCTTAGCTGTAAAAGAAGACAGGGATTATTGGCAGAGTGTGTGGGTGGGTGTGAGAATTTGACTTGTTTACTGTCTCCCTCTTAATAACAATCAAGGATTGAGAGTGTATATGTATAAAATAATATATTGTAATTCTATTTATTTATTTAAGAGCCGAGAGAGCTCTTTTTATGATACAGAGCTTGCACCCCTATTGATGGAGTGAAGTTTTCCGTGTTCTCTTTTTCTTCTCGCTCTTTCCAGTGTTTCAGAGTTTTCATAGACATTTTTCCTAGAGGAGCCTCTGTCCATTTCTTGCCCCTCACTAGATGTCACTTACTTTCGGGCCATGGAATGTCATTGCCTTTCCTCTTAGTGCTGTTTCTCTGAACCTGCTCCCAAATTTCACCTATTTATTGATGTATGGCCTTAGCGCTAGAGTGTAATTTCAATAGTATGTTCCTAAAAGAATTTGGGGTTGGAAGTCCTCCTGAAGGTTTCATGGACCATTTTTTGGTTCTCTCTGGGGAGTTAAATCGAGATTCAAACATTAACTAACTTTTGCACCCCCAGAGGAGCAGAAATCTCTGCTTGTCAGGTTTTTTTTGTTGTTTTTTTTTTTTGAGGAATAACTGACTTTATTAAGACCTAATATTCTTTTATTTATTTATTTATCTTTATTGTTGAAAGTATTACAGATGTCCTCCTTTCCCCCCTCATTATTCCCCTCCATCCCAGCCCCTCCATCCCCCCAGGCCTTCACCGCACTATTGTCTGTGTCCATGGGTTATGTATATATACATATAAGTTCTTTGGTTAATCTCCACTCCCCTTCCCTCCAAGATTCTTCAGCTTTTTAGATTTGCATGGCTCTGCGTGCACACTTTTTATAGCGCAGGGACATATATTTTTGCTTGTTTGACTTTGTGCTGTAAAATCTCCCTAGTGCTTGCTTGTAATGTTTCCCCCTAATTTTTGTATAATTGATTATTCTCATTGTTGCTGAAAGAGTAGGACCTTTTTGTTTAGTTTTTTTTTCTGTAGTGAATTAAGTCAGGGATATTCTTGGTTGAAATTACTTAAGCTGCAGAATCTTAGGAAGCTCATGATGGGATACAGTAAGTATGTATTTGTTGGTGTGGATGCTCAGTAAATACTGCTGAATAACTGAAAGTAACGTTACTATTGGTATTTATAAAGTTAATAAATATTTAGGGAGTGTTGGCCCTTACTGGGTGGATGTTTAGGTATTTTCCTATTTTGTTTTTACCTTGAGGACCGTGCAGGTTATTTTAAATGAGAACTTGCCTTACTGTTTTATAAACTTTATGTTTTTAAATAACCCATAACTATTGTAATTTACTGTTTTAATACCTGCTTTGGGGAAAATCCCATAAAACCTGCAAAGTTACCATTAATATATACTTTTGAACTTCACATTCTTATGCTAGGATGTAATTAGTTCACTATTTACCTTGTACTTTTCGGCCAGAAAACAAAACTCATTGTTCACTGTAAGTACAAATGAATTTTTTGCGTATAAAATTCTGAAGAGCATAATTGTTTGTATGTGAGAGTGAAGAGATTCTCTTTTACATGTACTCATTGGAATGGCATCCAAGACTAACTAACTGGCTGAAAGGATTGGCCTCTGTATAATTAGTCTAGGCGTCACCTCTGTGGTATGAATAGACTAATGTCTTTCGGCTGTTGTAGCTGAGGGTTGAAAGGACTGTCTTTTCATTCTGGACAGTGTCTCAAGTCATATTGTATAGAGTTCCTGTTAATTTTGCTTTTTGTACCTTGCCTCGTTCAGGGCAAAGAGAGATGGTTGTTATCCAGTATCCGATTCATCCAGTGCTGGGGCAAAGCAATGTTTGCTTTCACCATTTTCTCTTAAATGGTCTGTTTTACCCCACTGAATGTGTAATGAATAGTCTCCCTCATTTTCATGTATTCTAATGATTTTTGTAATTTTTCTAATCACTTTGTTGTTAGCAGCGTGACTTAGGAATCCAAACGCCTGGCCTCATTTTAATATCCTCTACCATCCCTCTCTCTTACTTTATTCTTGTCTGTTAAAGATATTTTTAAAGAAAAAATTTTAAAGCATTTTAAATTTAAAAATATGTTTAAAGTCAACAAAAGCATGTGAAAATCTGACTGGACATATCTATTGGTTAAACAAGACAAAATTCCTTTTTTTAAAAAAATTGAATTTAGCCCGGCCGGGCGTGGCTCAGCGGTTGGGCATCGACCTAGGATCCAGGCGATTGGGGTTCGATTCCCGGTCAGGGCACATGCCTGGGTTGCGGGCTGCAGCCGATCAATGACTCTCTCATCATTGATGTTTCTGTCTGTCTGTCTCTCCCTCTCCTTTCCTCTCTCTGAAATCAATAAAGATATATTTAAAAAAATAAATTTAAAAAAATTGAATTTATTGGGGTGACATTGGTTAATAAAATTATATAGGTTTCAGGTGTACAATTCTACAATACATCATCTTTATAGTGTATTGTATGTTCACCACCCCAAGTCAATTCTCCTTCCATCACCATTTTTCTCCCTTTACCCTCTTCTGCCTCCCCCTACCACCCTTGCCCTCTGGTAGTAACCATGCTGTTGTCTGTGTCTATGAGATTTTTTATTTGCTTAATCCCTTCACCCTTCTCACCCAGCCCCCAACCCCCTCCCCTATGACAGCTGTCTGTCTGTTCTCTGTATCCATGAGTCTGTTTCCACTTCATGTTTTGTTTTGTTTTATAATTGAAGTTTTTTGTTGTTGTTTTTTGATTTTATGTACAAAGAGCTAGCATTCTGCAGTAAGGTAGATGTCTTGAATGACCCAGTCATGGAAGTTACGTCTGATTTGGGGCAGCTGAGATATTCCCTGCATTTTACTTTACCTACCCGTATATGGTATCTTTTGGCCTTGTTTGGTCCATGAGTCTTTGGCACTTTGGTGTCATTGGAAATACGCACAAGATAGCAGCGTTTCACCCATTGCAGCGCGGAGAACAAGTCCACTACTGGTCATGTGCCCTCTCAGCCTTTGCTTCCCATTAAGTGTTCCTGTTCTTGTACAGGGGTGCTTCGCAGTTCTATCCTTGGTTTCCTATGAAGGAGGCAATGGCTGAACCATGAATTCCATTTTTCAGAGGTATGAGGACAGGGTTCCCTGGTTTTCATGCCCCAGCCTAGCACCTCTCCTTTGTAGGAATCACCAGAGCTAAAACAGTCTGGGTGCTTCTGCAGAAATAGTTGGGCAGAGGCAGAGCATACTTCTAAGTACTCAGAAGTCTGCTGGAGGTGGTGGATGGAGTTCATCTCCAGATTTTATGCCCATGCTTATGACGAAAACTTACATGTGTTCTGAGCAGCTTCTGGCTCCCCAGGAGCCGTGGGTGGTAAGATGGCGCCTGGTCTATTACCATCCTTTTGTAGCTGAAGAGGACCTGACTGCTGGTGCCGACCATATGGCTCTGAAGACCCATGCGTGCCCCAAGAGCCCTTCTGTGGGCTGCTCACAGGCGAGCTCCTGTCCTTATGTTTTACTTGGTGCCTGCTGCTCCCAGAGCCTGTCATTCTTCACAGTTTTGTTTCTTTGCCTCAGGGGCCACAAGATGCTTTTGCCCAAAAAGCCCCTGGATTGGCTGCATCCCAGCTGGCCTGTCTGTGCTGTCGCTGCCTCCCGGCATTCTACAGTTAGGCCTCCACTTTTCAAAGGCCAGAAGTATAGCAAGTGGCATGTCGCCATGTGACCACACTTGGGTGTTATGAAGTTGCTGGAGTGACTTAATTCAGTGAGCTAGGAAATTGAGTGTTCTTTCTCCCCTTGAATGCTGTCCATACTACTCCATACTGATTCACCATAAAGGTCTGTGTGGAAGCAGAAGTCCACCGGAAATGGTTTGATGGCAGCCTCTAGGTTGGGTGCATTGGCCACCTAGATAGAGTGTCTTTCGTTTTTGTTTTTGTTATTTTTTACTTTCATCCGTCTGCAGGCTCAGTAGCTCATTGAAGTGACAGGAGTCTTAATTTGGGTAAGATTGATTATTATAATCTTACCCAGAATTGTGTGGGGATGAGGGACATGTGTATTAGGTTAATGATTTTAATGTCACCAGTGAGTAGCTAGGGACTTTTCTCTCAAATCTAGCAACTTGAAGTCTCAAAATTAAAGCAGCATCATTGCTAGACACAAAATGATACTAAAAAACTAAATTCTTTGTCGTAATCACAGTTCTACACGACTGAGCTTCCTAATTGAGGGAGCCCTTTGTTGCATTATTTAAATCCATAGCATTGATTTTCATAATCCAGCTCTTCTTAGAATCATAGAATGTCAAAGCCAGGCTGTAGAGAATTTAGGAATAGTCATAATCTAGCCTTCTCATTTCAGACTGGAGGAAGCAATGAGACCCAGAGAAGTTGAGTATGTACACATGGAGAGTTTAAGGGGTGATCAGGCAAGGCCAAAGCTAGCCTTATATGGCCAGATCGGGACTCCCGTGTCCTTGCATTACACTGCCCTCTCTTTGGTGTGCTAAGCTCCGTGTGTCTGTAGGCCACATGTGTACTGCTGGGGTCACAGTCAGAATCTGGACCAACTGATAAGAAAGGAACATTACAGATGCATAATAAGAAATACCTGGATGGTCATTGTTTAGTTATATTTAAAAATGCTACTTCTCTCTAATGTGTCACATAGATATCTTGAAAAATTCCACCAGAATATTCTGACCAGTGACATGTTGCCTCCACCTTTTCATTACAGCAGTTCATAAATTGTTCCTGCCATGTATCTACATGGTTTAGTTATTGCACAACTTATTATGTTAGCTGGTTATTTTTTATGGACAGTTTTGTTGGAGTTAGTTTGTTTTCTAAGCACTAGGCCTGTTTCCATTTATCGACTCTGATACCCCTTGTTTTGTAGATTACTTTCTTTAAACAGTATGCCTCTCTTACTTTATTCCCAAAATATCGGAATGCTAGGTGCTAAAAGTATGGTGCTGTGCACATAATAAGCATTTGCTAATATTGGTTGAAAGAGCAAATGTTATCCCATCCAGACAGGTCTGAATGTTAATTTCTTTTGCTTTTTACTTTGGCTGCAGGAAAAATTCTATAGTTTAGGGAGAATATTAACTGTGTAATTTTTTCCCCTTGTGTAGCTGGGATGGAGTCTTAAACACACAATTCACATGCACACCAAAAGACTGGGAGAGGTTAGTAAATTGAATGTGGGGTTATTGTTTATGTCCACAAAACAGAGCCCTAAATCACATTTCGCATAATTTGTGGCTTTAAATTGGACTGATTTAGCAAGGAGAGTGAAATAATCTCTCATCCTGTCAAAAAGGCGATACCTTCAGACCAGCATTTAATTGCATTGGCAAAGTAACTTTGGGAAGGCAGCAGTAATTCTGGCTGCATTATTCTTGGTTTGTGGCTAAATTGGGATCATCATTTTCTCCTGGTTGCACTAAGTTTCTTTATTGCTCTTCAAACTAATCAGATGAAGGCAGGGAGAGAAACTTTGTGGTAGCTGGAGGGGGAACAGGGAGAGGGAGTGGGCCTCTGAGCAATGTTGTTGTCATCTGTGGAGTTCACACACTTCATGGTCCAGGTTCAGAACAGGTAAGCTGATACCTGGCGACTCAGCAGGCACAGCCTGATTTTCTTCACGATTATTTTACACAAAGTGAACACCATTCATTGGCACAAAAGTGTGTTGTTGACTACACATCTAAAAATGTGCTTTTATAGTCAAATTGTATAGGCAGGACTCAGTGCATTCATATTGGTGTCCAAGAATGTGTTTTTGGGGAGGCAATTCCCAGCTGCCTCGATTATCCCATTAAAATCTGTGCTTTGGTGTCCACCCCTACCACCAGCCACTTCATTAACAAATCTATGCCTTGCCCATTTTCCATCTGAATCACTGCCTCTTTTTTTTTTTTTTTTTTTTTAATTTATCTTTATTGATTTCAGAGAGAGGAAAGGAGAGGGAGAGAGAGAGAAACATCAATGATGAGAGAGTCATTGATCGAGCCCACAACCTGGGCATGTGCCCTGACCGGGAATCGAACCCCGATCACCTGGATCCTAGGTCGATGCTTAACCGCTGAGCCACACCCGGCCGGGCTGAATCACTGCCTCTTAGTGCCTTAGTCTAGAATGATTTGTATTCTTCACAATCCCTTCTCCCAAAAAAGGCATTTCCCTTACCTTTTACCAAGCCTCTTCCCTCTAAAAGAAATCATGTCATCGATTCCTTAGACATTTCATAAAGTTGAAAATGATATCCCAAAACTGAATTGAACAAGTGTGCCAGTCTTCTTTATGTATTCCCCTGGGAGTTACATGCTGGAGTTCTTGGAATGGCCCTCTCTGTAAATATTTTAGATGTCTGTTTGGAATTTTACACACACCTTTGTTGTGGTTCTAAGCAAAGGTGCTCTGTGTTTTCTCAGCAGTCCGGAGCATTCCCTGGAGGGAGCTGGTGGGATGGGAAGTACATGTCCTGACATGAGACAAAACACTGTGTATTGTGCCCAAGGCCAATGTCAGTGGCTTCAATTACCTGGATAGTCTTGGTATTGATGTTTGCATGAACCATGGACAACAAGCTCATGGCCAGTAAAATGTTTATAGAAAGCTTGAATCAGCAAATGGACACTTAAGTACAATCTATGGGAAGTATTTCTGCTTCCAATTGAGAGTTAGTACTTTTGAGGTAAAGATGCCTTTGTTTTTAAATATGTATTTGCAGGTATATACTGTTGGGAAGGCAGAACCTTTCAGGCCCCTACTGTTTTATGTTAACCTTTGATCTGCATACTAGTATTCATATCATGCTACTGTTGAGTTGGTTTTTTATATTTCTGTATAATAACAGTGCACTGATCTGTTGTTAATCTGATGTAACATGTGTGTACGTGTGTGTGTGTGTGTGTGTGTGTGTGTGTGTATTGATCAAGGTACAAAGGCCAGAGGCCAAAACTGGAGACTGGGTAGGTTGAATATTTCATCATTTAAGTTTGAACTTAAATTGTTGTGATTTAGTGCAGTGTGGAGAGAACAGCTCTTCAGATACCAGATTATTGAAACAGCTTGATGAACGTATGGTCATTCAGGAAGGGATTTGGAGTTCACTCACTGCAAGGAAACCAAAAGGAAGGAAGCTGTGCCCTTATTAGACATTGTATAACAATTATAACGCTATATGCTTCATAATATTCACTTATGGGCTGTTTATGGCAAAGAAATTCTCTACCCTTTGAAGAAACATTTCCCTTTCTACTCAGTGTTGAGTTACAACTTACAAAAAACTTACAGAAACTAAGTACACATGAATTAGATGGTCATATTGGATGGTCACCTCTCTTTCATATGAAGAAAAATACAGTGTGTTGCTGGCATTCCTTGCGAGGAGTGAGGTCCCTGTGTTCACAATCGGCATTTTTGTCTCCATAGCTGTGCCAGCAAACATAGCAGAACTGAAGAATTTGGAAGTGCTCAACTTTTTTAATAACCAGATTGAGGAGCTGCCCACACAGATCAGCAGCCTTCAAAAACTGAAGCACCTGAACCTCGGGTGAGTATCAGTGGAAGGAAGCGAGGAGGAGGTGAAGGGAATGCAGAGTAAGGGGGTACGGCTGTAGGCAGGGGCAGGGGGACCACTTATATTTCTGCATAGGAGAACTGATTCCTCATTTCATTTTATGTTTTAGGTTTTTTAAAAGTTTTATTGTTTTAATACATTCTTACAATGGCCTACATTAGTGCATATCTATTTGAGAACTAATTGAGAAGCTAATTGTTGGTGCAATTAGGGATTTTTTTTTTTACTGTATTTTGTTTCCAATAAAATTTTATTTCAGGGATGTTACCCCTGAAGGGACTTATTTGCATAGCTTTAACTGTCCATCCCAGTTGTAATGTGGTAGATTTTGCTCTCTGTATTAAGTAGAAATAGTTTACAAAGCACCTTCCTTCTGTGTACATTTCTTAACATGGCTTTATTGAATCTTGCAAATCTGTTATGTAGTTGGGAGGTTCTAATCCTATGTCTATCTTTATACAAAGATGAAGAGAGGAATTTTGGTTCAGCTGAGGTTGCAGAAGCAGGTAGCAGTGAATAATATCTTGCATCTGAATATTACCCTACAGTTTTCAAAGTCCTCATGCCAGCACTTGACCCTCTCA
Source organism: Miniopterus natalensis (assembly GCF_054644295.1). Taxonomy (NCBI): domain Eukaryota; kingdom Metazoa; phylum Chordata; class Mammalia; order Chiroptera; family Miniopteridae; genus Miniopterus; species Miniopterus natalensis. The sequence goes on along the minus strand of NC_142081.1, from coordinate 117,556,452 downwards.
GCCATTACAAGGGAGGGCAGGCAGGCATTACTGTTTTCATTTCCAGGAGAGGAAGCCAAGCCTTTCGGAAAGTTGCAGTGACTTGCTCTTGATTGCTTCTAAGATTAGTGGCTGAGCTACACAGAGAACCCCTTTCCATCAGACATCATAGACACCACCCAGAGCTTGGACTTCTGGGTGCCAGCTTCAGTGTTGTAGCTCTCAGATAAACCTGCCCACTCATTCTTCATTCACTGTGAGAAGTAATATATTCATGAAATTATAGTCATTAAATGCTCTAGTAAGTTAGTGATTTACATGGAGTGGTAATAGAAGCTGGCCAGGTATTTATCAATTTAATAAGAAACAATCATGGGGGGGTCATCTCATTCATGAAATGAGTTTTAGTTTAGTTTATTCTTTCCATGGGGAGTTTGGTTAGACACTCTTATTTTGATGTTTATTCTGGTTGAGAGATTATCTTTTTAAGATCCATGAGCATTCTTTTTCCAAATGTCAGAGGGGAAGTGGTGTTTAAATGAGGAGAAATATCACTTTAGATCAGATAACTTTTCCCCCTGTAAGTATGGAGACTATATATCCCAAGAAAGGATCTTTGTTTAGATCTTTGTTTTGATAATTATTTTCATACTATTTAATTTGCATGTAAAAAGAACCTAAAACTATATACATGTACTAGATATATAAAACTAGATCTATTCTTACTATTAATTTTTTCATGTATTAAATAAGTTATTTACATATAAGGTGCTAGGAACAGTACCTGGCACATATTAAGCAGTACATAAGTGTTAGCTGTTATCATCATTGTTCTATTTATTAATTCATTTATTTTGTGACTATGTAAGTGCCTATTCTGCATCAGGAACCTTGGTAGTGTTGGAGGCCAATGGTGAAAGTCATAGTCCCTGGCTATGAGTATGAGGGCAGAGCCTCCTGTCAACGAACAGTGACAGTGTACAGCTGGGCCACCGATGTGTGACAGGGTCTAGAAGTGCAGTGGGAGAGGGACTAGGAGCACAATAGTCTGCAGGGAAGATTCTCCGGAGACAAGGTCCTACAGGGTTAGTATTTGAGCCCAGACTTGCATCAGAAGCTATTTCTCATCACATTCCCAAGCAGAGGGAAGACATCTCAGATGCGAGAATGACGTGTTTAAAAGCTCAGAGCCCTGCACATTCCAGGCATTGCAAGTTGTTTGGTGTTGCTCAGTGTGAAGTATGAGGGAGGGAGTGGTAAGGTCAGAGATGAGAAGAGAAGCATGAATGTCTGCTCTTCAGTTAATGAGTATTTCTTGAATGCCCAGCTGTGTACCAGGCTATATTGTAGGTAGTGTCCATCTAGCCTGTATGGGGCATACATCACAATTGGGGAAACAGACTAAATAATAAATCATCAGCAAGGAGTCAGTGTGCTAATAAAGAGCCTTGTGTGTCAAGTAAAGGAGCTCTAATTTTATCCTGCTGACCACTGAGGAGTTTGTACAGTGGAGTAGTGGCTATGAGATGAGGAAGTCAGATTTTTGTATTAAGGCTTGTGTGGAGGAGAGGCTGCAGGGAGGTATGGCTGGAGGTCAGGAGCCCCTTGAGAATGCTAGATTAATGTTCCTGGTGAACCTGGGCAGTCACATTGGAGGCAGGGGAGGGAATGTGAAAAATACAGAGGAGGTAAAACTAACAAGACAGTTATGGATGAGATGGGATGATACCTAGATATCTGCTGTGGGCAGCTGAAATAGAAATACAGATGGAGACAGGTTCGGAAGACCATGAGCTCAGGATTTGTTTGGCTGGGTTCCAGATGCCTTAGGACAGAGTTGTAAACTTTCCTTTTTTATTGAATGCATCCTAGTCACCTCATTGTTGTCCTGGGAGCTATTTGCATATTTCTGGCTCTCAGTGCTTTATTGATTGTGTAAAGTTTTCTGTATTTAATTATCTAGCTACATAGATGGGGCTGTCAAAGTTTGAACAAAATTCTTAGTTCTCTGGGAAAGAAATTAAGATGGGTTTCAAGAAAGGATACTTCTGTCCTCAATGGCATAAAGAATTATACCTATGCAGTTCTGTTTAAGGCAAGATATATAGAGCACTCCTTAGAATAAGCAGCCAAAATGAAAATACACACACTGGAGACACTACAGTAGAGCAGTTAGGCTGTGTGTGTGCATAATCCAAATGGCTCGCTCTACCGAAGCTCCTTTTCAAGTTTTATATGGTATTTATTGTTTATTCCCGTGATTGCAAGACCTGAAAGGATTTTTTAGGTCATCTGAATAAGTAAAGGAAAGTTGAGTTATGTTCTTGATTCTTTAAATGTGGCTCACTTTAGAGTTATTTTCAAAAAAATGTAAAGCTATGTAGTTTAATGTTAATAATTATTTCAGGGATAATCTCATTTTGAGAGAACCATGGCCAACTCTTCTGGAATAACTTTCCACTAGTGAGAGGCTGGAACTCATCTCATGAAGAGCTAGGAGTTTTCACTAGGCACAGCACTGAGTGTTCATGGATTTGGATTCTTTATTTTATTTTATTTGCTAAGTATATGAGCAGGTTGCGGTAGAGGTGAGAAAATTCTTGCCTTTAGCCAGGAAGGTTTTATGAAATAGGAGCCCAAGAGGACCTCCAGAGATCTAAATGTTCCAAAAGGGAAGCATTGGTATGGGCATTCCTGTGGCTTTTGAGGAAGAGAAAGAAAAATTTGCTTTTGTAAATTTCTTTGTCACATGCAGGCATTTTCCCATTTCCAGTACACATTTGGAAAAAGTCCACATGAAAACAAAGAGTTGATGCCACTTGGCATGGTTGAGTCACAACCATAGAGTGACTTGAGAGTAAGCTGGTTCAATGCAAATAGAAAAACCACCCTTGATAGCTGAGGCTTCCACAGTGATCTTCTCCTAAGGGCAGCTTGCCTCTTTGGGGCTGAGTCAAAGTTCCTTTCAGACCTCCTTCTGAAAGGTAATTGTAGTTATAGCTATCATTTCTCGAGAACCCATGAGAATTGTGTTAAGTGCTTTACATGTTTTCTCTCTCATCCTCCTGGCAATCCTGCCAGGAAGGTATCACTAGCCTTATTTTCCAGATGAAGAGGAATTGGGTCTCAGAGAAGCTGAACAACTTCTCCAAGGTCATCCAGTGAGCAGGTGCTAGAGCTGAACTTCAGACCTAGATCTGTTCTTTCACTGCCCTATTGTAACCTCTCATGGACACCTTGAGTTGCCAGCACTCTCGGAGGGGGGCCCTTTAGACACACGTCCCACCTGTGTAGATGGAGATGGATGTTAGTGCCCACTGTGGGGGAACCCAGCACATGCCACCCATCATTCTGCCGAGACATAGACTCTTTCTGGTGCTTACGCGTGTGCTGGTGTCGAGAGAACCACCGGTAGTCTCACTGCTTCTTGCATTGTTTGTAGCTGGGGCTGTTGTCAGCACTGCCTCTGGACTTTCTGAGGCATTTCAGTTAGGGCTTCCTTTCCGCCCACCAGGTCAGTGAGCCTACTCCTGTCACTGCTATCAGCTGCACAGGGACACGTTGAGGGTATTGGTTTATCACTCAGAGAGAAAGAAAACCTGCAGTTTAGTAGATTCAGGCCCGCTTTATGCTGGAGATGAGATGGGAACTCTCTCTTCAGTGAGGTGCCTCTTGCTTCTAAGGCAGTGATTTTCAACCAGTGTGCCACAAAAATTTTTTAAACATGCAATAACTGACTGTTTAGTCAGGGTCACTGACTAAATTTTCCCTTAGATTGTCAAGTAAAAAAAATGACAACAGCCAACAGAGAAACAGCCTTCCAGTGTGAATGAATAAAAAAAAAAATTATTGTTTTTATCAGATGCATAATATAATATATTTTTTGATGTGCCGCAGAATTTACTAATTAGTTTATGTGTGCTGTGAGGTGAAAAAGATTGAAAATCACTGACCTAAGGTACACTTCTGTGCATTTCCCACTATCTAACCTTTCCTTCAGTTTACTCAGATCCTTGCATTGGAGTCTAAGGATTGGGAGTGCCTTGGCCTCCATGAGGTGCTGGTTCCTCTCAGACACCAGTCACCCTCATCAGTTGAGTCAAAAGTCCTTGGTACTTAACCTCTCTCAGCCTGTTTCTTCATCTCAACATTACATAGATGATTATAAGTGCTGTCCTGCTTATATTACACAATAGTTTTGGTGATTGAGGTGAAATACTTGATATAAATGTGACTCACAAATTGTGACTTCATAGAAAATGTCAGTAGTTATCATTACAGCAAATTATCCTGGGGGTTATTTTGTTAAATGTAAAGTTAACCTAGGACTTTTCTACCCATCCAGAGGTAAAGGTCACTCTTTCTTGTGAGGCCTCGGTGGGTGTGGACAGGATTGTAGCTCATAAGAGAAGGATCAGTGTCTAGAATTATTTGTAGTGTCACAGTCCCTCCCACCTTTCAACATCTGCCAGTCTGTATTAGATTCTAAAAAAAATGATTTTAAAATCAACTTTTAACTATGCGCAAAGGGAACCATGTTAAGAAAAATAGGGTCTTGAAGAAAATGATAAAAGAATAATAGAAAAATAATTTCCCTTACATTTTGTGTGTGTGTGTGTGTGTGTGTACACACATGTTTATTTAATTGTGGTAAAATACACATAACATAAAATTTACCATCTTAACTGTTTCAAGTGTATGATTCAGTTTATTGTGCAGCCAATCTCCAGAAGTTTCTCATCATGCAAAACTGAAACTACACTCCTGAAACAACCACCCCCCATTTCTCCTCCCTAAGCCCCTCATAACCACCATTCTAATTGGAGATCATTTCGAATGTTAGAAGTTGCAGAACAAAAGAGTGATTTTTCCCTCCCTCCTTTTGGGAAGAATGAGTGAAATAAAGTCAGGTTGGAAAACTACAAAGCTAACTATGTCTCTTTTGAGGTGTTGTTATTGCTATATTCATAAGGAACTTTTTCTCTAGAGCAGGGACGGGGAACGTCCGGCCCGCAGGCTCTATGCGGCCTGGGAAATCATTTGATCTGGCCCTGCCAAGGCAACCACCGGCAGGACTCAAAATTCAATAACTCTAGGAGCTTTTTTCATAGCTAATTTTTAAGTTGATAATTTTGTATCACCCTTGAATGATGTTGTAAACATCCAAATGGCCCTTGGCAGAAAAAAAGGTTCCCCACCCCTGCTCTGGAAGGACAGATATCTTGTAATGATTTAATTTTCTGTGTAATATAATGATTGAGCATTGCCATTGGAGAAAATGATAACTAAGACATTTTCAAATGTTTCAGGCCATATAGATTTTTGGACTAAAATTACTAGGCTGGTTAAATAACATAGTGATTATAGAATTATGACCTCTTAAACTTTCAGCCCCTCACACATGGCTCTTAGGCCTGTGACACAGAGGTGATCTGAGTATTTTGTCTAAACATAATGTTTTGTATGTGACATCTTGAATTTTTTCCCCCCACCAACAGCATGAATAGATTAAACACTTTGCCTCGAGGATTTGGCTCTCTCCCAGCTCTTGAGGTCCTTGATTTGACTTACAACAACTTGAATGAAAATTCCCTTCCTGGAAACTTCTTCTACCTGAGTAAGAAACTTTTACTTCTATAAATCTCCTTAAAGTGGTACTTTGCGTTCTAAAAGTGAAATTTATTTGCCAGGGCCCAAACTCCAAGAGAAATTATTGGGCATATATATTTTTTTTCGTTGCAGATCCCTTTTGAATATTTCTCAATACTCAGCAGTATGTGTATTTGATATATAGTTATCTGACACCACAGCACTGAAGTGGACTTAGGAATGTCATATTAACATTCTGATGGAGATTGTGTATCTAAATGAGATACTTAGTTAAGGAGTTTGAATTTCTTTTTTAAGGAACATGCAAAAAAAATGTATATGTGTCCTCCCATGTTGCAGGTAACTTTTTATAGGGTATTTGCCCAAAGATATTCCAATCACTTATTTATAAAAATATCTATCAATAAACAACTGACAGAATTTTTTAAATTTCCAGTTATAATTCTTGTTTTGAGCCTTTTAAAAAGTACTTCTGTTGATGTAGTCTCTTTTGTTGATAGTATACAATTAAACATACTTTATCTTTTCATATGCAAATAGCCTCTTCTTGCAAATCCTCATAAAAATTAGGAAAAAATGGTTTTTACAAGAACTCATGAAATATTTAGGAAAGAGTTGTTTTCCTTCAATGAGTGTTCTGCTTGTCCAAATAGTGACATATACCGCATCCAGAAATACTAAATTTTCTGAGCTAGCCTCTAAAGTTACATTTTTTTACCTTATCTATACTCTCAGACTTTCTCAAGCGTGTGAAAGCAACTCTAAAGTATATTCTTGGGATGTGGAAGAGATTGTTTTTTGTTACATAAATTAACATACAATTCTGTCGAATTTTAAAACATTCTAATGTAACTGAATACCTGTAAACAACAACAGCAAAAAAACATACATCTCATTATACTCCTTTTTGGTCAAGGATAAAAAAATTTGTTAAGATTTTAGCCTTTAGCAGTTTGATCATGTTATCGTTGTGTAATATCGTGAACAAATTCCTGATTAGTGGTATTCTGCCTAAGTTAGGATTTTCTCTATTTTTAAACTCCATGTCATTCTTTAGCCCCTTTTGTCTTCATTTCTTTTTGTTGCTAAGGCTATAGGAACAAGTAATGATACAGTTGACCCTTGAACACACGGATTTGAACTGTGCAGGTCCACATATACATAGAATTTTTTCAATAAATACAGTAAATATATTTTCTCTTATGATTTTCTTAATAACATTTTCTTTTCTCTAGCTTACTTTATTGTAAGAATACAGTATATAATACATGTAACATAAGAAATACGTGTTAATCGACTATGTTTTTCGTAAGGCTTCTGCTCAACAGGAGGCCATTAGTAGTTAAGTTTTGGGGAGTCAAAAGTTATGTGTGGATTTTTGACTGTGTAGGGGTCATTGCCTCTAACCTCCACATTGTTCAGGGTTCAACTGTAATTAGTCTGATTATGGAAACAGTGAACAGTGATTATGGCCTCCACCACTGGAAGGACTTTAATTGTTGATTTATTTTTAACATACTTCTCTTTACATGAAGTAGTCCTTTTGCCCTAAGTACTGATATAAGTGACACAGTGGCTTTCTTTGTTTTGCTTTGGATGCAAATGGAGTAAGAAATGTGAATCGGAAGTAATAGGAGAAAAATAGCTATCTTTTCTGAAAGCGTATTGAAACTTTGTGCCAAAAACCACTGGTGCCCATAGTTGTTAATTGTGTCAGTCCTTTTCGATATAGATGTTTTCCTGAACACACCAGCCCCACAATAAGCCAGTAAATCTAAGTTTGACCTGCTTGTTATTATTGTGAGCCCTAGGTATGTCACAGGCTTTTCACCAAGCCAGGGTTATTAATCAAAGCTGACTCCTTTGTATTGATCGGACCTCAAATGGTTGGGTTCCATGCCACCCTGTTTATATATTGCTGTTTAATTTGCAGCCACCCTGCGTGCACTCTATCTAAGTGACAACGATTTTGAAATCCTGCCGCCAGATATTGGGAAGCTCACAAAGTTGCAGATAGTAAGTAATTTATCTAAATTCTGAGAAAATCAATTCACTTCTGCAGCCCCTGTAGGAGTAGAATCAAGTCAATTTGAGTAGGAGTCGGGTTCGTTTTGCAGGAATAAACCACTACTCTTGATACTGTTTCTTATTCATCTGTAGACCCTTGTAAATAAATTGAAAGGATTGAGGCTTAAAGAAGAGAGGGCATGGAAGAGAACACAGTTTATGTTGAGTGCCTCTTTAAGGGAATTTATGTGAAATTGTTTTGATAACTCCTTATTTTCTTATGTTTAGCTCAGCCTTAGGGATAACGACCTGATCTCGCTGCCTAAGGAAATCGGGGAGCTTACTCAGCTTAAGGAGCTCCACATTCAGGGGAACCGCCTGACCGTTCTGCCCCCAGAACTCGGTAAGCTTGCTGATAAATGAGCTCAGTTTTAGATTTAATTTATACCGATTATCCAAATACAGCAATTCTGAAAAACCCTCTCTTCTCTTGGCAAGTACCCTCCACAGAGGCACCCAGTTTTGATCATTTCTACTAGCGTTTGTCTTTGAGCGGAGTTCGGCTGTGGCTGGTTTGACCTGCCCTGACGCTGTGTTCAGCAGCTGCAGCTGCAGTGTCCAGACAGCCGATGAAAGATGACCCAGCTCAGCTACCTGCACCCTGTGGTGAAAAGTGCCCGGGATTAGTGGTGATGGTCTTATCTATGACTCCTCCTTTACTAGCTGGGGATGTGCTTCATGTTTGTAAATGAAACCATCACTCTTATTTTTTTTAATCCCGTATTTTTAAATTTTAATCTCTTGAAAACTTTTGCCAAATAGTGTTTCTTACAGATGTTTGAAAATACCTTTTCCAGCCATGAATTTGGTTCTATCCTGATTCTACTTCCAGTGGGAATTCAGATTGTGTTCTAGCTAGGAATTTCTCAGTCCTGTCCCATTGGCAGCTGAGTCTTACTACTCTGTCTCGTCACTTAAGTGGCCCAGAATGGGCTCATGACCTTCTCGGAAATAATGCCCGAAGCTGTTCTTCTGTGGCTGAGGCTATGCTGCCTTTCCAGAAAAGGCTCATGAGTTCACTTTGCTTGTGCACACCCTTGGTATCCTCTAATTTCTTCTATACATTGAACTGCATTGTTTCTCAAACAGACTATTTGCTTTTCTGCTGCAGAATACCATCATTTAAGAAAAAAAACACATTTAATCCAAAGTTCTTTGAGGAGGAACCTCAGATGAGTCTGGTGATTTTAAAGAGACCAGTTATAAATTAGAATGTAAGCACACTGAGACCAGGGGGTTCTGTATTTGTTCCCCTATGCCTGCTATGTGCACGGGGTATGTGCCAAAGGTATATGTCTTGAATGAATGAATGAAGTGAGATCCTTGGATAGACTAGCAAGGTTTTGGGAAGGCTGTGAGCAGACAGAGTCTGACTTCTGTACAGAGCTGTGCTGTTTAGCTTGGAAGCCATGAGCCACATTTCCGGTGCGCAATAGCCACGTGTGGAAAACGCAGGTAGAGAACATTTCCATCAGCACAGGGAGTTCTGTTGGGCAGTCCTGGTCTAAAGGGAAAGCATTTACATGATTCCATGGAACATATGCAAAGTTTTATGCCCACTCTTCCCATCTCCTTTAGCCCTTTGTCAGTGTAAAAGGTCTAGAGAGAGTTGTGCTGCTTTTAAGGGCAGAGGAGTAACTCAACACCTTCCCTTCTCTGAGTTACAAGCAGTCCAGTCTCACTTTAGGAGCAGGCTACAGGATCAAGAAAATGGCTTTGCAAACCTTTTAAGGCAGAAAGTTTCTTGTCAAAAGAAAGATTCTTTATAGTGATTGGTAACCATAGGTGTTAGTGTTAATAATACCAGGCAAGCTTTTGCACAACAAATACCTGCTCCCTCCCAACCTACCGAATCAGAATTTCCCTGCAGGAGACTAGTTCTTGTCTAAGTTGTTAAAGCTCACTTTGTGCATCCTTGGTTAATGTAATTAGGAGAAATGAAAAAGAAATGTATTTTGTTTTATCTTAATTCGTCAAGCAGTGAGGCAATGTAGGGCATTAATCAGTGATTTCTATCAGATAATTTGTTAGAAAAAATCTAGTTGAACCTATACATACCTATGTATTTGTATCTTAAAATTTTACTTGTATTGCTTATCCTATTTGAATACTGCATGTTATCATATTTGTCTAACATTTCTTTTAAGCTCTCTCATAACACCTTATATATTTTTTGTTCAGCAGTAGAATTAAGGAGAAAGTCTTGAAATAATGATTTTTTTGTGTAAGCCATATCTAGAAAAGTTTAATCTTAACATCTGCCTGGTGGCAGTTTTCCCTAATTGCAGGAAAACACTTAGCTGGAAATAAATGATAAACCCCTGGGAGTTTCTGTTACTAATCTAAACTCAAGATAAAGACAGATGTATTATTTATTTTTAAACACTGATTCTTTTTAAAAAGTCAAGTAGAATAGACAATGATATAATAATAGCCAGTATGCATTAAGGCCTGTGTGCCAAGGCACAATTATAAGTGCTTTCCTTGTGCTCTCTCCTGTAATTGTCATAAGCAGAGTAAGCTGCCTTTTTAGAGATGAGGAAACAGAGGCTTGGAGAGGGTAGGTGACATGTTCCTAGATACTCAGTTAGTGAGTCACAGAAGTGATATTTAAGCCCTGACAGGCTGTCCTCCAGGTCCACGTTCCTAACTACTGTGGTGTCCGCCTTCCTGTTTGTGCCAGTGGAAGGATTCCTAGAAAGTGGTTTCCAAGTGTGAACAAGATGCAGCACTGGCTCACTTCCCCAGGCAGTGGCAGGAGGACAGATGACACTATATGGCCAGTTGCATGGCCTGCTTGGCTGGTGTGTGAGCAGCAGGGCCAGAGTAACATTTTGCAAAATGCGGATGAGATACCTCTAGGAAACAAATTGCTATTTACTTGTTCCATTCCAAGTCATTTGCATTGTTGCCATGGCTCTTCCCCCAGTAAACACCAAGTCACAGCAGGAGTGTGTCTGTGTGCTGGATACGCAAGGAGCTCACATGGCTAAGGACCAACGTGAGGGCCCGATGTACTTGCAGCTTGTTATATCTGTTCCAGCAGCATCCACTGGATGTAGGTTTGTTCTGGTTGCATTTTAAAGTGTGGGTAATGGTCTCTTCCCTGTATATTTATTTTTTACATATCTGAAAAGCAAGATAAATGCTTTTGAGATTTCTGTGAAATTTCCTTTAAAAATAAGTTCGAAGCTATTAACTAGAAACATTGTTGGTAAGAGTACTTGGGCCAAGCAAGGGAATCCAGTTGAGCATGCAGGGACACAGCAAAATAGTCGGGCTGGAATGGAGCTTTAATATGTAATTGTATTACTTTCCTTTTGTTGTGCATGCTTTAACCATTATTCCTGATTCCTACACAAGAACTCACTTGATTTTATGTTAGTCCAGTTTATCCATAGAATATTAGATGTAAATTGGGTCTGTCTTTTACCCATCCATTCATTCATTCATTCATTCATTCAAACATTTACTGAGCTCCTACTTTAGGCCAGGTCTTGTCTCCAAGGAATTTCCTTTTCTAGTAAAGTAAAATTGACATATTCAACAGCTGTATTGAGTCCTGGCTTCATGTTTTATTTTCTGGGGATACAACAAGAGATAAAACACCCCTCAGGTGGATCAATAGCACATCAGATTATGAGAGGTGCTCTAGGAAGAAAAATTAGCGTGGAAGGGAGTGTCCAAATTGGGGGCCCGGGGGGTGCACTATTACAGGGTCAGCAGAGAAAGCCTCACTCATAAGGTGGTGTCTTTTAAGCAGAGACCTAAAGGAGGAAGAGAACTTCTCTGGCAGAGGGAGCAGCAAGTGACAAGGACTGAGATGGGCTTGTGTGTTGAGGAATAACAGCAAGACTAGTGTAGCTGGAACAGAGTGAGCGAAGGGGAGATTTGGAAGAGACAAGCTTAGCTAGAAAGTGGAGAATATATTCCCGGGGAACTTGTGGGCATTGTAAGGTCTTTGGCTTTTACTTGGGGTGAGATGGTGTAGGAGGGTGAATAATGGCCCCCCAAAGATGCCCTCATCTTAATCACATGGGGTTATGTTCCCTTGCATGGAAAAAGGACTTTACAGATGTGATTTAGAATCTTGAGATGGGGAGATTATTCTGCATTACCCAGGTAGTAAGCCCACTATAGTCATAGGTTTCTTAAAAGAGGGAAGCAGGAGGGTAAGAGAGTTAAGTAGTAGATGTGATGACAGAGTCACGAGGTTGGAGTCATGCATGGAAGGGGCCATGAGCCAAGAAATGCAGGAGGCTTCCAGAAGCTGAAGAAGCCAAGAGAATGGATTTTCCCTTGAAGCCTCCAGAAGGAATGCCGCCCCTCTATATTTATCCAGCTGGTAGTAATGGTCAGATTCTGGGTCTGTCCCCAAGGCAGAACTAACAGAAATTGGTGATGATTTAGATGAGGGGTGTAAGAGCGAGGATTTACTGTGAGGTCTTGGACCTGGGGAACTAAAAGGGTGGGGAAGATAATAGGAAGGGTAGATTAGGAGATGGGGAGAGGAGAGGAGTTAGTCATGGGCAGACTTGGGGTGTCCTAAGTCTGAGATGCCTTTTGGACTGTTAATCAAGAAGGCAACTGTAAGTTAGAATCTGGAGTTCATAGGAGAGATCTGGGCTGCAGAGATAACTTTGGGCATTATCAGCAAAATGTAATGCCACAGATTGGATAAGATGCCTCCGATGTGACCATAGAGGTTGGAGGAGTGATCCATGTAGCACTGTGCTTTCTTAACACTGAAGCTAGAAGGATCGGGTACCTTTACGGGTCAGGCTGGATCCCAGGCAAGCATCTGTGGCCAGGTCAAGGGCTGTGGCTTCCCCTGGGTGGGCCCACGATGGCTTCAGTGCTAGTGTTGTGGGATGCTTGTGCTTCATAGGAAAACTGTTTTTCCCAGCATGTGTAGTTAACTGTGCCAGCAAAGGAGTGAAATAGACACAACTGACATCTCCTGAGCCTGCCTAAATCCAGTCTCTTTTGAGACCAGTATTTTCAGCTCACACCTAGTCTTGTCCTCTGAAAAAGTGACTAACTGAGGTTTCACCCACTTTTAATTAGTAGAATGGAGAAAAGGCCTGCATTGGTAGGGCAGGAAGGAAAGGCAGACATCCCTCCCAGCCTCAGAATAGATGAGGCCCCAGAATAAACATCCTAATGGTGATTTCAGAGCTGGTAGCTCTGAGCAATTCTCTGCTCCACTTTTGCATTTTCTTACTCACTCATGAGATAGTTGTCCTATGAGCTGAAAATGTGAAATGTATATTTTTACCTGGTCTCTTCCCTAAGTTCTCCAGGGTTCAGTTACTTGTTCTGGATGGAATCATTGCTAGTTTTGTGGCTTCTGCACAGTCACGGGAACTCTTCTGTAGATATATGCTGTTGGAGAAGGAAGTTGCATGTGTCAGCTAGGCATGCAGTGAAGCAAGTGTTTTAGGTATCAGAACCTTATCTACACAAGTTGGAGCGGTCTATGGGAGGGATGTATGCAATGTCACATACACCTGGGGCCAGTGGCTTAGTGTCCTACTCATTGTACCAGTTGTCAGTGGTAGCTTTTATTACAGAAATATAAGCATATGTGTTCTTTTTAACATGCTTTCAAGGGTGGAAGGAAACAACTATTAATAATATTCAGAGAGTAAATGATGTCATGAATTGAGAATTTCCCTCCAGGTGTATTTTGTGGAATGAACAGAATTAAGAAAGAGTAGATACGCCATTCTAAAATTCTTCGTATTATACTTCGTAATCCTTTTCTTTATGGTTGTTGAGAAGCTAAAGAAAAATACTTTCTTCTTGGTGGTGAGCAAGAAGGAAATGCAGTATTCTGTTTTGGTCATCAAGTTTCTGATTTTAAATCTCTTTTTATCTCTTGTGTTATTGTCACTCTGTCAACTAATTCCCAGTTTTCTTATCTAGATGTTTAACCATATTTTAATGTGTACAGTAGATTGCAGAGGTTTGACTCCTCATCACTAGGCTTGGGTTCAAATATTACTCGTTATCCTAGGTTCATGCTCTGTGACTGTGGATAAGTTATTTTACCTTCTATGCCTCTTGTAGAATGAGGGTAGCACTAGCTCCTATTTTGTAGGATTAAAAGAATAATCTACATAAAGAACTTTGCCTCATGCCAGGATTAAATAAAAATGCTCAGTAAATATTAAGTAAATGAGCATGCACACGGGTGCCTGTGTGTGCGTATGTATATGTATGTACATACACACAAGATTTTTATGCTATTAGGATGTATTTAGAGGCTGGTTTTCTGAAACTCCTGGGCTCTTCTATAACAGTCTAAGCCTGGAGGTTGCCCCAAGTCCCACCCTTTTGACAGGAAAAAAACTCAGTTAGTTGCTGAGCACCTGGTAAGAAAGAATGACCTAGAAGGTACAAAGGCCAAAGTCTCCGTCACACACTGGGATTGGTCAGTTTATCACAGATAAAAGAAGCTGTGAATTAGCTCCTTTTGTAAAAGCTAAGTAGACTCATTGGAGGTGTCAGAAGAGATACGCATGGGAAGAGAGGGGCAAGAAGAGAGGGAAGGAAGGTCAGATGGGGAGCAGCCCCATATGGTGAATGCTCAGGGCGGACATGAGGTCCCGTAAGAAGGATTTCACTGCCATCCTTTCAATCCCATTATCATAATTTTAATGATATGCTTAATTTCACATATGATTTTCCAAGTCTATGCTTTTTTGGTGAGATTTATATTGAGGCTAGGAGCAGATCAGCTGGTTCTTCTACCTAGAAAGTTCTGTGGTTACCTTTTGATTGGACCGTTGGTTGCTTGCCTCATTGATTCATTCATGAATTCATTTAGTGATTCACTTCTTTACTTTTTGACATCCTTTGTGTGACCATGCACTTGTCCCTAAGTATGGAATATGTCATGCTTGCACTAACTGATTAGACTCACTTATTAACCCCATGCTGAGATCTGTGCAAGTGGCAGCTTTGTTTCCAGTTGTTTAATTTGTCACTGTCTTATGTTAACTTTTGTGACAATGCTCATTTCATTGACAGTTATTTTCTTCTCCCAGAATTTCTCATGATAATCACTGTTCTGAACTAATTGTTTTCATTTTTTAATATAACTGATGTGTGCATACACTATAGTCCTTTTGTCATTTGTCTACATATTAGCAGTTTGTTTCATGTTTAAAGCATACTATATAAGTCCATTTTTTTAAATCTTATTTTGTTATAAATTAAAACCACTAAGGATTCAGAGTATGACGTCTGACTGTTCTGGAGTTAGGCAAGTTTAGTCACCACCTGAAATGTCTTAAGTCTTAAGAAAAAAATGCAATGGTAGTTATTAACCATCTCCAGAATAATCAGGCACCAAAAGCATAAGAAGTTAAAAAAAGGTTTTTATCTAGATTCTCAATTTTGGACAATTGCTATAACCCAGGGCTTATTTATTTATTAATTTACTTATAAATTTTATTTTTTAATTACAGTTTACATTTAATATTATTTTGTATTAATTTCAGGTTTACAGCACCAAGGCATCTTTATATTGTTATCAAAATTGGTTTTCTCTGCCTAAGTCCAGTTACTTGTGAAAGGTAGAGTTGGATCATGGCCTGTCTAATTAGGTTGAGAAGTGGAAGTACTGAATTGGCCATCTTTTCTACTTCTCTTCTCCTTAGTTTTGTTGATGTGTCCACCTTAGACTTGTGAATGAAGTCAGGACGTGGGGCAGCATAGTTAAATGCAGTATGTGGCATCCGTCTGCCTGGGTGACAATCCTTTCTCCACATATTACAAGATGGATGACCTATAGCAAGTCACTTGCCCACATGTTAATCACTGGCCATAGCCAATAGAAGCTGGCCTTATTACAACTGGGGTACAATTTCTAGGTCACCAGAGCCTCACCTGAGTCACTTTGATTATGATTCCTGGGAAAATGAAAATGAAGAAATTACTTAACAGGGTTATACAGTGTTCTGTATATTTTGTTTTTATTTAAAAATCAATTTTTAATATATAAAAATATGTCATGATATCCTCTTATTCACTGGACAATTGTAGGATTTATAAATTTCAGTTTGGAGTGCTGCTGGCCATGTCTAAATATTGGTGCACAAGTTTAAATTGTACAATAAACATAGTCTTGTTTCAAACTCTCTTCTAGCAAATTCCAAGAATGTCCACTGGAGACTTTTAGTATAGTCCCCTTCCTCACATTATTGTTTCTTTTGCTCCTCTTACTGCATTAGTTTCACTGGCCCCTGTGCACATTTGAATTTGCAAACCCTGATTTTATTTTTGGACCCAGTCTTCTAATGTGGGAATCTCCCACCAGCAGGAATCCCATGACCAGCTGGCAGGAAGCATTGGGTGCATGTTTGCTCCCTAGCAATTGCTCTCACTGTTTCTCACCTCATTGTTGTTTTGGTAATACTCTGAGTCTCTGTCTCTGCCCTTTAGAAGTAGGGACTAATTCTGGCTGAGGTGCACCTATCTGAGCCTTCAGAGAAAGCTGCCATCAGGCCTGGGGGTGGCTGAGGCATCTAGCACTAGGGGTTGTGATCAGCAGGGAGAGGTAGGTGCAGGTCCTCTGAGAGGAGCCAGGGAGAAGGAGGAGAGAAGAGGCAGGAGGTTCCTGCAGTGGGATCCAGGAAGTGACAGCACCTATTTGTATATTTGTATTGTTTATGGTTTGAAAGTTTTATGATTTTGTATTTATTATTTTAGTTTTCCTGTGTTGATCTGAAGAAGCCAAGAAGATATAACAGGAAAAGGCTAATGAGCACATAAATTGTCCCATTGAGCATTTTATATTTACCTTCTCACTTCACTCTCAACAGCTGTGGGAGTGTGGGGGCTTTTCTCTCCATTTTATGTGGAGGGGTGACCATGAGGCTCTGAGAGGTTTGCTAACCTGCCGAGGTTCCATGACTAGTTAGACTAGGACCTAGAGTGTAGAGCTGGAGCCACAATCTGTGGTAATTATACCAGGTTAACCGCAGGTGGGACCATTTGCTGTTTTTGCTTTGTGCTAGGACAAAGTAAAATACAAATTAGTCTATATAAAGAAATAGCATTTTATGGGAAAAAGACTCTCTGGATTAGATATTAATGAAGATACAGATTCCCAAGACATAACTGTCAGTCTGTGAAATGGTTGCCAAGGGCTATAATATGTTAGATTAAGAGAGCAGGAAGTGGTAAGTACTTTATGGGATTATAAAATCTTCTATTTGTACAAAATTGAATTTGTCAATTGATCACAAACATGTTTGAAGTTACTTTTAAACTAGATAGAATTATAGTAAGTACCTCAGGTTGTACACAAAAGATTATAATTTACAAAATAGTTTTATAGACTTTATCTCAGTTCTCTCAATGTGGGAAGGAGAGTTCTTTGGCTACTTTTTAAAGATGGCAAAACCAAAGTGTTTAGGGAGATTGTGACTTGCCCAAAGCCACAGTCTTGACATGGCTTGTTATTTTCAGAATCAATTTTCAGTTTAGATCTTTTGATTTCAAAAATATTTTTCCCAATAGGATATTCATAAATGTATCAATACTGAGCCAATAAAAGGGCATCATTTATCTTTAGATGACAGATTGCAGTGATTCCAAACACATGCCTTGATTTTTTTTCTTTGAGAAATGAAAAAATGTGAGGAATAGAAGTCTTTACCCAACTTTAAATTTTGACTTGAATTATATGATATGCTCTTACATTTTATTTCTGTGTTAATATTGCTTTTACCGTACTTCACACAAAGCTATATGTCATATTCTTTGTTACATATCATATTCTTGGTCCCCATGCTTTTAGTTGATAATCAAAAAATGACTCCCGTCAGGTTTCCTACATGATCTTTTTTAACAAGTTCCATTTTCTGTGTATTTCATTTCAGTGAATTTTTAGCCCCAGAAAATGCTTTAAGTGTGGATTTTAAAAATGCTAAGTGAATTATATTTCTACCTGGTGAGTTATTGCCTTAAAGGGGGTGGGAAGATGCAGCACATAAAACGTTTCCATTCGGTGTGATGGATTTCAGGAAGGCCGGTGTCAGGTTAAGTGTGATTGAACATGCGCATCAATCTGTGTTAACACCTGCTGGTAAAGCATGCGACCGTTGGCAGTGGACCATCCTTTGATTTAATAGGACACTAAATGTATTCTTGCCCTGGGAGAAATGCCAGCAGTATGAGATTCCAGATTTAATTTTTTTTATTCCAGAGGCATATCTGTAAATACAGTTTCTATCACTTGCATACATATATAATATCTTACATTTATGTAGCATCTCCCTCAAAGCATCTCTGATATATTATATTATGCCTATATAAAAAAATAATATTCTGAGCCGGACTCAAATGGAATTGCATGTGTAAGTGTGGGTTTTTTGGGGGGGGTTGGGGCTGAGGAAGGGGTGAAATGGATGCTTCGTCAACACCAGAATTTACTGAGAGTCTCATGATAGTTATGCCTTATTGTAACTCATCATGAATCAGCCATCCTTATTCATGTTTATTTAGACCTTTCCAGAATCGTTCACATTTTCAGCTGAGTACTAATTCCATAAGTTGATCACCTACTGCACAAAAGCATCTAATGGTGCCATTTGTGCTTCTGTAAAGTCTTAGGCAGTAGCCATGTTCTAATATTACTAAACAGGCCCGGGCTCATTCTTAACACATGTTTAATGATTTTAATGGGCCTCAGTACTCTCTTTGTTACTTTTTATATTTGCTGTCGTATAAAGAATGGCTCTTCTCCTTGGACAGCCCCTGTCTGACTTAACCATGTCTGATTCTGACCTGTGGCCCCGTAAACATAGTGTTCCTGTGATCCTTTGGGTTTGACGAACAGGGGTAAATGAAATAGACCCAATCCCTGCTCTCATAAAGAGAATTTTTGAAAGAAACAACAAAGAGTTCAAAATGACAAAATGAAAATCACAACTAATACTGAAATCTTCTAGAATATGCGTCCAGTGTAACCCTTGAGTGTCCATCCTAAGTAGAGAAGAGTATGCCACCTTCTTCTCTCAACTGGGTGTCTGTAAGAGCCTCGTAGCTGGTTTCCCTGCTTCCTACCTTGCTCCTTCCAGTCCTTCCTTCACATAGCCAGCAAAGTGATTTTATAAAATCACAAACTAGATGATGTCACTTCTGTGATTAATTCTTTTATTTATTTTTAAATCCTCAGTCACTGTGGACATGCTTACTGATTTTAGAGAGAGGGGAAGGGAAAGAGAGAGAGAAACAAAGAAACATTGACGTAAGAGGAGAAACGTCCATGTTGGTTGCCTTCCGATATGCTCCCTGATCGGGAATCAAACCCACAGCATTTCTGTGTACAGGATGACGCTCCAACCAACTGAGCCATCTGGCAGGGCTGTGATTAGAATTCTTTAATGTACTCTTTTGAGCTGTAAGACCCCTTATGACCAGGACTTCATGTGTCCAAAACTGCTCATCCTCCTCACTCACTCACAGGCAACTCTCAGTGGCTTCGTCTCAGTTCTGATCTTTGCTCTCTGCTTAGAATTGTCATCTACCGAGTATTTTCAGACCTGGTCAGGTACCAGCTCACATGATTTTTTTCTCCATGAGCCCTTTCTTTACCATTCTTAACAGTCCCTTCCTGTTATTTTCCAAGGCATTTTTTTTTTAATGCATAGCTGTTTTATTTAACAAATATTTGTTCAGTACCAACTATGTGTGTCATGCTCTGTTTTAATTCCCTTGGGAGATATCAGTGTGTGTGGTGGTAAGGGAAGAAAGAAAAATCCCTTCCCTGATGGTGTTTTAGGTCTATGATCATATCAAATTAAATTTTGTATAAGATATGAGGTCAACTTTTTCCATATGAATAATTGCTTCAGTGCCATTTATGGAAAAGAATGTCATTTTCCCATTGAATTGCTTTAGTGCTTAGTCAAAAACCAATTTACTATATAAGTGTGGGTATAAAAACCAATTTACATATGTGTGGATATGAAACCAATTTATACTATGTGTGGGTATATTTCTGGACTGTGTTCTATTTTTAAACCTGTATTTCAGGTCCATATTATCTTGATGACTATAGCGTCATATAAAATCTTGAAATCACATAGTGTATGTCTTCTAACTTTTTCAAAATTATTTCGGCTGTTCTGTATCCATTGGACATGCATATACATTTTAGAATCAGCCTGCTGAGATGTTGATTGGGATTTGACAGCATTGACAGCCTTGAGGAGACTTGCCCTGGACGTTTGCAGTTACTCAGCCAAAGACTCACGAGAACCCCTGTGCAGTTTCCTAGGTCTCTTTCTCACTGCTTCTTTTCTACTACCCTGCCTCACAAATCCCCACTCCCTCAGTAGCCTCAAACTCTGATCTCTCCTTTCAGCTCAGCATAACTGTTTGATCTCTCACTGCCTGCATGACTGTCTGGAAAGGCTTCCAGGAGAAAAGTAGGGTGATCATGGTGTTCCACTCACTTCCCTTAGCTCAGGGATCATCATCCCGTGGTGCCTGCTGCCCAGTATCTACAAGCAGTTATATAATTTATTTTGTCCAGTTAACTTCATTATTGCTAGAAGCAGAAGTCTGGATCACTTTTTGATAACTTTCAGTGTGGGCAAGTGTAATGTAATTATTTTTCTGCCTCTTTCTTACCCATTTACACAGCCTCAAGAAATTATTTTTAGTCATTTTATCCCTCCAGCCTTACTCAGGGGTTGGTGCCATAGTGGACAGGGACATGTTGTCATCCCCCATATTACTTACAAATGGTCATTCAGACCAATTCCACTTTCTTTCTTGGTATTATCAAATTTTTAACCCTCAGACTAATGTCTTCATCTTTATTGCTTTTTGAATTATCTCTTAATCCACTGTTACAGATAAGACCAACTATATAAGTTTGCTACGCTGCTGTAACAAAGTACCTCAGACTGGGTGGTTTAAACAACAGAAATTTATTTTCTTACAGCTGTGGAAGCTAGAAGTTTCGATCATAGTGTCAGAAGAATTGGTTCCTTCTAAGGGCTCAGAGGAAAGGATCTGTTCTTCTTGGCTTATAGATGGCTGTCTTTTTGTGTTCACATCATCTTCTCTCTGTGGGTGTCTATCCACACTTTCTCTCCTTATAACAGGGTAGGGAATGTCTGGCCTTCGGACCATATACAGCCTATGAAATCATTTGGTCTGGCCCTGCCAAGGCAACTGCAGGTGGCGACTCGAAATTCAATAATTCTAGGAGCTTTTTTCATAGCTAATTTTTAAGTTAATAATTTTGTATGGCCCTCAAACGATGTTATAAATATCCAAATGGCCCTTGGCAGAAAAAAGGCTCTCCACCCCGACTTATAAGGACACTGGTCATATTGGAATAGTGCCCACCCTAATAACCTCATTTTGACTCAATCACTTGTAAAGAACCTGTTTCCAAATATAGTCACATTGAGGCCCTGGGAGTTAGAACTTCAACATGAATATTTTGGGAGATGACACAGTTCAGCCCACAACACCAACCATTTCTCTCATCTCTTTTTATTTATAAACCTTGATGTAGAGCTTGATGTTTCTTGGTATTGTTTCATTGTTCAGATCCTAATTTATGCCTTTAATCTCTTTTATTTTGCAACAATAGGTCAAGTTCCCCAAACCATTATTTTTAATCTTTTCAAGAATTACTGATCCCTTTTGGGAAACCAGAGAAATCCCTAGAGCTACTCTCCCTAAAATGCATATTTTTGCATTTAAAGTTTTGTTTATAATTTGAGGAATTTTAAGATGCCCCAAAGTCCATCATGGGCCCTTCAGTATAGAATCTCCACTGCAAATACTCATAGTTTTAATCCCTTTGTTTTAAGTCCTGTTCACTGCGTATCAAGGTCATCATTTATGTGTACCTCCCAAATTATTTTCTGAATCACATGCAGATAAAGAGCAGCGTGTGAGCCCAGGATACAGGAAGGGATTGTGCATTAAATTCTAGCTACCTAAAGAGTAATCCATCACTCATTTGATTGGTTCTCTTTTGAATCTAGTTCATAGGCTATAGTGGTAGATGGTCATATATAAACTTTAAAGAGGTGTTGGCTTTTTTCCCCCTTGCATTTAAAAGGTTATGTGCTGCAGTGTGAGACAAATAAATCATGATTCAGTACAACAACAGCGTTGCATTCAGCTATATAAATTGCCAGTGAAACACTAAATCTGTCACTTGTGTGTGTTCTGACCATTTAACAATTGGAATAGTGTTGGAAAGGAGGGCTGACTGGAAACAAAAGAAGCAAATATAGTGGCAGATGCAATTAGCAAGATCAATGGTTGGTGTTAAAGGTTCATTGTTTGGTCATTTCGGATGACCCAGGTGAAAGCAATTGCTATCCAAAGACTTCCTTAGCTATAATTTGCTCTAAAATAATGCAGAAAAGTGAATTGCTCAATTTTACATCTTGGAGACTGTTATTTCTCAGCTTACTGTGTTCCTAGGACAGTGACCAAAAGATCAGCTGAATGTTCTTTTCATTCATGGTTTTAAATTGATATTTCGGAACTGCTCACTTGGTATCCTTTTTTTAAATTTATTTTTTTTAACATTAGCTGTTCACATAATTCTTTAACAAAAACCTTGTGGTCTTCATAACATTTGCATCCTTCATAACAGTTCTTTGAACCTCAACTTATCACAACATTTTCTTTCTTCAGACCAGCAGATTTTGCACTGTCAAATCGTAGCCTCAGGATGAATGACTACATGAACTGCAGCAAGCACCACTTTGAATAACATTGAGTTTTCTATGTTAATAAGATTTTTTATAATTTTACATTTCATTGTTGAAAATGTCAGTAATAATGATAAATAATAACTACCATTTATCAGTGTTTATCTCTTTTAAATAAGGTATTTATTTGCAAATCAGGTATACCTATGAAGTGGTTTTACCCATCTTACACATGAGGAAAGTGAAGCTTAGAGAAGGTAATTTGCTAAAGTTACACAGGCAGAGTCTTTGTCACACTTCATGCTTTTAACCATTACTCATGTTCTGGAACAGCGATTAGAAATCTTAGAAATCTATTAAATAATTATAAAATGAATATTATCTAAAATCTTTCCAGGCCTTGTGAAAGATACAAAGTTCTCTGGTAACAGAGCTATTAACCAAATGAAACCTAAAGAACAGTTAAGGAACTGTTAAGTTGGATGCCAAATTGCAGTAGGATTGCAGGCTAGGCAAAAATGATCATGGCTTCAGATAGTCTGAAAAGACTTCAGTTTGGGCTGCTTTAACAGAAATGCTGTAGACTGGGTGACTTACATAACATTTTTATTTCTCACGGTTCTGGAGGCTGGGAAGCCCAAGATCAAGGTGCTGGCTAATTCAGTTCCTGGTGAGGACCCTCTTCCTAGTTTGTAGGCAGATGCCTTCTTGCTGTGTCCTCATGTGGCAGAGAGAGAGGTAATCTCTCACCAGTCTGTTCTTATAAGGGCACTAAACCCACTTATGAGGGCTCCACCACGTGGAACTTACTCATCTCCCAAAGCCCCACCTCCTAATACCATGACATTGGTGGTTAGAGTTTCAATTATAATAGGACAAAAAGTCAATTTATACCAAGCAGAGATGAAACTTTGGCTGGCCTTTAGCAGAATCAACAACAAGAAAAAGAAAAGGGAAAGCAATGTTATATATTAAATTTCATGACTTAAATACAATTTAATTTATTTATTATGCAACATCTCCCTTTCATTCAGTTAGGTATTCTGTGTCTGGTTGGACAGCTTTGAGTGTCTCCATGGTGAAACCTGCTAATGCTGTTCTACCTCATTTAGCACAGTTATTGCTCAGTGTTTATGAGATCATGGGCCACTTAAGGAAGTTGATGAAAGCTATGGATTCTCTCTTAAAAAAAAGTATATATACATGATCTTTGGACCTGGGGTTAAAAATCACTACTTTGGCTCCACAATATCAGTTTATCTTATCTGCTCTTAAAAGTATTGGCAGAGCTACTTTACATACCTCATTATGAAAAAATTATCAAGAACAGATGTTCTACATGAGAAGATTGATGGCCAAACATATGAAAAACTGATCATCCCGATTAGCAAGCAAAAAAATGCAAATTAAAATAAAATGCCATTTTTAGTGTACCGATTAACAAAGATATTAGAAAATTATACAAAGTGATGTGAAGGTTTGGTGAAATGGATGTTTTTATATAATGCTGTTGGATGGTGGTTTTAGACTATCTTTGAACCGTATATATCTGGCTCTATAAAAGCTTTCCACCTTTTGTGGCAGTATGTTTCTTTCTGGAAATCTGTTCTCAAGAAGTAATCAAAAACTCAGACAAAAGTTTGTACAACTATGTTTTTTGCAGCAGTATTTATAATAGTGAAATTTTAAAGCCACCTTAAAATCCAATCATATAAGGGTGGTTAAATAAACTATGGTAAGTTAAGGAATGTAAAATGACATGGAAATGCTAGGCATGCTATAACGTTGAATTTATGATTCTAATTATAGAGAATATTTACATAGCTATATAAAATGAATTAATCAGAAAGTTATTGATCTCTTTGTATGTTGGGATTCCAGGTGATTTTTTTTCTGCTTGTTAATTTTTTACCCAAAATTTCTATGATGTGTTTTTGTTAGTTTTATAGTCTATCAAGTTAACTTTTGTTGCACACCAAATACCCTGACACCTAGTGGATTAAAACAAAGCCATCTTATCTGCTTACAATTCTGTTGGTCAGAACTATCTCAGCTGAAATTTATTGACCCTGCCATGGGTCTGGAGTCAGCTGGGGGCTGGCTGATCTAGGATGGTTTCACTCACATCACTCCCATGTCTGGTGGCTGACAGGCTCTCAGCCAGGGCTCAGCAGTGACTTTTATCTTCTGGAAGGCTGGTTTAGATTTATTCAAGTGGCATGAGCCCAGGTGCACAAGCACTTTGTAGGTCTCTGCCTGCTCACATTTGCTAAGTTTCCATTGGCCAAAGCAAGTCACGTAACTAAGCCCGGAGTCCAGGCCTGAGGGACTAAGGGCGTGGTTACTGGGAGCAGGGAGTATGGCTGCCGTCTTTGCAGGCAATCTTTGACATAAACAGTGAAATAAATCCCATAAAAATGTTAGAAAGAAACCCCTAACTAACCTGACGTCCTGACTTTACAACCTTTGAGAGTCTTTATCATTTGTAGACATTGACTGTCTCCTTATCTTTTCTTCCCTGTGGTTATAATGAGTAAGGAAGAGAGTAGTGAGCAAGTAACTGACATACAGGTCATTTTCCTCTGGCTTTCTTGCCTTCATCTCCCTACCACTCCATTCCCCAGCCTGGGTAGCCAGGAGCTTGGGCTTACTCATTAATTTTTCTTTCTTTTTAACTGATACTTTCTACCATGCACAGAAGAAGAATCAATAGAAAGAATGACATGGAGGTAAATGGAAGCTTAACAAAGAATGCCCATTTTATGATATGGAAGTATATTTTTGATTTTGTAATGTTGCCAATAATGTTTTATAGCCTTCTGTGAGAGGCACAAAACCTATTTGCAAATTTTCTGTGCTGAGATAAAAATGCATTATTATTCTCACTTTATGTAACAGGAGGTAACAATTTTCATAGACGTTTATGAATAGTACCTTGAGAACTTGAAAAGTTTCCTACGTTGAAGAAGGTCACCTTGTGAATATCTGAAAGAGCAAATGTAGTAAAGCACCCAGAATGCTTTTGCTTAGTGCAGTAGTTTCTCATTGCTGCTGTAACAGGTTGCTACAGCTTAGTAGCTTAAAACTACACCAATTTGTTGTCTTACTGACTCTTCTAGAGGTCAGATGTCACTAAGTTAAAATCAAGGTATTGGCAGAGCTGGTTCCTTCAGGAGGCTCTAGGGAATCATCAGTTTCCTTGCCTTTTTCAGCTCTAGTGATTGTCTGCAGCATACCTTGGCCTTGGCCCTCCAGCCTCTGTTTCCATCGTTACATTGCCTTCTCTTGCACTTGTTCCTCCCCAGCCCTCATAGAAGCTCCACTGCGATGAGATCAGCACACCCAGATAGCCTCCCATTTGAGGATCCATGATCACATTTACAGAGTTCCCTTTGTAAGCTGATACTCAAAGATTCCAGAGATTGAAATATGAACATATGGGGAGGGGCATTATTTACCCTGTCACACATAGAAGTGCACACATGAGCTGTATAATGCAGTCACATTTGTGAAAATAGTTTCTTTCCCCCACTTCTTGGTGGGCCCACTTCTCATACTCAGGGATCATGTAAGCTGGCTGGTTTTGTGGCACCTCTTGACGTCAGATCCTAATTTGCGTCTGGGTTTGATGAAGGGTGTAGGTGTATGTATGACTGATTTTCATTATTCATATTGGGGGAGAAATAAAGTTTATATTGTCTGCTTCCTTCAGTCTATATATTGATATTATGATTAATAGTTTTTGACATAAAACTGTTCTGAAATAGGAGTCTTTTATGACGTATTTTGACAGCAGCAATGTCATGCTTTTAGCTGTTCTAACAGGAGTGAGTTTTGGGGACTCCTAGCTTAATATTTCATACCTGAGTAATCAACCAAAGATGACATGGCCGGAAATATCACTAAAATGTCAAGCACAAAACCTCTAAAATAATCTTATTCAGAGGACTTGAATCCTCTTTTCTTGCCGTTTTGAAATATCAAATGTGTTAAAGACAGGGAGCCCTAAGTTATTTCTTTCTTTTTCATAGATGCCAGATGGATGTTGAATTAGGTCCAGTTTTTAGTTTTTCCTCAGATAATTTTTTAAGTGTGTGGTGGTGTTTTGGATCGTTATCGGTATATCGAGTGCGCTCTCCCTCCTCCAGTCCCCCACAGCTCCCACAGCCTGGCATCAGCGTGGTTGCCTTGGAACCTGTTTCTGAAGGATGTCTGCAGTGGAATTTGGTTGTTTAAATAGCACAACTTGTCATCTAAAAGTAGAAGTCATTAGCACGACATTGTTTGGCTAGTGGTGTCTTGAATACTGTTTTAAACTTTTTTCTTATTTTATCACTTTAATGTCTACTATGCCACCACTGGAAATTTCAGGCCCGGTTCACAGTATGGATCTGGAGTGCAAAATGCAAGAAGTTCTCCTTAAGAGTCTCCTGAAACTTGTGCCAAAACAGTGCCCATGTTAAATGTTTTGTGTATTTTGAGATTCAAACTTTGAAATTCCAGCTCCATTTTTACCCTGCACGATCAGTAATACTTAGATGTTTGGAGCTGTAATCCACAACTGAACAGCTTTCTGCTGTTTAAAAATGAATTCTAAAATTCTTGCTTACTTCTTTGTGAACTTTAATTGACCTTCATTGTGATTGTGACTTTATCTGAAACACATATTTATCTCAGTAAGGGTAACACTTGTTTTTGTTTAATATAAAAATTGAATTGGGTGCTTTGGGAGGACTTGTCTCCATTCTAGTTATATACTCCACATAATTATTACAAAAGGTGCAGCCAGGCAGAACATCGTTACTCTTCCCACCCAGGTGAGTCGACTTTGTGTCGATGGCTGCTGTCACAGTGTGTGAGAAGGTAGCAACCTGCTCCTTAATTGGTAGGCACCTCTGCAGAAACCACCAAACGGCAGCCTGTGTTGGGAGGGATGTGCATTAATTAGTTGTTTGAAAGTCTTCCCTCATTAACTCCAGGTAAATTGTTAGAGAAAATATTTTGGAGTTTGGAATGTTGATTTTGATAACAGGAAAACAAGTTTAGTCATCAGAGTATATCATCTTGTTTGTAAAACAGTGAAATCATACACAGTTTCTGTCCTTGGGGGGGATCCCATTTTATCATTGGAGTTCTGATCTTTCTTGAATGTTGGGGTTCACATCATGCAGTGGGTATGGATTGTAGAGAACAAGGTCTGTGTTTTAGGTACATTAAATTTTGTGGGGGGGTTTTGTGGGGTACGGAAGAGGGTGGTGAGACACCATATTTTGTTATCAACTAATTCAGTTTTGAAAGATATATGGTATAGCTGTTATACAGTAACTTATGTTCATTATTATTTTTTTAAGATTTTTTTTTAAAATATCTTTATTGATTTCAGAGAGAGGAAGGGAGAGGGGGAGAGAGAGAGAAAAATCAATGATGAGAGAGAATTATCGATCAGTTGCCTCCTACATGCCCCCTACTGGGGATTGAGCCTGCAACCCAGGCATATGTCCTGACTGGGAATCGAATCACAATCCTGGTTCAGTGTCAATGCTCAACCACTGAGCCACCCCAGCCAGGCTACGTTCATTATTTTAAAGAACTAAAACATTCATAAAGCTCAAAAACTTAACTCAAAGTCCACCAACTTGAAATGACAATTACTATGTTTTGGTGACCATTATTCATGATATATCTGACATAGACAGAAGGGTGAGTCAAGAGGCAGAAAGGCAAATGTTAAGTAAAAAACAGTATTTTTTTAAATATTAAGTTTTATTTGAAATTAAGGAAGAAAAATTGAGTGAAGAAATTACTAAAGTTTTACTACTTGAGACCAAGAATATTAAGTATTAATTTCTTAATATTTATTAAAATACAGTGTTTTATATTTAATATATAAATTAATATATGAATATTTAGTATTCACTACAAGATCACTCTAAAAATAACAATTATGGACAACATTAAGACATTTTATACATATATACTATATATGTTTTATACATAAATATATATAACTGTATTTTTAAGCTACATTTTTCAAAATAGGTTGATGGCTTTTTGAGTTTAATTGGCTGGATTTAATTGTCAAGTAGTTGTTTTTCAAAGAGATTATTTTATGTCCTGAGTTCTTGCATACTTGAGAATATGTGCCCATTCTTTATTTGATAGATAACTTGTCTGGGTATAAAATTCTTGAGTAAGCTTTTCTTTTTCTAGAACTTTGTAAACATGTTCTTTTGACATTGAATTTTGCTAGAGAGACATCAGAGGTCAGCCTAATTTTTCTACTTACTGGTTGACTTATTTTTTCTATTAGGATGCCTGTAGGATTACTTAATTTATTTTCTCTCTTCCTTTCCTTTTTCTTTTCCCTCTCTCTTCCCTCACTATATTTACTAAAGCATAACACACATACATAAAAGTTCCTGCAACATCAGCATATAAGCTCAGTAAATTATCAACCTGCAAAAGCTCAAGCAACAACTCTACAGGTCAAGAAATAGAATACCACCGGTCTCAGGGCTCCTTACAATCAATCATTAGGCCTCTTTTTCTGCCTCAATTCTCTTAACTTCTAATATGATTACTTAGTTTTTGGTTTTTTTGAATTTTATATAAATGGAACCATTCAGCATGTATTCTGGCTTCTTTCTCTTGACATTATGTTTTGAGATTTATCTATATTGTTGCATTTAGCTGTATTTCATTCATTGTCATTGCTTCCATGATATGACTTAGCTATGCATCAGCCCCATTTCTCATTTAAGCTATAGATTTGCTTGAGCAACATCCCTCTCACTTTACAGTTCTTCCCCATTTGGGGCCAGCAGTGGGATTTAGGTTCTCAGGGTGCTGATGTGGCACCCTGTCACTTTCCCTGTCAGACATGCAGGTGCTGCTTGTAGCTTAGCCTGCAGCTCCTCTTTTATGTTTGATGTGGAACGAGGTTTCTCTGGAGATAGTCACTACTCCTTTTTTCTTCTAGTAAGCCTCTGCCCTTAGATAGAAGTGTTTCAACCAAAGATTTGTTTGATGGGTTTTTTTCAAATTGAGATATAATTGACATATAACATTAGCTTCAGATGTACAGCATAATGATTTGATATTTATATGGATTGTAAAATGATCACCACAATAAGTCTAGTTAACAGCCTTTACTACACTTAGTGAAAAAACTGGGGTTTTTTTCTTGTGATCAGGACATTTAAGATTTGCTATCTTAGCAACTTTCAAATATATAATACAGTATCATTAACTATAGTCTCCATGCTGTACATTACATCCCCAGGACTTACTGCCTTTTCCTCCGGAATATAGGCATTCTAACAGGTGTGAGGTGATACCTCATTGTGGTTTTGATTTGTGTTTGCCTGATGATAATGGGTTCTCTAGGACTGTTATAAAAATCTACATCGTGTCTGAATTATGAGGAGCTGTATGTCAGCTACAAATGTTCTCCCTCTTTTGGCTCTAAATTTCTTTGAATTCAGCTACTGTTCATCATAGTTTATAATATGAGGTAGTGACTTTTTACTTGTTTCATTTAAGAAACCATTCTCTCCTTTCTCCCAGTGGGTTTTAAGGCAGGGGGAATATAGTAAAAATGCTTTTATTCCATCCTGTATGTCTCATAAGTTACCTTAGAAATAAGTATTTTTAAAATCTAATGTTGATCGTACAGATTTACCAATATGGAAGAAAAGTGGATCAGTGTCCAGGTTCCTTTTGGTACCATCTTGGTCTGCATTCTCTCCCCTCACTCACCCCAGCATTGTACCTGCACCGGTCTGTGTTTATCTCTTTACAGGGCCGTCTCTCTTCTGTCCTTCGTCAGCCCTGACATCTGAAGCTTCCCATTCTTCTTTGAGCGTGGTGATCTCAGAAGCATGCTTTAACCAGAGGGGGTAAATTATAGTTTGAGTCTAGCTTTATGTTCCTTTATAGGTTTTTAATATCAGGGAATGGAGAATTATTGTATGCTGCCTTTGAGTAGGAGCTTAATATTATCATTCATCATCAGAAAGCATCTGAAAGCAGCCATCGGAGCTCCTGCGCCTGTGCTTCCTTGGATTGCATTGAGGTGGTTTTTGTTCTGTTGTGTATAATTTGGTGCCAACATGGCAGCCCCCTGAAGATGGAGCCATAACTTTTATAAAGGAGAAGTCCTTCTTTCAAGAAAATACACAGTTTAAAGATTTAAAGTGACAGCAACATTTTTGAGGAAATATTTTGTCTAAAGGGTGAAAAAATACTGGATATTGTCCAGTTAAAGAAATTTAACCTTTATATCTGATTGCACCCTTCTCTTTTCGATCCACCAAAATAGTACCCATAGTTGAAAATGACAATAAAAATAATGAAGTCAGATTGCCATGCCCTTTACTCCCCTGCTCAAATTGTCTATTAATATAATAGATTGTATATTTTATAGAAAGATATAGTAGTTTCAGTTATGTACAAAATAGTGAGCTCATCGGAAAGCTTGCTTTTCTCTAATCTCTGTTTAGGATATTGTCTGTTTGGCCCATCTGTAAATGTTATATGGGCCATTTCTTGATGCTTAACTTTAATTGTGAATTGTTTGACTCATGAGTTCTAACTCCATGTCCTCAACCTAGCCCCTCCTCATGACTGATGTTCCAGACTCTGTGCCTCACTGCCTGGTGGCTCCCTCCACCTTGGCATTCCACAGGGACGTCACTGTGCATGCCTGCGATTGTGCTCTTCTGCTGTTCTTCCTGAATTCTGGGTTGAAGTTGGTAACACCACCATTCATGCATTTGCCAAGTAAAGCCCTGGTATCAGTTCTTAAACTTTTTCAAATCAGTTTTCTAGATCAGAAGTTCTCATCTTTATCTTTTTTGTTATAATAGTGGAGTAGTGGTAGCAGTCACCATGGCAGTAATACAGTGTTTTTCTTGTACATGCTGTGTGCCTAAGACTGTTCTAAAAGTCTTACATTTATTAATCATTTTAATCCCTCAATAGCACTGTGAGGTAAACACAGTCATCATCGTGTAGACTAGGCAGCTGACAGAGAAGATACTTGTACAAAGTGACTTGTACAAAGTCTGTGTTAGTAAGTGTTGCATCTGGGACTTGAATGGAAATGTATAGAAATGGGTAAGGAACACCAGAGCGTTGTTTTTCCATTGCAATGATAGGCACACTAACTGTTTCCCACCCATTTCTCATCCAAGTGTATGAACATGTTGACATTAAAGAGTTAGTCTTGGATTGAGCCTGATTTATAAAGAACATTTTATAAATCATTCAGTGATCATTAGGAAAGCATTGCTTGGGAAGCAGCTCAAGGCCACATACCAGTGTGCCTGTGTAGCAAAGACTGCCCTCTCTACGGAATGACTGAAGTGCTCTATCAGAAATCGGAGGCAGTACCTGCTGATGATCAGGCTTTAACCCTTTCCTTTCATAGCATGTGTAGATAAAGGCCAAGCTCCTTAGTGTGTCTGACAAGGCTCCTGATGATCTAGCCCCTGCCTGCCAACCTAGGCTTATCTCCCATGCTTCCCAGGCCTCACTATCATTTGCTTTTTTGCCTGTAGAAATTCTCTTTTTTTTCTGGAGACTCCACTACGATCTGGTTAAGTATCACCTCCCCTAGACAGTCATTCCTAATCTTTGCAGCGATCTCCATTCTGGATCCAGTGCCTGTTATGTTCTGATTATTTGTCCCTTTTATCCCTTTGAACCAGTAGACCATGAGCACCTTAGGGACAGTTTCTTTATCTTTGTGACACAAACTGTACTAAACAAATGTTTATGAATGAATAAGTGCCTCGATTAATTAGAACCAGATATGTAGAGCAGACTTTCTACTACTACAGGTACTCAGCTATTAAGAAAATAAAGAGCCCTGGCTTGCGTGGCTCAGTTGGTTGGAGCACCGTCCCGTATGCCGAAAGGTTGTGGGTTTGATTCCCGGTCAGGGCACATACCTAGGATGTGGGTTCCTCTGTCAGGGCACGTATGGAAGGCAACCAGTCGATATTCTCTCTCACATTGCTGTTTCTCTCTGTCTCCCTCTCTGCCTTCCCTTCTCTCCAAAGTCAATAACCACGTCCTTGGGTGGGGATTAAAAAAGAAAGAAAGATAGTGGCTGCGATGGGTTGAATTGGGTTCCTCAAATTCATATGTTGTAGCTTCACCCCCAGCTCCTTAGAATGTGACTGTATTTAAAAAGGTGATTAAGGTCAAATGAAGCCCTAAGGGTGGGTCCTGATTCAATTTGACTAGTGTCCTTATAAGAAGAGCAAATTTGGACACACTGAGAGACACTAGGGATACACTCCCACAGGGAAAAGCATGTGGGGACACAGCGAGAAGGCAGCCATCTGCCAGACCACACCAAGGAGAGAGTCCTCAGGAGAAATCAGATCCGCTGGTACCTTGATCTTAGACTTCTAGCCTCCAGAACTGAGATAAAAAATTTATGTTGTTTAAGCCACATAGTCTGTGACATTTTATTATGGCAAATATAGTTGCATAGAAAACAACCTCTAAAAACCAATGTGACATCTGGAGGTGTGTGTATTGTGCACACACGTGTATGCACGTGTTCACACATGAAAGAGAGTTGCAGTCCTTGAAATAATTTATATTCTATCTAGTAGACTTATTAATATGAGGAACTCCAGTACGTGAGAAAATGTTTAGCAAGAATAGAAATAAATATACTTTTGTGCTTAACCTGTAAAATTAATAGGACTTTTGTATTCTTGTTGGTATTATATGTATTGCTTTCTGTTGTAAAATAGTCAAAGATCATCTATGTAATTTGACCACTATCTGTAGTGAGTTAGTGATTTTATGCACTTCTCTTTGAAACTTGATTTCTATTTGGTATTTCTATTTGTAGATATATTCCTAAAATACACCTGTTTATTTGCTATTCAGGATATTTTATATGATATGTTATATACTTTATATTACAACATGGTTGCGTACTATTTTAGGCATAATGAGCCAGGTGTCCTGACCCCAGCACACATCAAAGTCTGCCATTATCACTGTGTGTGTGTGTGTGTATGTTTGTGTGTGTTTAATTTATTTAGAAGGAAAGAGAAGGGAAAGAGTCAAAATGGATCAGAGTTGGGAGGGAAGAGAATGAGCAGACAGACAAACTGGTCCTTTCTGACATTTACCATGGCCTGTAGGAAGGAGCACACATTAGTCTGAATCCCAGCTCTACCATTTACTGGCTCTGCAGCCTTTGGGAAATAATGAATTCTCTCTGAACCTCATTTTCTTAGCTGTGAGGCACCCCCTCGGTTTGCAGGTTCCTTTGAGGCCTGAAATTATATACACAAAGCATCTAGGCTAGTCTCTGGTACATAAATGTAAAAAAAGAATTTCCACCATTTTCAAATTATTAGGTTATCATCGCTGAAGCCAGAGAGTTTTGTTTCCTTTTTATGTTTGGGCGAAGTTGAGTAACATGTATAAACAAACACTGTAGTCTAGTTCAGCACACCTTTGAGTGCTTGTGACGGTGCTCTCATCCTCTTTTCTGTGTCCTTCCAGGCCCGGCTCACTCACATCACTGTGTGTCATTACTGTTGATTGGGACCAAAAGGGGCATATCAGAATCTGAGTTAGGGCTGGTGAGTGTAGATAAACTAGTGTATAGTTGTTTTTAAGTCCCTTTCCCTTTGGATCATGTGAAAGACACCTTTAGAGGGATCAAATTTCATCCCACTTGAGAAGTACATCCTTATCGTGTACAAGACTCCAGGGAAAAAGGAGAGAGTAAGGCAGAATGCCCATCCTGTTTAATAGAAACCACTGTTATAACTCCAGCTGGCTCTGTAGTGGAAGGACAGACAGCGGTCAGTGCTGCCAGAGGATCTTGGAGAACACCAGAGAAGGGGCCTTGGAAGTGGTGCCAGGCACCGCAGAGAGCACGACTATCAAGGCCTCTGTGCCTGTGGACCTTACGGGGAAGTCAGAGAAACAAACCAAGAAAAAAGTAAAGCCAACAATAGTTATAAAATGTGATAAGTACTACGAAACAAACAAGTGCTGTGTTAGACAAAGATCATAGGGATCAGATTTCATTGGGGAAGTCCAGGCCGGCTTCTCTGAAGAGGTGACATAGAATGAAGTTGCCTTTTTTCAGGAATGGCAGGTTTAGAAGCAAGAAGGGCCATGGTGAGTTCGGGTCATTACAAAGCAAGTCACATGTGCGTGTCTGATGGAACGTGAGTCTGGATGTCCTGTGCATGATACAGCTTATGAAGTATAATTATTTAAAGTTGAAGCCATTATTCTGACCACTGTGAAGAGCCTCTTTTGTTTATCCTAGACTCCTTTTGTTATTTTATGTTTACATCATTCGCTCGGGGGACCTGGCTCCTGAGTAAGCCATAGGACACCATTTGTTTATATTTGTTGATGGTACATTACTACTCCAAAACATTCCCTTTTGAACATCTCTTTAGTTCTCCAGATCATGAAGATTAAATAAAATGACACATACAAATAATTTATTTGCTAAAGGTTGTTATTTTGTGTTAAAACAACCCTTGCCTTTGAAAATACGTTAATTCTGATAACAGAGTTTATTATGCTAATAAGCAATATCAGGATAATCTGAAATTTGGGAATTTACAGTAGCAAGCTGGAATTTCCAGACTGACAGCACTGTAAACCAGTAGCAGTGAGAAGAGTTGTTTAGAACTGCCAGTGTCTGGAGCCACACCAGGGCTTGGCTAATTGGAGCTGTTTTTTTGGTAAATGAATTGAGCTTCTGAAACACCTTCACACATTGAAGATTATTTTGTATTTGTTGATTGTTTTTCCCTTGAGTAGAATATCATAGTACTTTCCTTTTTTATTATGTGTTAACTGTGACAGTATTTCATATTTTTAACCAAAGATAGTTAGTTGGCTTTCCAAAAATACTGGGAACAAATTCATGATGTAATTATCCTTACCCTACTCCAAATTGTGGTAAATCTGCATTTTCTCTCTGTTATTTATAGGTATGCTTTTTCATATGTTAAGACTGGTAAATTGTCTAAGTAGATCCTTGGAAGCAGGGTAGACTTTTTTCCCTTGAGTGACATAGTTATTTTGCTTTGATTTTTCTTAAACCTTATTGTTAAATTTTTTAAACATTAGTTTCTGTCTTTGGCCTGTTTTTAGCTTTGGATTAGCACTAGAGAATAAGATACTTTTTTTTTTTTTTTAGATATTCTTGTTTATATTAGTTTGGAGTACTTATTTGCCTTTTATCACTTTTACTGAGAAAAGTACATAGTTTTCTATAAAAGTAGAAACATCCATTTTTTTCTCTGTTTTCCCCTAGTACATTCTTTCTGCTATAAGTAGTGTTTGCTTTTATTGTATTTCTGAAGTAGAGTGTGTGTATGTGGGTGTGTATGTATATGTGTGTATTTACACACATGAAAATACCACTTTCCGATAGTTGTGTTTTCTTTCCATTGTCTCTTATTTCTGAGCTCTTACTTTAAACTTGAAAATAACTTTTATCAAAATGTATTAAAATAGATTGCTAATACATAACGTAAAAAACATTTGACACGTTTTAAATGTGAGTACTTTTGAATTTACTGGAAATTAAGTTACAAATTTTGCATTTTTTTCATGGAGATTTAGCATTTGTGTCACTCAGAATTCTTAATTATCTCAGTACATATTTTATGCTACATAATATCTGCACTCTTACCATCCACAGTCTCTTCAGAGAGCGGAACACATGGCACCGAAGTAATAAAAATATAAGCTCTAGAGTGGGAAGCAAAGCCATTTTTACATATAACTTAAGTTTAGGTTCTGTGTAGTAGGTTGATCCCTTACTTAACCTTTAATAAAATTGGATTCAAGGGTATTTATATATAAATAAAAAATAAAGTTAATTTTGTTTCATACTTCCATGAACAAGTGCCTAGTAATGCATTACAACGACGTTTAAACTTCAGTATTATTCCTGTTGGTTGGAAAACTGGCATACTTTTTTAGGAGGATTGGCATTAAAAAGGTAAGTTGTCATTTGGGAAGGTTATTAAGATGATTATTAAGTTTATGTACTTATATTCACACTGATTGAATCAATCTGCATTTGTCTGGCATTTTATCTCCTGTGAAGTTAGCTAAGAAGTCATTTCCTTTTTTTTTACATAATTTGGAAATTAAAATTTGATAAAAATCTGGGTATATTTAAGACTTCATCCCCTCTACCCCTACAATGGAGCAAGTTTTTGAAGACAAAGTTCCAAAATAAGAGGTTAAAGCAAAGTAAGCTGCTCCTGTATCAATAAAAAATTGAACGGGCTTACTTAATACTTTAAGGACAACCTGCGGCTCCTTCCCTTGAATCTCGATGTTTCTTTTGAGAGCCTCTGAGGACCTTGGACCTCTTCAGTCCTTTAGCACATCTGTGGAAAGGGACCCTATCCCTCCCACCTTTGGGATGGGACAGTGCCTCTTTCAGTGCCCCTTTTTCTTGCACTTGGGGCAAGGTGTCTTAGGTACTTTTGGGCTTTTGCTCTAATGGCCCTTTTCAGGACACTCTTGGCTCCAGTGGTCCACACTCCCACAGAGGTAACATACTCCATCTCCTAATAACTTCTGGGAGAGTGACCTGTGGGTCATCCCTGAGGTGACCCTACTACTTGTAAAGCAACTGCCAAAAGATCAGCACGCTTCTTTTGTCTTCCTCAACTGTATCTCAGTTGTAGAAGACAGAGAAAGCCAACTCTGTTAATTCCTTTATTGGGGTTTGGAGGCCTAGTGCCAGTGCCTGTAGTTTCCTCCTTATATCGGAGATAGATAGATCGATTAACTAAGTACACGGCTAGCGCTATTTTCCCTCTGAGTGAGTCCCTATCTATGCTGGTATATTTGCGAATGGCCTCTATTAGAGGAGAGTGAAAAAGAGAGGGGTTCTCGTCTGGGAGCTAAGTAATTGCTCTTACTTTGTCCTAATTGAGAGCCTTGTTGCTACTTTTTTTCATGCCTTCTGGAAGATAGATAATCATATGGTCTCTACAGGCCAATCCTAGTAGAGACCAGTTGATAAGACCAATTAGGATCAATCTGGGGTATGGCAGTCATTTCTGCAGGAAACCTGTTTGGCTGGGCTGAATGTAAAGAATCTGTATATTCCTGGGCGGCCCCCCAAAATGGAGTCTTTCTTCTGGTTGTCAGCATTGGGGGAGAGGACAGTTAAGTCCTTTCAGGTTAATTCACAGGTCTAAGTTATTGCCTAAAACTCCCCTGTAAATCTCTAGGGTCTTCTGAGAAATTACCTAGCCATGCCTTACAATCTCTTCAGTATGACATAGAGAAGGGTATATGAACTCGGTTGATCACTTCCAGCCCTCCTGCCGCCTCCTATAGTGGGGCAGAGGAAGTCTAGTTCCAGATATTCGTTAGACGTATTTGGACAATCCAAGGGATGTTGGGGTGAATGATTGAGTGGAGGTGCCTCTATTGGAATCTGAGGCTGGACCTTCAAGCATGTAGGCCATCGTGGAAGTAACTTTTCCCCTTGTCTTCAAGGAGAGAGAATTCCCTTCCCTGCAAAAAGAGGGAGGTGTTTGGGTAGCTAAGGGAAAATATGGGCTTCCCCAATTTTTCTTAGCTCCAGGTCATGTCATCAGGGCCTAGGATGAATCACAACCCTCCATTGCCAGTTTCAGTGTCCTGAGACTCGAGTCTCACCCTTCCCATGCAAAGGGTGTAGACCTTCTCTAGGAGCATGGTAAGCTTTGTGC
This sequence comes from Miniopterus natalensis, assembly GCF_054644295.1. Classification (NCBI taxonomy): domain Eukaryota; kingdom Metazoa; phylum Chordata; class Mammalia; order Chiroptera; family Miniopteridae; genus Miniopterus; species Miniopterus natalensis. The sequence continues at coordinate 117,518,333 of NC_142081.1, read as the reverse complement.
CCCACAATAATGCCAGGAGTACATGGGTGCAGACCTTGGGAGCAGACATCCTTAAGATTCCAAGATCTCCAAAGATCCCGTTTCCCCTGTTCTAAGATTGCCCTTAGTAGGGAGAGACTAGCCACAGCCACAAGTAACAAGGGCTTCTGGTGAAGTGTGAGGGCTCCCTCCTGAATCTGGATAAACATCTCAGTGTCCCATATCTTACGCGATGTCCCTTGTTCTGTCCCCTTCCTGAGGTGCTCAGAAAACGCGACCCCGTGGAACAATATGAGATGTTGTATTAAACATGCAGTAAGAGCAAAGTCTGGCCTTGAGGCTTTTCCAGCTAGGGCAAAGAAATGTCTTAGTTTAAAGCAATTATGCTGGATTTCCAGATAATGCTGGGAGAGAATGAAAACAGGTAAGTCACATGGGTCAATAAGGGCACTATCAATACTGCCCGACCTTCAACCCCTAGAAGGGTGCAGCAACCGATGCCCCAGGCCTCAGGGAAGTGATGGTTGGCCCAAGCTCTAGGAAGGGGGTGGCAGTGGCTGGCCCAAGTCCTCAGGAAGGGTCTCCAGGCAGCACCACAGCAGCCTGTACAGGGACAAAGCTGTGGGAGGGATGGATTTCTGAGTCTGGGGCCGGAGCATGCAGACTAGGCAAAGGAGAGAAAAAAAGAAATTGGTTAGAACATCCCAGTGTCTTCAACTAATCATATCAGGGAATGGTCTCGGGGTTTGGGGGTTTTGCTTGTGAACTAGTGTTCCTTGGTAAACAAGTTTGCCTTGGTCCTGGCGGGCAGCCTAGTGCACCTGGCCTGTCTCATTACCAGGTTATCCTCTCATGGAGAGATTTCTTTACCTGGTGGCAGGCACCCTAAGGGCATTTAAAATCCTGACCCATACCCACCATCATTTGCAGCTTAAAAACACCTGGGACTAAAGGAAGAAAATGGAGAGGAGAAATGGAGGCAGGGACACGGACACAGGGAATGGGCCTCCAGGTCCACGAGGAGGGGTCCCCAGATCTTACCACAGATTGTTGCTTCTCCCGCCTGGTTGGGCTCGCCAATCTGTTGCCAGTGAAAGTGATAGGCTCTTTCGCTGTGATAGGAGAAAAGAATCCTAAACGTGTATGCATGGAGGAGTTTAAACGTGAGGGCCGGCTTTACTGTGAATGAAGGGGAATTAATATACCCTCAGGGGCGTACAGTGTTGGCAGGCTCTAAAGCACTGTCACGAGGCTCCTGGTAACCCCCATCTGTATTCTTGGTTCAGGTAAAGGGCAAAGAACCATTCAAACTATCCCACCCAAATTCCTGACTTCTCTGGGCCTGGATCGGGCCCTCCTCCCAGTAAGTTATATCAGGGTTTCTTGTCCTCTATCCAATCCAGTTACCTTTCCGATTGTTCCCAGACTAGGCCCTGCTCCTCTTTTTCGTCACCCTGACTCATTGCACCTGTCCAAAAGTGTAATTAAGTCATCTAGTTCCTATTGCTCATGCACCCAGTAGAGGAATTTCCTCCCTCCCTTTGGTACCAGGCTTTCCGCACCCCTGGGGAGAGTTCCTGTTCCATTCCCAGGATTAAGTCTCCTTAAGTCTCCTCAGTGGCAGTTCCCTGGGGTGTGTGAGTGCATCTGTTTACCAGTAAACTAGATGGAATTCTGCTGTTACCTGCTTCTGCTTCCCAGTTTAAGATTACTTAGTTTCCTTTTGCTTTCTTCCTTACGTAATAACTAGCTATCTTCCTCATATCAGTAACTAGCTACCTATGCTGACAGTACCTATATTTGAAGCATGTGGAACCTCAAAGTGTAGATTTTGGTGAAAAGGGAGGAGTCTCAGGTCTGCTTGGCTAGACATACCTAACTAGTGTCTTCACGTGGTGCTGATGTCATGGTGTGGCTGGAGGTGACAGGAGGTGGGAGTGAGGGGAGCATAACCTCATTGCTTCCCGTTTCTAGCTTCCGCAGAAAGCAGCATTTGGAAACTGTCAGAAACATACGAGACCTCTCAGAAGTGCTTATAATCAGCCATGGACAGTTTGAAACATGAATCATGGCTGTTTCTCTGCAATAGTGCAAAAGTTCCCATTTTTAAAAATATACCACCCCTGCCCCCAACATTCACACCCTGGCCCTGGCACATGCCGCCCTTAGCCTGCCCCTGGTGGCTTGTCTCTGATGCCCTACCCAGACTCAAACCTATTTTGCCTTTTCCTGTGATCAAAATTTCCCCTGGGTAATTTCAGTTCTTATAATCATATAGTGATTTTCCTAAACAATTCTGACTGAAGTTTTATTCTTTTAAAAATAATTATTTGTTCAATGTATAATTACATGGGAGTCTATTCTTTTAAAAACTGCATAAAAAGTAATTTATATAGTATTTAATTAGTTTTAATTTAAACAAAATAATTCCATGACTGGGTGGTGTTTTGACTCTTGAATAGGGAAGTGCATGTCTATATTACTGCAGCCTGTTAAAAATATTCATTCTGTCACATAATGAAAGTGCTATCACCCTAACTTGCTTTTCTGCCAGGATATTTTAATTTAAAAAGAAAATTCCTGGAAGCAACATGGCTTTCAGCCCTAAGAAAGTGGTTCTGATGATAGAATTCTGGGTTCTGTTGGGAGCAGGGGAAGAGAGGGGAGAATATGCTTTAATAGTAGTCTTTAAACCATGTCGCATTATTGACTATTTCAACAACACCTCAATACTTTTTTGCACTAGGAGGAAATATGTGTCATGTACTAGACAGACCCAGGGCTTTGGATGAGCCACATTATCCTTTGAATCCCAGTTCTGCCATGCACTACTTATGTGGCCTTGTCTGTGGGTCTTGATGTCCCTGAATATTAGGGTTTTTTTCTCTTTTTTAAAATGAGACAATAATAATAATACTTCCGAATACTCTTGTAATAACCTGGTTATTATTTAGGGAAGACTAAAAAATATAGGCATGCCATTTATACAGCTTTGCTTATTTAACACACCAAGTCTGTTCCTCCACTGATCATGGGGGAAGGGACTGGACAAAGGCAGTTTAGATGCATGCCCAATAAGGTCTGAGTGATGTGGGAAGGTGCCTACCTGTCTGTCACACCTGGGAGCAGGTCATTGGCCACAGTGCGTGTGGCCACTACAAGGGCTTGAAACCTGGATATTTAAACTTCTGAACAAAGGAGCTTGTTATTTTGGTTTTTGCTTTCTTGGCTTTTGCATGCCAGGCTCCTGGCTCTCCTGTTGCAGGGTCTGTGCTCCCCTGCCCCCAGGTGGCTCACGGCCATGTGGGACCCACACATGGATTAATGGACTAAATCTGGACTGAGTATACTGGACCCAGCTCCAACATGGAATGAACGTTTTGGACACTGGCCCTCCTTTTGGCTCCACTGGAGCCCCAGCTTCCCCTCTTTCAGGACTGGATTAAGGGGCATGGGACTTTAAAACCTGAAGAATCTAACTCCACACAAATAAAACCTTTAACCACATTTCATTCTCCCATGGGGGCTTCTGAAAATACTTATTTCAGCGATACCCCAAGAACCTCATGCCCACTTCTGTCTGGGAAATCTGGCATACTAATTTCTCCGGCAACATTTCCATGCAAAATTATTGTGGCTTCCTGGAATAGTGTAAAGCTCCTGAAGCGACATCTGTACTTAATACAGGTTCAATAACTAATAGCAATGATGATGGTGATGGTGATGGTGATGGTGATGATAACAGTAAGCATTCATTGGTTTGTGGGTTTATTTTTGATACCTTTTAATAGAACTGCTAATGGTATCAAAATTCAGATTTCTTTTTCAGTACTCTAAATAGATTTAAATTTTTTTTGCTGTTTTATTTAAAAATTTTTGATTTTTCAAATATTTTTAACTTTATTGAGGAATAATTGACAAATGTAACTGTATATATTTAAAGTGTATACCAACAACAGTGTGGTGGTAGCCAGAGGGAAAAGGCGGTGGGGGATAGATGGAGGAGCGCAAAGGTGCGGGGGGAAATGAGAATGAAAAGAGACTTTGCTTGGAGCAATGGGCCCACGATGCCTGTGCAGATGATGTTTTATTGAATTGTACACTTGAAACCTGTATGGTTTTGTGGACCAGTGTCACCCTAATAAATTCAATAAAAATAATTAAGCCAGAGGAAAAAAAAAGTACAGTGGAATGACTTGATATGCATATACATGGTAGAATGATAACCAAGATTAGTGTTACAAATAAACAGTGACTGGTCAGTATGGTCCCTCCATCAGAAACATTATCCCCTAAGAGCTTGTTAGAAACCTAAACTCTTGGGTGTCACCCAACTTGTACTAAATCGAAAACTCTGGAGGTTTTAACAAAGCATCCAGGAAATTTTGATGCACACTCAAGAGAACCACTGTTTTAGATATTCTGGGAAACACAGAAAAAGGTAACTTTCATGATCCTACCATCCAGAAATAACCAGTTAAAATTATGATTATGTATCCTTCTAGTCTTTTATCTATTCATATGCATCTATACTTATTTTTTTTTAAAATATGGTCATACTATATGAGTCTTACAGCCTACTCTTCAACTCATTATGTCATGATTATTACCCCATGTCATTAAACGTTATTTGAAAGTATTTTTAATCATATAGCTATATAATGTACCATCCTCTGATTGTCTCATAACTTATTCACCAACCTCTTAGACCTTTGAGTTGTTTCCAGATGTTCAAGAGGAACATAAGCATTACTGAACTGAAAGTTTGTATTCATAAGTTATTGTGAATATATATGATTATTTCCTTAACATAAATTTATTACTAGGGTGGAATTACTGACTCAAACAGTCTGAACATTTTTATAGCTCTTAAGATATATTGCCAAATTACCTTTAAGAAAAGGGGTGTCAGTTTGTACTCTACAGCAGTGCGGACAAAGTGTCCATTCCTGGAACCCTGGCCAACCCCAGGATTCTCAGTATTTAAGAATACGTGTCAACTTGATAGGAACATGTTCTGAATTATAAATGAGTAGGAAGTGACTTTTGTTTTCTAGTCTCTGTATTGGCCTACACTTTTGTACTCACCAACATAAGTGAAAGATGCTGTCTTGGATCATCTCTCTTAATTATAAATGTTAAGGTTGTTAATTTCTAAAGTCCACTCTCCTAATACTGCCCTCCCCTCATCTCACAAAGACTCTACACTTTTGTTGAAAGGGTGTTGCAGCTCTTATAAAGGTGTGCTGTGGAACAGGAGTAATGAGACAATGTGGATGTGATGGAGAGCTCAGTGCCTCAGGTTTCAGGGATTAACTAAGGACTAGAGGGCTTTCTAGGGAGAGAACAACAAATTGTTTCTGACTGTAATATCACAGGTCAATTAAGTAACACTATTACTAATATTAACTATTACTAGGGCAGGAATTGTTGACAGGTTCTGAGATAGAATGTTAAGTAAATGCTAAACTAGCTGAAAAAAATATTTTATCATTATAAGATGGCTATCCTATACAAGTATACCTCAGAAATATTGTGGATTTGGTTCCAGACCACCACAATAAAGTGAGTATTATGATAAAGCAAGTCATAATCTTTTTCCTGATGGAATGTCTTGCCTTCAGTTTGTAAAAAAATGCAACATCTGTAAAACACAACAATAAAGCGAGGTATGTCTATATATGTTGAACTTAAATAGTTCTGGTGAAGGCTGGTTTGATCCCATAAAAAGTTGTAATTACTGAAACTTATTCTTTGAGCATATATTTATTTTAGTTTGTGTTACAGTCATCAGTGACTTCTCCTTGGAGTCTCCAGGATGATGGGGCAATGCAGATGGTCAGAAAGATGTCCTGAACTCAATCCCTATGGACTGGGGGACTCTAGTGCAGTGGGGGTCAGAGTGAGGAAGTGTTCTCTGGGGACCAACCTTAGGGGATGCTGTACTGCTGCTCTTCATAAATCTTTCAGTCTTCTAAGAAATGAAATTAGCGTACAGAAATTTTATCATAGTTCTACTTTTGGACATGGACCTTTGAGAAGCTACTGAATGGGGACCCTTTCCCCAGGAGAGTGCCACTATGCAAATTATTGTACATTCATATTCAGGAGGTTATGAATTTCTTGAGCAAACCCTGTTTTGGGCAACTTGTTTTCAAGCATATATTTTCTCTCCTTTGCAGATTTCATTTCAAATGATAATGAATAATATAAAGAGTAGTATATGTTTGTATAGTGTTTTCCAGGTTACAGGACCAGTATATACGCTTTTGGCTCCTGTCCACAGTCCTGTCAGTTAGTACTATTATCCCTACTTTGGCAGATGAGGAAACCAAAGCTCAGAAAAGCACAGAAATTTACCCAAAGTCTCTTGGTCACAAAGTCTAGGAACCAGGACCCTGGCCAGATCCACTGGGAATTTTTCTACACTTGACAGCATTACATAAACAGGAAATCTGGCAAGCAAAAATAAGATGACCTCCCACATTTAGAAGAATGGTTGGGAAATCCTACATGAATATCAGGCTTAAAACAGTAATTATTTAATATCCATAGAAGGAGAACTTGCAAGATAAACTAACTGGTGGTTGTGTGTTGGGGGTGCCCACTGCTCTGTTGCTGGGTAATCATATTTTTTATAACATTGATTGAGAACTCCCTCTGTTCCATCTTACCATGGAACACAGATACCAAATGGCCAAGAAGAGCATCACAGGAAAACTATGTAAAATGCCATTTTTCTTTATTGGTAAATGGGCTTCTGGTCCCATTTATACCAACATACACATTAAGTCGGATGCCAGTTTCATTGGGGCCACTTGGCAAGGAGGTTAATTTTTTTTTAAGTCTTCTTTATTTAACTTATACTCTTCTTGCCTAAGTCAGAAGAGTAACAGTTCACTTAACTATGTTTCATAAAGCTGCAATGCATTGTAATTGTTAAATGAACAAAATGCCTATTTTAAAAATGTGATGCCAGAAAGGCTAAGCAGACACTTGGCAGAATGACAGTGTGGCCTCGAATTCCCCACAGAATAAATTTGAGAGCTGTCATGAGACTCCCAGCTCACTGTGACTGCAGTGATGATGCACAGACTGAAGCAGCCTCAGACATAAGATTTTCAGTCCAGTTAGGGCTTCATAGACCACCATCTGTAAAGCATGGTTTTCACTAGGATAACGCTGTTTTCAATAACATGCACTCTTTTGTACTAATTAGTGCGTGCCATGTATCTCAAAATTTTTTTTTGAACCTCACCGAGGTTATGTTTTACTGATTTGAGAGAGAGAGCACGAGAGTGAAACATCCATGTGAGAGAGAAACATCAATTGGTTGCCTCCCATATGTGCCCCCACTGAGGATGGAACCTGAAACCTGGGTATGTGCCCTGACCGGGAATCAAACCCACAACCTTTTGGCGCACAGAACAATGCTACAACCAACTGAGCCACACTGGCCAGGGCTTGAATTTGTTTTTGATGATTTTCTTTCAGTGCACTTTATTCTTTTCTAATTATAAAAATATCCCATGTAATCACATGGAATTCTCAAAAGACAAAATTAATAGTTTACTCCTCATCCTGCTGGTTCAAATTCCTGCCCCACCCTAATTTCCCCTCTTTGAGGACACTGGCATTTACAATTAGATATGTATTCTTTCTTTTTCTTTCTCTTTTTCACATACACTTTTGTTCATACACATATATGGGATTTCTTCCATATTTTTTCCAAAAATTAAATCATAGCAAATAGTTAAAATAAAAACCTTACTTTAAAAAAATTAAAATGTAGAACTCTTCCTAAATATGTACAAATTTATTCCATTCATTTTAATTACTGCATAACATTGTAAGTCTGTGGCATATATTATTCAGCTTTTCACCTCTTGTTGAACATTCTGCTTATTTCCAGTGTTTTATTATTGCAAACATTTACTATTACAATATTAGCATCATTTCGTAAGCCTTATGGTCATTTTCCACTCGGTAAAATATGTTGCTAAAGAAATGAAAAAATAGGAGTACCTTCCCGCCTTCACCTATTATGTGTAATCATGCACTTCCAAAATTAGTAGCCTGTTACCTAGTAATAAGAATTAGAGAAATTTATGTGTAGAATCTCTCTCTATATCTGGAGCGGCAGCAGATATAGCTTTTATTTTGTGCTGGAGTCATTTGTGGTTAGCGTCTGTGTGTGGACTCACTACAGAGCAGAGGTGATCTTTCAGCTGTCATAGTGTCCCATCTTGACCCCTTCAAGGATAAATAATTACCTGGGCTTGGGCAAATCTAGTAATCTAATGATGGACATCTCAGTCAGCCAGGGTTTGCTAGTTTTACCTCCTTAGACCATGGTCTTAGATTTTTATGAATGAGAGAGCCTGGCTTTTAGAGTGAATTGATTTAAATGATGCTCTGATATTTTGGAATCAGGAAGGGAGAGACTCCTGCTTTGATGATGTGAAAAATTTGCCCAGACCCCCTCATTTGCTTACTATATGATCAGTAATGTTACTGGCCATATGTTTCAAGGATTTTTGAATACTTAGGAAGGATTCTTAACCGTGTGATTATGAAAACAGCCGATTTCCATAAGTGAAAATAAGCATGCTTATTAATGGGGCTCCAATTGCTTATTGCATTCAGTCACATTTGTAACACAAGGAGAATGATTGTTTTGCATGATTTAGTGATTACAAAATTAGAGTCGCATGGCAAAGCTTACTGTATATGAAGCATATGTGGTCCTTTTGCAGGTAATAAAATGGAAAATCCAATTTGCAATTGCCGAATAAGCCTCTGAGTGATATATGATCTTCATAGCAGCATCGGCCAGAGGGTCATCGCTAATCACGGCGCTGGCTGGCTTCCCCCGTGGCCCAGGCTGTCCCACTGAAGGGTGAGCACAGGGAATCTCTGTCTGGGAGCCAGCCAGCGTGGCTGTAGATGCACCACTTTCTAGCTTATTAGATCCTCTTTGTCACAGTGCTTAATCCTGCCGCCTGATCCTTGTTAGAACAGCACCGGAGCGCCGCTCAGGCTTCTAATAAAGGAGATGGGTGAGGGCTCCTAACTAGACTCACTGAAGCGTGCAGCAGCTCAGGCGGTTGCAGCCTGACTGACAGTGGGGTGAGATGCTTCCTGCATGTTATTACTTGAAAGGGAACCTACCTCCGACAGCTGACAGATGAGCTTTGCTGAGGCAAGGGTAACTTGTTGCTAGGCCAATATGAGACGGGTGTCATCTTTTCACACAGTATAATGGCCTGGCTTTACTCTAATTATATTAACCCTCTTCTGAAATGGCTGCATTCCAGGCTGGTACCGAGTGAGGTAGGCAAGCCAGAGACAAATAGCTGACTGGGAGGATTACGGCTGCACGGAAGCAGGTATTGTGTTCTCCACCAGTGGCATTAAGTTGAAAAACAAAATAAGCATGCCCTATTACGCCAAGCCTGGTGATAGCTCTGAAGAGGCAGCGCTTGGTTTGGCTCGCATGGCTTCCATCTCTGTCATCTGTAATAGTTGCCTGCTTTAAGGTTTGCTATGGACATTAAACACGGTTTTTGTGGTTCTTTGTTAAAAAGAAAACACGGTGTCAACGACAAGGCTATTGTTTTGGATTTTCTTCTTCCCCCAGTGAACCTGAATCATTCTTTTCTATTAGGCCCCCTATTTCTGGTTGCTGTATGAAACCCCTGTGAATGTGATTGTGTAGAATTGAGACTAAACTAAGCAGCTGGAAATACAGATGAGTTTGGAGCAACGTCAATAAAAATGCTCATGAAGAGCCTGCGTGCCTTTCTGTGTACCCCGACTTTTCAGACATCAGTAGAAGACTCCTTTTCCCCAAAGGGAGTATGTCCAGCTCGCATCCAGCATTTCCTGCCTGCTCCAGTTAGCAGGAGTCATTAGCAATCCCCTACGCCTCTTCTGTCTCCATTGACAGCACTTTAATAGAGACATTGCTAGGGATTGACAGATCTCCGGGGGTTAGAGGCTTCAGACAAAAGGGCCCAGAGAACGTGGCTGACCTTTCTTGGCGTTATTCCCCTAGGTCTGTCTTCCATGTTTTGCAATCAGGGAGCATAGAATTTAGTACATCATTTTTAGAGGATTAATAATCAAAAGGCTGCAGGCTTAGTGAGAAGCTGTTAATAAGTTAACAAGAGGCTGTGTACATTCCAAAGTGGGAACATAGGTAGTTGGTAGTAGAATGCAGACTCTTTTCCATACAAATGGGCACCTGTACCTTAAGTTCAAGGATAATTAAAACTTGTATTGCTCATAGAATATCTGTACTTTTGAATTATTGGACCTGGCTGGAAGGGAGTTTGTGATACAGCCTGGGAAAGAAGAGCTTCTTTCTCTCACTGTCCCGTGGAAGTCACCCCTGGATGGATTTGGACTAGCTGAGGCTTGTGTGTAGGCTCCTTGCTAGAGTGTTTCCCTGGTCCCTGTTGCTCTCACACTGAGCCAGGGACTTGAATATACAGCATGAGAAGTGCTCTGTGCTCCAAATGTAGCTGTCTTCCCTCCTCATTCCCCTCTTCTTCCCCGGAGTAAAAAAATCATATGCCCTTGATCCCCATCTGAACCAGATGTTAAGAGGAAAACCATCCATTTGAGTTAACTCATGGTAATGTGTGAATGATGGGAGTCCCGGATGTATGTTCGACAGATAAGATTTTACCCATTAGAAATGGAGACTGTATTTCTCATTAGGATGACTAAAATGGGCAGGGTGAGGAGGAAAGGTATTTAGGGCACGAGTAGCCACCAACAGGGAGACCCTCTTTGCTTAGGAATTGATTCATTTCTTTATTCAATTTATGTTTTCCATGGCCTCTTCTTTTTTTCACTTTGAATTACATTTATTTTCCCAAATTTCTTAGTAATTTTTCATAGTTGATTCCATGCTGATGTCAGTGGGCAGGGTTTAGAAGCACAAAGATGATAAATATGTAAGCATAAGTTGTTAATTAGGTGGATGTTTTAAGAGAGATGCAGTCACCTCTAGAGCCTCCATGCCCAGGTTATTAGTGAATTGCTGCAGCATGTTTACTGTCGCCTGGCATATAGGCCCTTCTCTCAGTGACCATACTTCCTGAGAAGAGTGGGTGACATATACACTGTGTATTTAAAACAGGACACTTTAGAGATGGACTTGTTTTTCAAATGGAAGACTTTTCCGGAAATTTCTGTTCCAGAATTTTTAGGAAAATGATGTACTATTTTTAGGAAAAGTGGAAATGGAAAAACAAAAGTAATAGGAGAATGAATGATATGGAAGAAAGGACATAAAGTATAGCAAATGAGATCCTAACGGGAAATAAGAATTATACAGAAATTTAAACAGATTGGTTTAACTCTTGGGAAGCTAAAAATGCCCTCTCCAAGTAAAGATAAAAACAAAAAAGCTTTTATAAAAAGCAAGATCGCACCCAGGTAAGATACCCAGCTAAGCAGACTAAGTGCAGCTCTTGGATTTTTATTTGCCCTAGGCAGTTTTCTGATTCATGGTTTAGAGAGTAAAGCCCATTAGTTTCCCAAATGATTTCATATCTGACTAATGATGTTTAATCATTAAGATGAGGAAATTGACATTATTGATAATCTTGGAGAGAAATGTATCTGTTTATTTTTGTACTTGACACCAACAGATTTTAAGTAACTTTGGAAGGATCATGATGAAGTACTCCCTCTTGATATTTGCTAATATCTGTTTTCTTTAAAAGCATTTTATGAAATTGTAATCACTTTTTATATTGGTCTTTTCTTTCTCCATTTTTCTGAATAGTTACAAGTTCATATAACAAAAAGAATATGGATTTAAAGTATCAATTCCTTTGTTTTAAGAAGAAATATGTCATCATCCTAGTAAAAATATTAATTTGTTTTCATTTCTAAAGGTCAGATCAGCTAGGAAATTTTGTGCTTTGTGGTATAGTTGCATCCTAGAATGTGTTTTCATTATCCTGAGTTATCAGTTATGGCAAAATTGGCAGTAGAACCTCAGAATAGGACAAATATGTTACGTTGGTTGTGTCCTGGGAAGAATAATTACTGGATGTCTGTGTGGACCGGGAGCCTGAGAAGGACTTCCTCAGTAGGACTTTTAGGGAAAGCCTTCAGCGAGGCTGCTGTCAAGTCAAACCGCTTATACCTCTGCCGCCCAGCTTCTCTGTCCTCGACCCTTTCACAAGCAAGACTTTGTAGGAGGCTCTTCCACACACCTCCTTTCCCATGTTTGAATATACCAGACCAAACCAAAAAATAGTTGAGTGACCATCAACAGATAGTGGCACTTAATGGCTTTTTAATGCTACTCACTAACTCATCCTTGGTTGATCTACACTGACATGTAACCTGGTAGCTTCACCAGGCATTATCGAAAGAATACCAGATTTGTTGTCAGCAGTCTTAGTATCACATCCCCGCTGTGACATTTTCTGATCTTGTTACACAATTTCCCCACATTTCTATTTGTTCACCTATAAAGGGATGTTGATAACTGACCTCGGGGATTGCTGGAGAATCAAAGGAGGAAGTGCTTTGGATTTGTAAACTTACTAGGACTATACAAATGTGAATTTCTGACATAATCATGTTAATGAGATCCATTTGGTGCTGATTCTGAGATGTTCTTATGGTACCTAATGCAATAATAATTTTACTTGGGCAATATTTTTATCTCTCTTCATTCATATTGTTCTTTGCCTGATGAAAAAAGGTGGTATTAATTGGATGGATCTAGATGAGATCGGACAAGCAGTGATTCACATTGTCAAGACAGAACTTCAGGAGGTTCTAATTGCACTTCTCTCCATTTTGGATGGGATCGTTTTAGTCTCTGTCACAAATACCTAGGGAAAATAAAGCATATATTACCTTTGTAAAAATTGCTTCCAGGTTGCCTTCTTCCTACCTCCTTCCCTCCACTACCTCTCTCACTCCTTGTTTTCTTTGCTCTTCATTTCTTGGACTAGGGTACTAATTGCTTGTGTACCAGTGATGTCTTGGGGTAAGGAATTTTTATTCAAATCAAAGGAACCAGAAGATACTTAGGATTGTGCTATGGTTTTTGGGCAGGACTTCTTAGTCCTGATCTGTATAGGATGAAAGGACCTTCATCTTTTTTCTTCTCCATCTTTTCAGGAAACTTGGATCTGACTGGTCAGAAGCAGGTATTCAAAGCAGAGAACAATCCTTGGGTTACCCCGATTGCTGATCAGTTCCAGCTTGGCGTGTCCCACGTTTTTGAATATATCCGTTCAGAGACATATAAGTAGTAAGTAGACTAGTTTTCCAGAGTAGTACACTGTGGTTTTACCGTGTTTGTAATTATGCCATTTTAAAACTATCATGTGACATTGTCGTCTTGGTGGCAGTTAGCTCATAGCATTTTTACATGTCTTATTAATAACCACACGTAATAATTGTCTCCTATTGATAGATTATTTTAATTGACATCATCTAAGGGAATTTATACCAAGTTCGTTTAGAAAATTTTTAAGTTGTTATATTAGTTGAATATTCATGACACTAAGGAAATTTGCCAGACACATTAAGATCAGAATATACTTTTTTTTCCTTTGAATGCAAAGAATAGCAGCTGTTTTGAACAAAATTGTTAAGTAGTTTGTTTTTAAATGAGTAGAGAATACTAGGAATGCATCATTCTATTCTGTAGAAGCTTTTACTCGGGTGAGATGGTAGTATCTCTGAGAGAAAAAGGAAAGGCAGAAAAAGAGGAGGAGTCAGCTAGCTTAAGTCCCAGCATCAGAACCCTCAACTCTTCACCTCAGGTCAAAGGTGATTGAGGAGCCCACCCTAAAACCTGTTTTCACCATTTTTATCTTCAGTGTGTCCTGGTTGGAAGGAACTCTCCCAGCCCCGCCTGCTCTGTTATATCTTCTGTCCTTATTTCCCCTTGTCCCACCTCACCCCCACCCCCACCCCCATATTGAGATGATCATTTATCTTATGCTTCAGTGGCCCCCTAATGCGGGAATCTAGTCACCTCTAGTTTTAAGCAAATGCATAAGACTTAATAAAACCCCATAGTCAAGTTTAATCTGTTTTTGTGTTTGAGATGTTAAATTTGAGAATTTAACGTCTTGGGCTATTTGAGAAAAATTAGAGGAGGATTGATGGTCACGTTCAGGTGGGCATCTCTTTTTGTTGTTGTTATCAGAAAAATGCCCCACACTCAACATGGCCCTTGCCATATCTGTGCTGGGGCAGTGGGGCAGTGCTGACTGACAGGGCAGGCTCCTTGTTTGTCAATGGCCAGCTGTGGTCCTGTAGCCTCTTCCTAGACGCCATGCTCTTGGTCACACAAGCTAGGGCTTAGTACGCTCATATTTGCTGTCCCACAGAATCACAGAGAAGATGAGCTCTGAAGAACAATGGCATTAAAACTAAATAGACTAAAATTGCCAAAATGATAGCATATCTTCATATGTGAAAGCAGCTTAAATCATGGTGTGGATTTTTTTATGACAGGAACAATGTATCTTAAGACTTACCTTAAAAGTAAAATGAGAGAAGTATAGGATGTGTTATTGTTTCACAAGACACAAGTTATGTGCAATATGTAGATACATAGTTTCTTTAAATATGAATATAGCTCATCCTTAGTTAGTTATGAAAATATGTGAAAATGTAATTGCAAATTAGAAGATTATTGTTCATTTTGTTCATCTTAAAGTGTTAATCATTGCTGTCATCGGTTTTAGATAGAGGTTTAATTTTTTGTTAGTAAGTGGGAGGCTACTTATAGCTTCGTTAGTAGGGAATCGTTTTAGAAAATAATTGTATATATTTTAACATACAGCAAGTACACAGATGAGCTCCTATTAATCCAGAATTGGGGGAAATACTATTTATTATTATGGTTAACCCTTTTTTATTTTATCATACATTAATTTATAATTTACAGAGAATTCGAATATATTGCATATAAAAGTGCTTCTAGTTTTAATTTCATTTTAAAATATTATGTTGTGAATTTGTTAATTTTGTGTTACCTCAGTCATTATTGGGCTATTAGTCCCCATTAGACTACAGACTATTTCTGTTTATTGATGATGGTTAGGATTCTGGATGAACGAGGGGTATGTCTCTTTGATTGAGTTAATTGGTATGTTATTTGAAAGGGAATACATTACACAACATTTTAATCAGTAACCTATTTGATGTATATGCTCTTAACTCTATCACTGGCATCCTATATTTGGGAATTGGAGTAATCTAAGCAATTTGCCTATTAGCATACCTTTTTGTATTTGATTTCCTCATGGAGAGTTATATTATCTTTTATACAGTTAAATCAGTGTTAAAAAGCTTAAGTAAGCATAGGAGAGTCATTGTCCTGTTTTTAGGGGGACCAGTTTGTACCCCATCACTTCTTTTAGAGGAGTCTGTGAGCCTCTGCTGGGAGAAAACACTTGCCATGAGCTCATCAAGGGTGGGTCCTTTGGAGTCCCTGAGAGATCTCCTCTCCCCTCCTTGAGGAGAATGCTGACCACCTCCTACACTTTAGCTCTCCTGTCCTTCATCCATTCTTCCATAGTTATCTTCACTCCTTTATCAAACGTACCAGCCAGATACCTGGTCCATTAACTAAGTAAGACACTAAAGCAGAATCTTAGCCTTTTTAAAAAAATACTTGTATAAAAATGCCACCATTATGTTTCACTGATTTTTAAAATTTAAGGTCGTCTTTTACATATACACATATCAATGTATATTAATGACAGTGATTTTTAAAATTCAAGTTTTTTTAAATATAAATAAAAAAGTGTATTGTCATGTAACTAGAACCCAACTGAACCTTTTAATGTTCTTAAGCAGCCACTTCCTAATTAGGGGACTTTTAGTATCCTTTTCCTGTTAGCTAAATGAAAGTAGTAAAGAACTTATCAGTTCGTGTAAGTTTCGTTTTCATTCATGTCTATGGTCGACTTTCACAGTGACCTTCACGTTCTAAGCACATCTTCAGAGGCCTTTTGAGTCTAGAGCAGTGATAGGCAGAAAAGATGGATTATCTGATTTCCAGTCTGTAATGGGCTCCAAGAGGAGACGTGGGCATTTGAAACAAAACAGTGAAGGAAAACAGTGTTTAGGAAAAATTAAAATACTGTGAGGTGATTTGACTTGATGAGATGATCTTGTGCAGTTAAGCCAGAGGAGGTATGGGCAGGTGTGGCTGGGAGGATGTTGAGGTGTAGTTCTTCAGGAGGTGGTTCTTTTGAGTACATTTTGGGTATCCATCATGTCTTCCTCATCATTTCTCAAGCGGAAATTACTCTCTGTTCATTTATCGTACTATCAACAAAGGGAACATGCTGGCTGGAGTCACAGCATTGCCCATTCATTATGAGTGACTCCCTCTATTAAAGTAAAGTAATTTGCTTGGTCGGGAGGTTGATGGTCAAGCTCTACAAGCACATTACTGTTTTCAGGCCTTTGTCGAGTTATACAGTCACCTCTTAACTCATTATTTGATGGTCCTTGTCTGTTTGTATGACCTCTTTTATTTCTGTGAAGCAAAATTATGATAGAATAGTCGCCACTTGTTAAGTTTTCAGAAGGTAGATTTTTTTTCCCTAGGAGGAGAAGTCAGATTGGAGTCAGGATCCCTGACAAGATTCTTTGTGAAAGGGAGTAACTTGCACTTTTCACATTTCCATCAAGGAAGGTGGATAGAAACTGCAAGCCATTGTAAAAGCTGACAAGTTAACTCTTAACAAAAGGAGAGGTTTGACAAATGTTAGGCTGAAAACGTGTTGGTTGAAAGAGGCATTTCGAAAACAGGCATCCTCATGAAGGCTGCAATTTGTGAAGCATGGCAGGCCTATTTCCAGGGCGTCCCAACTCAGCGGATGCCGCTCTGTCATTCTTCCTGTCTTGTGACTTCCTTTTCTCCCCAGAGAGGTGCCACACTCATTTGGTTTTTTGTTTTGATTTTTAGTCTTAAATGAAGACTGGCTATACTATTATTCATGTTAGTTAATGGAAACATTTTAACAAAGCAATGCTTGGAGAATGGTGAGCAATGATGAGGAAAATGCTGGTAATTTCTCTTTACTAGAAATCTAGCAAAGTAAATCATCCTGTTTGATTTGTAAGGAAGGATACTATTTGGTTATTGTTTCTCAAGTTGTTTTACTTGTAGAATTAAAACTAAGTAATGTTCCCTTTTTTCTGTATTGTGTGCAAACCTATTAGAGGTTATTATGGACATAAATGGGCTTTGTTAAACTGTTCCTGTATCTTCTAATGGCTCCTGCGTCAGTGTGGCCTGGAAGATCCTTAAAATGACAAATTTATCTGGTCTACAAAAAGGCTAGAGCATTTCAACCTAATCAGTGATCCCCTTCATTTTACGACAGCCCTTTACAGAAGGGATTTTGTCTAACAAAAACTGTATAAAGCTTATTATTTTCTGGTGAAGTATGAATGGATGCATAGAGCTAGCAGATGGTTTTTATAAATATCACAGAAGGATGGAGGAGAGGGTTAAAATACCAGGACCTTTCTAGCAGTGAGTGAATTTTATATAGTGACAATCAGTATGCAGAACAATGTAGACTTTTCTTTATCTTTACTATATCTGAAAATAGCTCAAATTAAGCTGGAGAAAAACAATATTTTTTATAGTAGACATGAAAATGAAGAACCGGTTTTTTCCCTAAAGCTTTTGACATAGAGATTGCTTTTATTTTTAAAAGTTGACTGTGTATTATGTTCCTGGTAATTTATATTTCCTTTATAGATACTAGACATGTATATTTTGGTTCCTTTTTTAAGCTAATAAATGTTTTATTACATTTCCTCTATACAAAATATGATTCAGATTTTTGACATCTTGACTTATTTGCATGCAAATATGTTGCATATAACATTGCTAAGAAATATCTAAGAGAAAAGGTAAACCCATAAAATGTTATATTTTGGGTAGTATTGTGTCATATTCCTTATTTCATGTTCACTTTAAATGGTAAAATTACATGGTGTTCCTTTTTCTACAGATAGTACATTACCAGCGCACAGAGCTGAAGCATGTTTATTTCGCTATTGAACAGATTAAGTCAGGGTGTAATAGCAACTGTTGATCCTTGATGTAGTCACTCAACTGTTCCTCGGTGTGGCCCTGAGCTATTAGTTGCCCTGGTAAATTAATACCTCTCTTCTTAAGGTAACAGGAAGAAAATAGACTATTTGAAGAAGAGTACATAACAGTTTTCTACCTCTTTCAAGTTTTTTTACATTTAAAAGCATTTCTGCTTTTTAACTTGTTTAGCATTATTATTCAGATAACCTTCACAGGTAATTAGTATTTTTCCTTTTTCTGTATGCATTTTCACAATTTTTTTTGATACATAAAAATTTTACAAGTCTTTGAAGCTTTCAAAGAGAGTTACAGTAGAGAACATCCACCCACCCTCCCCACCTACCCCCATGCCAAACCAATGAAGGTCAAAGTGAACCCTGTTAGGGTTTAAAGATCAGCTTTAGGAGGCTAGCTTGTATTCCTGAAGGCATCTAAGAAACCTCATCTTATATATATTCCGGAATGTTTTTCACTCCTGTGTACATTAGATACAAATCAGCCTTGGGAAAGGTTCCCTTACATATCCGTGTGCATTCTCTGGCCCTCTAATGCGGTTGCACTTCCGGCACACTGCTGACTTGTGAGCTCTGCAGGGACTGGGTGGGATCAGGCTGGACCAATGAACAAGGGCTGTGTCAGTCTTTCTGCATTTCACTTCACTGACTAGTGCACATATCATTAAAGAGTTCTGAATAAATTTAGAGGGGCAAAAGGGAAACAAACACGCTGCTACAGCAAAGGAAGAAGAGTGATGTTTATTCTGATCCTTGCACTACAAAAGGCTTTCACTTAGGACTTTAAAGAGCATGGTGTGTGTCTCGGTCTCCTTCGGTCCTCAGCCCCTCCTTACCTGCGTGCTGACTATGAAG
This sequence comes from Miniopterus natalensis, assembly GCF_054644295.1. Taxonomy (NCBI): domain Eukaryota; kingdom Metazoa; phylum Chordata; class Mammalia; order Chiroptera; family Miniopteridae; genus Miniopterus; species Miniopterus natalensis. The sequence continues at coordinate 117,499,364 of NC_142081.1, read as the reverse complement.
CTTGCATTCAGCATGTTTTGTACAGCCTGTAAGGTACAGTGTGATACATTACAGTATCGATCTAAGGTAAATAGAATGTAATTTGTCCCACTTAACAAAAGGAAAATAAACAAAGGCTAGACTCAGTCCACACTCGGAAAAGGAAAAGTATCCAGTTACTTCCTCTTCCAGAGAAGCTATTTTGAGTTCCATTTTTAGATGCTACTCATTTGATATAATTATATGGAACTATTGAATATTGAGCTACTGAATAAGATGAAATTGTTCAGCCCTACATATATTGATAACCTTTATTAACTCCCAGTAATCTTCAAAAATTCAATGCTCGATACTTTCTCTCCAGCTAAGATGAGTTATTGCCAGCATTTGCTGTTTTTATTTGAGAGATAAATTAACAACTGGCGCTTTTATAATCAAACAAAACTTCGTGATTTCTATTCTCTGCGCAGTAATATCTTGTCTTATTACATGCTGACTTTTTTTATCCAGCTGTGGTCTCTTATTCTGGTCAGTCATTGTTGAAGGGTGGTTTTGTTGTTGCTATTGTTTTTTGTTTTTGGATTTTTTTTTTTACAGTTAAGGGTTCTTATCTATTGTCAAGTATTTTGGTTTAGAATGCATAATATTATGAAAGGAGTTTTAATCAGCTTTATTTTAAAAGCTTAAAAGTGGGTTCTGTTCAGAGGCATTTGCTGATGCCCCAGTTTATTCATCAAACATTAAAGTAATAACCTCACATAGTTTGTTCTGTTGTGCTTGTACATTATTTCATATGTGTTTTTAAGACTCATGGTATAAAAAGTTTATGGTGAAGAAAATACTGTTTTCCACTATAATAGTTTTTAAATAGTCTCACTAGAAACGTATACAATTCCAGCACCTTCAAAATGTGTGGACTTTTTATTCTCTATCCAATTAGGTAATGTTTGTTTAGCAAATAAATACATTATTGTTGAGTTTTGCTTATTTAACATTGCAAGTGGACTGTGGCTTGTTTTTTCCCCTTCTGATGTCTAATTTTGATTGGTTAAGCCACTCAGCAGAAGTTTATTGTCTCACAGTTCTGGAGGCTGGAATGAGTCAGGATGTCTGCGGGGTTGTTGTTTTCTGAGGTCTGTGAGGTAGGGATCTGTTTCAGGCCTCTCTCCTTGGGTTGCAGATGGCCATCTTCTCCCTGAGTCTTCACATAGTCTTCCTTCTATGTGTTTTCATCTCTGTATCCAAATTTCCCCTTTTTATATGGACTACAGTCATACTGGATTAGGGCCCACCCTAATGACTTCTTTCTAACTTAATAATTACCCCTGTAAAACCCTGATCTCCATATATGGTCACATTTTGAGGTACCAGGGGTTAGGACTTAAAGATGAATTTTGGGGTGAGGGGCACAGTTCTAACCCACAACACTGCTGTTTCTCAAATGCTCAGAAGCATCGTTCACTTCATCAGTTTATCTCTTCACTTGTCTTTACTCTCTTCTTCCATGGCCCCCACAACTTCCTAGATAGGCAAATTCTGTTTATTAGTGAATGTGTTTAAATAGTCTCTAAGGCTTGATCCCCCACACACCCCTAAGTCCTCTCTTAATATGCTTGGCTTTCCGAGTTGTATGTTTCTCCAAAACATGCAGTTCACCACTGTTTCATTTTAGGAATACACTAGATGGGCTGTTGTTCTTGGGAGAGGTCCGTAATGTTACTCCCATTCTTCTTTTAAGAATGGACCATGTTAAAACATGCTGGTTAGAATTTGAAAGTCCCTTGGGAATGGAAAGCACCTAACAAAACCCCCTTCTTGGTCCTGTTTGGCTAGAGAATTCAAGAAGGGAGGGTCACCTGGAGCACCGACTATGCATCCCAAGTTGTTTCTTTTATGGAAGGAAGCAGCAGTGGGAAGGGCCTGTATGGCTGTTGCTTGCGATAGGACCTCACTGGTAGGCAGGGACTATCTCTCCGACTCTGCTGTCCTTAGTGGTAGCTGCCGGCATCAGGGATTTCCTGTCTCATAGTAACCACATCTGGAGCCCTTAGAGCTTTTGTTTCATTTTCCTACCTTGTCTCAGGAGAGCTCAAGACTACTAATAACAGGGCATAGAGTTATCTTCTCATGTAATTAAAGCTGTTTGCTTCCCCAGAGGAGAGAGGGACAGTAGAGATGGAGTGAGTAGTTTCATATGATGCACTATGGCATAAAGAAGCAGGGATGTACTCTGCTTTGAAGCCACGAGGGAAAAGAGGGAAAATGAAGGCTGTTCTTTGAGTACTATCTTAGAAGTAGCTTCCAGTCCCAGCTCTGTCAGTGGCAGATGACCTCATCACGCCCACTGTCAACTTCTCCATCTCTGAGAGTCGCCCCAGTAATGGTCTCTAATTCTGAATTCTCTATTTTTCTGGGAAACATGGTTTATGGTATATATCAATTCATTATTTTTTAAATTTAGTTTAATTCTTGAATTTGCCGCCCATCTGGATTTAGTTTATTGATTTTTTTCTTTTAAAGGGAATGGAAGATGATGATGACCCTGAATATAAACTGTTACAAGAAAATGGATACAAGATAAAATTATCAGATCAACCTTTTTATTCTATATTTTATGGAATACCTAATATATGTTTGGCAGTAACTTATTCGTACACATGAATTCCTGACACTTTCGATTCTTCAGACTTATTAATCAGTGTAGTCAGCACCAGAGCAATTTTATGAGACTTTCCAGTCATCAAAAATTTATTATCAGATAAATCAGAGAAACAATGAGCATCTTAATAGGGTAGAGAAAGTGGCATGTAAAGGATCGTTTAAAACTATGCTTTTTGTCAGTTGTGTGTTATATTTACAACCAGTACCAGAGAACTTACTCATAATTTCGTGCGAAGAGTCGGCAGGGTGATAGTTATCTTCTTACGTAAAATCTTCTGTTTTCCTCCAGTAGAATATTGTGAGACTGTGAATGCTAAATATACAGACGGTAGGAAACATCATGTTCTAATGTTAAACTTACAGCGTTTATTTTAAAACAGTATCTACATCTTCAGAATTTTATTATAGTAGTCATCCAAAGTTAAGCATTATCAAACTCAATCCTGTCCTTTGGGACAGAATTGCTAAACTTGAACTCGACGTGGCTTGGGAAATAGTAGGATGCACATTGCCTTTCTTATGGACACGTTCCATGTGTAACTTCTCACAAGTCTGAGACAGGCTTACGTCTACCGTATTCCTGGCACAGTTTTGACAACTTTCTGGAGGTATTATAAAAGACTTAGATCTTCGTTGTGTGAGGAAACTTACTTGGAGGTTAGTTTTTCCATCGGCCTCTCCCTGTCTTGATAATACCGGAATCTCACTATGTTTCAGGACACACAAGGATCATGGCAATGGGCCAAGTAAGAGCTGACCTGGCTCTGCAGAGCCTGATACAGATCCAGTGGGAATGGGCCCAGCAAAACAAGGCTGGGTTACCTCCCAACAAAGATACAACCTATTTTCCACCTAAGATCTCCATAAGTGCTATGTCTTCTGTCTGGTATGTTCCTTCCTCCCACATTTTCTCTCTTGAATGTCCAGTTACTCTCCAAGTGTCAAGTTAAATATTGCATGCTCAGAGACCTTTTTCCTGAGTATTTTCTTTCTGCCCATCTACTCTAGGTCCCTTTTATTGTCTTAATGCAGAGCCTTTACTTTCTCTTCATAGCAATTTTAATAATAATGTCTGTCAATTATTGAGTATTTACTATGTAGCAGACATTGTTCTAAACTCACCTGTGCTATTCATCAGTTTGTAACTCAGTATTTATTTCTGTGAATACTACTTATATTGGGGGGGGGCATATTTAAATACAGGATTTCTTTCCTTTAGGAGACTAGAATGTTTTTCAAAGCAAGGCTCATGATTCCTTTAGGACTGGGCTTTGCATGGGCATTCCCTCATGTCTTATGTAAATGACCTGTCTCCTGCAGAGGAGCCTCTGACAGGTTGCCCCGATTTCTGAAAGAAAACCATTCTGTCATCCAGAACAGACCACAATATAGTTCTTTGTTTTTGCTGGTACATAATGAGCAGTACTCAAAACATTTAAAACGTGCTCTCAAATAGATCATATGAATTGAAGAGTATGTCTTCACAACAGTATTTCATTGCTTGTATCTCTACCACAGTACGCTCATATGATCAGTGAAACAGTTCCTGCCTGGCTGGATGTGGCTCAGTGGTTGAACATCGACCTATGACCCAGGAGATTGTGGTTTGATTCCTGATCAGGGCACATGCCCGGGTTGTGGGCTCGATTTGCAGTATGGGGTGTGCAGGAGGCAGCCGATCAGTGACTCTGTCATCATTGATGTTTCTATCTCTCCCTCTCTCTCCCCCTTCCTCTCTCTGAAATCAATAAAGATATATTTTTTAAAAAGAAGAAGAAAGAAATGAAACAGTTCCTTAACTTCACAAATAAATCATGTTTGAAAGTAAGACATTTCTCTATATGAATCTGCAAGCTCTGTGGTCATTTTGTCTGCCTCTCTTTGTCCACCATGGCAGTGTTTCCTGGGGTGCGTGCACTGCGTGTGTGTCTGTTTGTGATGTTTGGATTATTTCTGAGGGAGCTAGTCCTGCTGGTTGTGTTTGGGAAGGAAACTGGATGACTAGAGGCATGAAGGGGGGTCACACTCTCCTTCATCCTTTGCATCTATTTAACGTTCTATTTTGTACATGTATTCTCTAAGAGATTATTAAAAAACACAAACTATCTAGAAACCAGTAGGGCCCGTGAAGTTAAAAGGAAGAAGCCACAAAGAATGTAGCTACATAGCTGACTTTGTCTCCTGTTTTGTCTCCTGTCCATTGGTTTCCTTAGTGGAATCCATTCTTACCAGCCAGTCTTTAGCAGGGGCGCCAAACACCTTCCAGGTGATGTCGCCTCTTAAAATGTGTCTTGAGTCTTAGACAGGACAGTATGAATGAGAGCCTGAGAGAGGGTTGCTCCCTGAACACATGCACCTTTCCCATTCTTGGCTTAAGCACTGTGAAATCTTACGTCTCTTACAGCACCTCACAGGCTTTCTTGTGTCCTTGGACAAATCTATAGTAATTGCTTTTCCTTCAGAATCCTACGTGAAATAGGAAAAGGTGGCCGTTCAGAAACACTTAAGAAAAGAGAATAAGAAAAAATAAACAAAAAACCCCACAAGAAAACATACCTCTCCAGAGTTTCTTTATATAGGGGTATTTTCCCACTTCTATAAGTGATCGAAAGGTAGGCTTCTCTGTATTTGAAAGATCATGATGGTTCAAAATAAGGAAGAACGAATTTTGGAAGAATTGGTTGTGTATTAGAAGATGAGACTGGGCCTCAGGTTCCCATTTATGAGACGTGGATTTTTTGTTTTAATTTTTCCCTTGTTTATTTTTTTGGCTGTAAGCTAAGATGGCATGTGCAGTTTAGACTGTTCATATGAGATTATGAGCATTTAAAATCTGGTTTTGTGCATACTCAATAGAAACTGCGTGAGTGGTGATCTTTTACTAGAATGTGTCTTGTAACTAGCAAATTTATTTTGGTACTAAATTGTAGATAATTCCTAAGGAATGTAAATTTTTTCAAAAGTTTTTGTTTTGAAGTACTTAATCTTGGAACTGTTTTTTAAAGTTTCTTGAAGATGGCTTCTGCATTATTTTTATAAGTTAAATTAACAAAATAGTGCAACAAGGAAAATACTGGTCATCAAACTGATGGAGTAAAAATAACCTGTATTAATTTTATACTGAAACATGGTTAAGAAAAGAGATAGGGAAAGTACTCCTCCAAGACCATCATGTGACTGCTTCATATGTTACTGAGGCTCTAAAGCAGCTTTTATTAGAAAAATTCAGAGCATGCATGTTAAAGTCAGTTTCTCTCTATGCCTTTCCTCCCTCAGTTTCCTTCTGTTCATATACTGACATCCAGGTGGGTTTGTGTGTGACACAAGTTCCCTCTGTCATGCCGAGGAGAGAGATGTGACAGTCACCCTTGCTGTGGCCCAGGCCCCAGTGGGTTCCTCATAGCCTTCATCTCCCACAGGCTCCTGACTCCATGAAACGTAGGTGTTCACCCAGCTTTTAGATGAGAAAACGAGAGTCGCAGATCAATTGAAATGACCAGTGGTTTAGCCTAGTGATGGAGCAAGAAATCAGAGTCTGTCTGTCCTGCTTCTCATTTTCCTTGTTTCGGTAAATGGGAAATGCTGAGGTAATGAGGATGAGCTCAGCAGGAAGTCGGTGTATGGAACCTAAGGGTGCCTACATGTGATCACTTCACGGGTCTGATTCTTGAATCAGATTCAGCCTCCTTCGAGGCCACACCCACACCCTGGATTTGAAGGCACAGGCAGCATTCCGGGATCCTGAAACAGCATTCCTGCTGCCAGTTTTTCAGTCCCACAGTCTTCCTGCCCTCTTTCTGGTTTAACAGCCTCTTAAGTGGGTGGCTCTGGTTCAACCCAATACAATTTCATTTTCTGCCAGCTGCATACACATTCTGGTTCAGAATTATGTATTCATCCACAGAGGGGCACACCTTTATATTGTTCTGTAGTTGGAGTTCAGGCAGTTCACACATACTCAAGGGTGTGGCCTTTTTCTATCATGCTTTATATTATTTATCTCTTTGGGCATCATTATGGTCTCATCTTGTACCAGTGACCAGTATCAGTCTTTCTCCATGGTCTCTTCTTTGTGTTTTTGTTTTCCTTTTAGCTCCAGACTGTTATAATTCATTTGCTTTAACAAAGAACTGACTATTCTCCAAGGAGTCTTAGCTCTTTTAAGCAGCAATAGCATTAGAATCCAAAATCTGAGGTCTAGAAATGCATGTTTTCCAAATGAGCACCAAGGGTAGAGTAGAATGACATAGGTACACCAGCCACTTGAGTGAGAAAGCAGAAAAATTGCCTATATCCAAAGGATCGTGCATGTGGATGCTCCCCATTTCTTTATATCTTTGATAAGTTTGTTTTTCCCTTGCTTTCTTACTTGAATTTATTAATCTAGTTCCCCCTTTGCCAGGCTATACATACTAAATCATTCATGTGTTTACATGACGAGTGATCCCACATTTGCATGTCTTCATTTTCTTCTCTGCGTGACCCTGGGCTCAAGTGTTCTAGAATCAGCTACTAAGTGGGTAAGTTCAGAAATCTTGTCATTGTCACCAGAGCACTTAAAAAGAAAAAGAAATAGTAACCCCTTTCTAGATTTTTATATTAAAGAAACCAAAAGTGTGGGCCACTCAGTAATAAAAGGTGTAGATCTCCTGGTATCTAAATAGAATCCTATTAGGTTAAGAGACAATAGCACTGAAGCAGGAAAACATACCCATACAGTCTTTGGAAGTTTTATGTATTTCCTCATTTTCTTGGACACCAGTGTTAGTCTTTTAACACCAATAGCTTTACCCTCGCATTCAGTGTGGGGTTTTTTTGTTTTGTTTTGTTTTTTTTGGTTCTCTGTCTCATTCAAGTATCTGCTCAGATATTATCTTCACAAGCACCTCCATATCACTCTGTCTGAAACAGCCCACCACCCAACCCCCCCTCTAACTTCATTGTTCCTCTCACACTTCTCTGCCTCCTCCTAAAGTGGAGGTTTCCCAGGAGCAGGGACTTTGCTGTGTACACTGAGCACTGCCGTGTCCCCAGGAGCTGCAGACAGCGCCTGGTACTAGTGGGCTCCCAGAATACTTGATGAATGAGAGTTGTTCTTTCAACCACTTTGTAGCCTGCAGTTTAGACATTTCTGCCAGAGGAAAGTTTTTTTAAACCTTCCATCACCCAGTCATTACACATTTTTAAGTGTTTCCCTTTTTCTTCTCATGTCTTGAGTTGCTAAGACTTCATGATATTATTAGTGCTGCTTCCATCACCCTGAATATTTCTGTGATGTTTCCAAGGCTTCAGCCTTTGCCAACCAGCTATTTCCCATCCAGCCTAGTAGCTCCTTTTAGCTAGGCTTTGAAAGAAGCTCCACCCATGGAATTTTTGAGGGTAATATGGAGAAAAAGTACCAGAGCTGTAGGAGGATATTTGACTTGGACTCAGCCCAGCATCGTGTTTGGGTTTTGATTTTGAATCAGCCAGGCCTCCGTCCTTCAGCAGATACCTCTGTGTGCGGAACCTTGGCATTGGCTGCTGAGCGCCTCTGGATGTAGGTGGGCTTTGTCCCCCCTCCCTCATGATGGCATGAGCAGGTCTGTAAAAGGTGAATTGGCAGGCTGTGAACTATAGTAATTGCTTAGCAGTAAACAGCAAAGAATGGGCAGGGGAGGCAGCTCTTTTTCCCACCCCTCAACATGTTTTGTTGACAAGTCAGAAAAGCTGTTTAGAGCCTGATCTCTCAACCCAAGAAACTAGGCTTCCCTCCATGCTCACTCAGTCCTAGGGAACCCAACGACTCCTGATCAGCTGCATCGAGGAGTCATAACCTGTAGCAGGTTGGGTGTCATTACTTATCTCCCTCATCTGTGTCGTTTGAAGTGCGGTCTGGCCTGTTGAACTCAAAGACGCCCAACAAAGGTGAGGAGTGATGGTGTGTTTAAAGAAAAGTTTGGCTTATCTACACACAGAAGCGTCCTGTCAATAACACCACTGCTAAATTTTTACTAAATTTTTTTACAGGTTGCATTAATTTTCTATATCTCAAAATTCTCCTAGTCAAATGTTCATTAACTGTGTTGAGAACCAAAAGATGGCATTTTATATATTTTTCCTAAGATGTGGAAATAATGTGAATTGGTTTTAATTATGTTTACTACAAAAACAAACAGAGAGAGAGAGAGAGAATTGTAGCTGCTTTATTTACATTATGCCAAAATTCCTGCCTTTGAAAATAGGTGTAGCTGCCTCCTTTACAAAAGAGAACCAGAGACTACCTCGGCCAATATGCCAATATCACCCTGCTTCTGGTCTCAGAGCCTTGCCAACACCTGGAGGGCAAACTTCTGCCAAAGGAACTTGGGGATCCAAAGAAGCATTTCCGTGGGGCCAAAGGACTGCTGAATACCCCTAAGGCAATGTAAATACATTGTGAAATGTCTCACAGGAAGAGGAGGGCTTAGTCTTGGAGAATAAGCTAGGTCCGTGAGGCAGGCAGGATTCCCCTCCATCCTGTAAACCAGGGGGTGTTCATTGGTCTGCCTGACTTTCAATCCCATTCTTACCTTTTGCTAGCTTTCTGACATTAGATCAATTAGATTTTTTTAAAATTTAACATCATTGAAGAGCAGTTGACATACAATAAACTGCATATGTAAGGTTAACAATTTGATACATTTTGACTTATGTAAACACTTGTAAAATAGCATAATCAAGGTAGTGAATCTATTCGTCATCCCCAAAAGTTTTCTTGTGCCCATATATAAACCATATTCCTCCTTCATGCCCTGCTCCTCTCTTTTTCCCCTATTCCCAGGCATCCACTGACCTACTTCCTAACTATACATTAGTTTGCATTTTGTAGAGTATTATATATATACATATGTATACATGCATAATTATTTTGAGAGTCGTTACATGTTATTAATTGAAAGGGTAAAGGTTGGTGGTGCATGGGCAGGCTAAATAGCCATCTTAGACAGTGAATAAAGAAAAATTGAACTTATTTAAGGAAAAGGGAATGAGGGTTGGGGATATCCAAAGGGGAGGGCTACACAGCACTGAGTCAAAGGGTATTAGGTCCATGGTGGCAGGAAAAATATACCTGGGACAGTGAGACAAGGAAGAGCATAGAAGCAGCAACAGGAAAGCCTAGGCTGGGCTGCTTCGGCTCACTGAGAAGTCAGAGAGAGAAGGGGACCTTGGACACAGGTTCAGGTGGTAAGCCTGAAACAAGCTGCCACTGCCCATGGCTCCCCTGGTTGCAAGTCTTGTGGTGTCCCCTCGGAAGGAAGAAGGGGGAAGAAGATGGTACTGGTGTGCTCCCCTGGTGGGGAGTGCACACTGGGTCCTTTGTCCTGAAGATATTTATCTCTTTCTTGCAGGTGGAAATCTTAGGGGAGGTCTCAGGGGAGCGTCTTAATAGAATATTCATCAGCTTCCCAGGTGTGCTTTTTTGGGATCCTGGTCTCCCCTGGTTGGCTGGTGCCAGGGCAGGGGATCATTAGTCAATGTAGTTGGCCCTGAGGCAGCCATAGTGCCATTTGTCTGTTTTTGCTGCTTATCTGGGCCTGGAGCTAAAATACAACTGAGACCTAGATATTATATTTAGGGAGGAAACACTCAGGGGGTCTAGACCTCATTACCAGCGATTTGCTAGGGGAGGATAGGTTACCCTGGGGACAAGGTTCTTGTTTGCCCAGTTTTGCCCAGGAAAGGCATATGGGCCTTTCTACCCTGGTGAGTTTTTGTACCCGAGTTTTCTGTACCTGGCCTCTGCTTGTGTCTGTCTAACATTGAGTGGATATACCACAATTTGTTTATCCAGTTGGCTGTCGATGGGCCTTTGGGTTAGTTCTAGTTTGGGGTTATTATAAATAAAACATCTGTGAGCTTTTGTATGAAGTCTTTAACATGTACTGTCACTGTAAATACCTAGGAATGGAATGGTATATCATATAGACGGTACAGTTCCTCCACATTCTTAGTTTTGTTAAATTTTATTTGTTATATGTTCTCATATTGTCTTAATTTACATTTAGCTGATAAGTAATGATGTTGAGCTTTTACCACCCTTGTATCTTCTATAGTGACAATTTTGTTCCAGTCTGTTTTATTGAATAATTTATTCTCTTACTGCCTTGAGATTTTTTTTTTTATGTTCTATATACAAATCTTTTATCAGAGGTATGCTTCGCAAAGCTTTCTCTCTCTGATTTGTCTTTTCATTCTCCTAGCAGTGTCTTTTGAAGGGTAAAACTTTTTAATTTTGTTGAAGTGCAGTTAATCAATTTGTTCTTTTATGGATTGTGCTTTTGATGTCATTTCTAAGTAATGTTTGCCTAATTCAAGTTTCTAAGAATTTCTCCTGTGTTTTTGTCCAGAAACTTTATAGTTTTGGGTTTGATATTTAGGGCTATGATGAATTTGGAGTTAATTTTTGTGTATGGTTTAAGGTATAGATCAAAGTTTATATTTTTTGCTTATAAAATCCAATTATTTTTGTACCATTTGGCTGCACCTTCGTTGATATTGTTGCTTAAGTTTCCTATATCCATACTGATTTTCTGTCTACTTGTTCTATCAGTTATTGAGAGAAGGGTATTGCAATCTCAAACTATAATTATGGATTTATCTATTTCTCTTTTCCATTCTATCAGTTTGTTTTTCATATTTTGAAGCTCTATAAGTATATCCATAAATATTGAGGCTTGTTTATGTACTCTTTATTAATTGACCTTTTCTTTGTTATGAAGTGAAATTCCCTAACCTAATAATGGTCTTTGGCTAGAATCCTTTGTCAAGTATTAATATAGCTACCCATCTTTATTTGGATTAATGTTAGCATTTTCCATTCATCTGCTTTTAATGTATTATATCTTTATATTAAAGTGGGGTTTTTATAGGCAGCATATAGCTGTTTGGTCTTGCTTTTCCATCTCCTCTGACAATCTCTGTCTTTTAATTGGAGTATTTTGACCATTTACATTTAACCTGATTAGTGATATGGCTAAATTTTAATCTATCCCCTTACTATTTTTTTTTTCTATTTTGTTCATTCTGTTCTTTTCCTTTTCTTCTTTTATGCCTTTTAGATTGTGAATTAAATTAGGACATCATTTTGTCTCCTTTGTTGGTTTAGTAGCTATACTTACTTTTATTTTCTAATTTTAATGTATGTCTGGGGTTTATAGCTTACATCTTGATATTTCACAGTGACATTATGCTACCTCACATATAGTGTAGGAGCCTTAAAGTGATGTATTTTTATTTGTCCTCTTCATGGTTTCATGCTTCTGTTGTCATAAATTTACTTCTAATGTTATAAACTCCACATTACATTTTTATTATTTTTATTTTAACAGTGAAATATCTTTATTAGAAATAAAAATAAAAATAAAGCATCTATATATTTTGTTGTGTATCTACTACTTTTGGTGCTTGTCATTTCTTTGGGTAGATCCATATTTCTGGCCAGTATAATTTTTCTTATAGCAGAAGGGCTTCCTTTAACTTCTCTTGTCATGTAACTCTACCATGTGTGAATTCTTTCTGATTTTATATATATGCAAAACTCTTTATCCCACCTCTGTTTTTTAAAGATATTTTCACTGGATATAGACTCTTGGAAAGACAGTTTTTATCTTTCCATACATTAAATATTTTTTTCCACTCTTTTCTCGCTTGCATTGTTTCTGACAAGAAATTTGCTGTATTTTTGTCTTTGTTCCTTTGTCTGCAGCCCTTTTCTCACAATGACTGCTTGAAAGATTTTCTCTTTTTCTCAGGTTTTGAGCACTTGATGTAATGTGCCTTAGTGTAGTTTTCCTCATATTCTTGTGTGTTGTGTGTGTGTTTGGGGTTTGTTTTGCTTCTTGGATCTGTGGATTTTAAGTTTTCATTAAATATGAAAAATTTCAGACATTCTTCCAGATATTTTTTTCTAGACTCCCCCCCCCCCCATTTTTCACCTTTCTTTTTGGGACTCCATCTATGCATGTTTCAGCCTCTTGTAGTTGTTCCACTCATTGATGTTCTATTTACTTGTTCAGTCCTATTTTCTCTCTGAGTTTTATTTTAGATCATTTCTGTTACTTTTTTTAAAAATTCACTAATCTTTTTATTCTGTACATTTTCATCTCATAATTATTTTGGGTCTCTTCTATGTCATTTAACAATCAGGTTACTGATTAACTCTAGAGAAAGGGAGGATCGATTTCAGGGAGAGGGGCTCCACCTCATTCTTTTTAGTGTCCCAGGTGATGGTTACATGGCCATTCATTTTGAAATTCTTGTTAGTTAAATGAACATATATATTTAATGCACTTTTTGGTAATGGTTGTATTTTCAGTGTAAAAAATGTTTGAAGCAACTTGAAAATACATAAATTTGGTTATATATTCTATTGGATTAAACTCTTGAGAAAAGAATTACAAAAAATAACTGTTTTTAGATATATTATTAGTAATAACATTTTTATTGTTTTTGAAATAATTGCATATGTATTATAATATGAAGCAAATAGATAATTATGTTAATGTCCTTAGGGACTAAGATTTCAGCAAAAGAAAGAGAAAATAAAAATTAGAGAAGTTAATTAAATCTTAAAATCTTAAATTTGAATTTGAAAAGCAGTAACAATTTGTGATGTATTTTTTCCTTTAAAAAATTTTTTCTTGTTCTGCACCAAAGAAGCCTTGAAAAAAATGACCAACACAGTAGCAATGAGCACCTGTATATGCTGGATTTTTTTTTTTAAATATGTTTTTATCGATTTCAGAGAGAGGAAGGAAGGGAGAGGGAGAGAGAGATGGAAGAAACATCAGTGATGAGAGTCATTGACCAGCCGCCTCCTGCATGAACCCAGGCATGTGCCCTGACCGGGAATCGAACCTGTGAGCTCCTGGTTCATGGTTTGATGCTCAACCACTGAGCCACGCCGGCCAGGTTACCCTGGATCATTTTTGTAAATACCATTTCCCACTATGAGAACTTTGAGATCTTTAGAAAAATGGCTAATTCCAGGTCTCTGTCAGGAGCTTGAAATATCTTGTCAATTCAGAAAGCAAGAAAGCTGTCAAAGACTGTGTCAGAAGAACTCAGGGTGCCAACTTTAAAGATGTTTCATTGGCCAAAAATGGGACACTTTGGTGATTATCAGTAAGAATAATAACTAAAATGTTAAAACACTTTCCAATGTGCTTTTAGAAAAGTTCACTCAAACAAACAAGGTGTAAAAAACATTTTTTTCAGATAATCAGGAAATTTGAATACTGAACATTTGACAATAATAAGGAATTAATAATTTTTATGTGTGATAATAGTTTGTGGCTATATACTTAAATGTTTATGGACGAATTAATATAATTTCTGGGATTTGCTTTAGAACAATTTAGTGGGAGTGGGAGAGGCAGGTTAAAGTGAAAATAAATGAAACAGGACATGCCCTGAATAGATAATTTTTGGAGCTGATGTTGGGTACATGAGGAGTTATATTGCTCTTTTGACTTGTGTATGGGTGAAATTTTCCCAAATAATGTTAAAAATATTTTAAATGTAATGAGAAAATTAATAGCATGTCTACCATGGAATTGTGAGGAAAGTGTCTGTAAAGCCATCACATTACTTGACCTTAAAAAAGAAAATAAAAATAGCTCAGATCCCATGCACTCCACCCCAAAACCTCCCCCTCCCCCAAGCTATAAAAGATTCTTTCATTTCAGCACAGTGTGGAGCTGAAAGTCCCTGTGGAGCTATCCATGGTGCTGACCGGTGTTGACCAAGGACACACTAGAAGAAAGGGTAGGAGGCAAGGCAGGGTGGCATGAAAGATAAGTTTTGTCTCCTATAGACAGAATATGACGTTTCTGAATACTCCTAGAGGGAGAGATGTCTAGTAGAGAAGAGGTTTCATGGGACAGGATTCAGAAAGTCCCTAAGTTCTCCCAGGACTTTGACTAGCCACCTGCCTGCCAGCCCTAGATTGATGTGTAGCCCAAGACAGACAGCAATAGACTGATCTACTGCTGGGCTTTTTGCTTTGAATAAGATATCAGCTCATCAGTTCATGTCTATATGTCTGCATTGCTAGCTGAGTTGAGGAAATTGTTAGAGGTTAAGTGCCTATATTTTGGATCTTACCAATGAATAAGAAGGAGTCCAGTTATATATCAAGCATGGGGAACATTGGGTAGATTCTATTTCTTTTCCTTTTAGGTACCAGGCCAAATCTACTAGCCCCTATGCTCTCCTCTTTAATTTAAAATGTATCACAATTATCCTACTTAGTTGGGCTCCAGCATAGGTAATGGGAAGCAAACATTCACCTGGGTCAGCTTTAGAAACCAATTTATTGCCAGTCTGGCATGGTTTAGTGGTTGAGCATCGACCCATGAACTAGGTCACAGTTCTATTCCCGGCCAAGGCACATGCCCAGGTTTCAGGCTCAATCCCCAGTAGGGGCATGCTGGAGGCAGCCAGTCAATGACTCATCACTGATGTTTCTATCTCTCTCTCACTGTCCCTTCCATTCCCTTCCTCTCTCTGATACCAATTTTTAAAAAATATTTTTAAAAAACCAATATATTGGTTCATATTATGCAGCCCTGAAGAGAAATTGCTTTATCTACATCTTAGTTTTATATTTTAAAATTTTGACCTAGAAATTATTTGTGTGTAGGCTGTACTTTTTAGGGGTCTTTGGCAGTCAGTCTGTGAGGAAATACATGCTGGCCGCCATTAAATACCAGCACTTTTGCTTTGTTCTGGTGGCTGGTGTATAAGCAGGAATGAAGATGAAGAAATGGTGGCTTTTGTGAGTACAATGTCACCTTTAGGCGGAGGGTTTTCTCTCTAATGAGCTGGGAAGAAGACATTGGCTTTCCTTAGGTGGGTAAAGTAGCAAAACACTGGAAGATCAGCAGCTTGTAGAAATTCCAAAATGGAAGTTAATGAAAAATGGTTAAAAAGCGATGTCGTGCTTGGGGGAGGAGGGATAAGTTTCAAGAAGACACTACAAGGGAACTTGCAGCTCTGTTTCAGAGCAAGGCAGGCCTGGGTTGGCATCACAGCTCCACAGGCTGGGCGGCCACGTTATTTAAATGCTTTGAATCTTTTCCCCCGTCTGTAACATTTGAAGGACTGCAGGATTACGGGCCACACTCTGAATAACCCTGGCCTAACATGTGGTTATTGAAAATAGGCTCTGACCGTGCCAGCGCCTCTCAATTTTGAATTTTGTGTCACTGTTCATCTTAAACAATAGACATTTCCAAATACTTCCAATTGACTAGAGGTTGAAGTAGTGAGGCTTGAACTCCTCCAAAAAGCAGTACACAAAAGTGTGGAGAAAAAGTACATGCCTCTCAGTGAGTTGACAATATCTTACCATAAATATGTGAAATGTTATATCAGCAGTTTGCTTAATTTAAACTTGTATCCACCCATCTTTGTATACAGCAAGCCCTTAGATAGGACATAGCTGCCTGGAATCATGTCGATAGATAATACTCCTGAAACAGAAAATTGACATTACAGTTGGAGAAGTGTAAACCTCCTTCAGAGGCAGAAAATGAGGTCACTGCAGTGTGATTTCTTTTATTTACAGATGTAGGAAAGTTAATAATGAGGGAGATCAGAGCAAGAGGAGTAGAAAAGAGATAAAATGGGAATGTTCTTAAAGTTTGCCCCTGAGAACCTTTTGGCTCCATTTAGAACCATGGAAAGGAGTAAAACGTGTGCAATGAAAGTCTATTTCAAATGTTTTGTTCTGTTGTGTCCAAATTTTATAGACTTACAAACATCGTAAAACCATAGAAATAAATCTAATTTTACTCCTTATTTTTTTTGATGTTGAAGTTCCCAAAGTAGTTAAGTGATCTAGGATAACCTGGCTAATTAACATCATATTGTGTTCACAGAACCTTTGCAGACAGTAGTAATGCATTTCCATTATCTGATACCTTGTTCTACCCAACATCTGTCCTCCCCCAGTGATTCCCACTGTCCTGCAGATTTTAGATTATTTCTCACTTTCTCTAAGGGATCTACCCTTCCTGATCACTTCCCCCACTCCTCATCAAGGTCAAATAATAGTAGAAATCAGCCACAATTGTTTATTCAACACTTATTTAATCATCATAACAACTCTATGTAAAGTAGATACTCTTGTATCCCCATTTTATAGAAGGAGAAACTGAGATTCGAGGAGGTTAAGTAACGTGCTCAGGGTTACAGTTAATATGCTGTAGAGCCAGGATTCAAACCCAGGTATTCTCGCTGCAAAATCTCAGCTCAGCTCACCACAGTTATCTGTTACCAGAATAGCTTGTTACCTTGTATCTCTTAGCACTTATTGTTCTTAATGTTGTATTCATTTGTGTGGTTATATAATACATTTCTTCCTACTAGATTGTAACCTTCAGGAGGGTTCAGATCATGTATCATTTGATTTATCATTTTTGCTTGGCTCCCAGGTGCCTAAAATCTAGCAGGGTCATTACATGTATTTTTCATATGTAAAATGGAGTTAATACTACATTTTATGGTATTATTCGTTCTAATTGCATTGTACTGTAGTACCACTGCATAGAGTACTACAATATAGTTGCATTGGTATGAGAACTAATGCACACAAAGTGTCACTAGTTCAAGTCACTTAGTAAGAGCTCAGTAAATGCAGGGCTATGATCATAATAGTGGTAACTTAAGACCACAAGACAGAATCTCTACTCAAGTGTTTAGTGCTCTTTATTTTTATTCTCTACTCCTTTTTATACGTATAATGAACATAGTTTAAAAAGTGAGTCTTAGAAAATATATTGTTTTCTAGAGCTGATTTTCTAACTAGATAGGCAGATAAAGCACAAGTTTCATCCTTGGCGAGTATTGGTATCATCCTTGAGTCCAAGACAGATCCAGAGTCTTTATGATGTAGTGGTGATTAACAGATAACTTTCTGAACCAGTTTCCTGAGCATGGACCATTAGGAAAGGCTAGAGTAAGTTTTTTCAAATCAACACATTCTTTGAGAGTAGATGTATGTCCTCATTACATTGGCAGCAGATGAGTGCTTGCTTCTTTAGCCTTCCTTTGGGTTTTTAGGTGCATTTGTTTTTACATGTTTTCCATCTCTTCCTGTATATATTTTGTATGGTGCAGATAGCATTTATTATTTCAGATCATATTCTTGATGTTCAGCAGTGTTATTTTTAGGGTCTAGAGATGCATTTGGCAAGTGGTCAGCAATGCATTCTAGAATATAGATTCTAGCTGTAGAATAAAAACTGAGCTATAAAATTAATCTGTACAGTAGTCACAGGTAAATAGTACAGAGATCAAAATTAATCTTAAAGCACAAGACAAAATGCAGATATCTTAGAATCAAAAACAGTAGTATTAATGAAAGAGACGATTAATTATTTAATTCCAGGGATAGACACATTATAGTCTAAAAAGATATTTCAAGTTCACAACTGATTAGCTATGTTATGTGGCAGAATACCAGCTTTGCGTATTTATTAAAATAACCACATAGCTGCTGAGATGAACTGTTGGGTTCTTATTCCTTTACCCAGTGTATTATCTTGTCCATTTTATCATGCCCCTGTAACAGAAATTTGCCTGAAATTTAGAGTGATCCGTGGAATATTTTCAGTATCAGTGTCTCCTAAATATATATTTTATCATTTCCATTTTGCCTAATATAATCTGTTACATAGGTTTAAAGAAATCAACTATCTCTATAGAAAAATTATAGATTTTTTTCTTTAGGGAATAAATTTTAGACAAAAATCTTTATTCAGTATTATGTTATTATAAATCATTAATATTTAGGGATCAAAATATTCCTGGTACCTAAAAATTTGGTATGAATTCTTTGGAATAGTGGAGAAATAGTGGAAGTTCATGATCTTTATGTGGGTTTTATGAAGAACTGTGTTTGCTTTTGGTGTTGAGTATGTAACGTGTTGCTGTGGTCAGTGTAACAGTGTGGTTGGCATGGTGAGTTCTAGAGCCAGACTGCCTTCAGCTCATACCTTAAGTTCACCACTTGTTATTGACTTTATTTTACTTTTGAGCATCGATGATCTCATCTGTAAAATTGAATGATACTGTGTGCCTTAGAGGGCTGTTAGGGAAGTGTCTGCAATATGAAGCAATAGAGTCCTAAGAACTGGGTAAGGCACATAGTAAGCACTCAATGAATATCAGGTGCTGTAAATGTTAACATATCATAAAATGCCACAGAAAAGTATGGACTGGGGTTTAGCAAGAATATACAGTAAAGAGATGTTTACTCCTGTAACATATCTCTAAACTGGTAAAAAGGTAAAAACTTAGATCATGTTAGGAAAGAAGAATAGATGCAACTTTTAAAAGTAGAATATGAATTATAATGCACTAGAGTTCAAAGAAATCTTAGATAATCTGGATTAATGCCCTGTCTTTACATGGGTGGGAAGTGCAGCTCCAGAAGATTTAAGTGAACTCCTAGGGTTGCCCAGCAAGGACTGCAGACTCTAACTCATGTCTCCTCGGTCAGTGTCTAGCCTCTGTCTAATTACAGCACCCACTTAACAGGAAACATTCACTGCACCCCTCCCAGATGTGGTCATGGTTTTAGGAACTAAGTGTATGGCATCTTATTCGGTATATAACAGTTCCTTGCTCCTTGTGGTTTGGTGTCCTAGTGACTATTAATCCTCTAGAAGTCCCATTTTATGCAGAAAATGGTTCATTCAGTGAACATGAGCAGCTCCGTCTGAATGCCCCAGCGGGACGGCAGCTGTAGCTCTGGGGAGAGTACAAGAAAGGGAACATTTGTGAAGTCTAGAATTTCCCTTAAGACCTCATAAACTTTTGAAACTAAAACGAAGCCTTCTTCCTTATAAAATAGAGTCATGTGTTCAAGGAGATGAATTCGATGATCCAGAGCTATAGTTCAGTGGGTTCTATAAAATACTCAATAAAAGTCAGTGTATGTACCATAAACAGTGTTCATGGAGGCAGATTTAACCCCAGCCTCTGTGATTTCCAGAGTGACTAGTAACTGAACTCTTCTTTGCAGGTGGCCTATGACCCATCACCTCCCCAATTGACTCCACTGCCACCTGAATGCTCTCTCCTAGATGTATTAACCCACTGTCTCTGGGGCCAGCCTTCTACCAAAGGGGAAAATGAAAGCAGATAGTTTCATCCTGTTTACAGCATGAGCTTAGGAGCCTCCCTTCGGGCTGGGCTACATTTTGTATGTGTTGTTGAAGTGAAAAGATTGTCGTCACACCAGTTGTTAAGTGTGCTGAGTGGACTCCTGTATTTTCATGGGGACCACATGTGAAAATAAGAAAGACCAATGGTGACCTTTGCATATGGACAACACAGGCAGTTGTCCTGCTTAGTGAGTGGCGATTTTTGCCACCTTCCTGGTTGTCAGCAAATGCCTCCCAGCTCACCAGCCTCCTGTACTGCACAATGGCAGAGCTAATGGTCCCCGCCTTGCTCCACCGAGCCCTGTTGAGGCTTAATTGGGGAATATTTTTAACCCATTATCAAGAGCATTAGGAGGAAATGTTCAAAGAGTCTTGCACCTCTTTCCATTTAAGAAAACAGATATATCCAAACAAGCAAATTACACCCTTAAATAGTAATCCATCTTTATTTTCAGTTCGTACATCTTTCCAAGATTGTCTTCTCTCTGATGCACAAAAGGAGCAGAACAAATGAGAATGGTACAAATGAGTCTCCCTCCTGGTGTACATGCTCACGTAGCGCCCCATGTTTAGAACAGGATGACTTTGAATGGACCATCCTGAATACATTTTCAGAACGGTGGTGAGCATGTCTGACAGGCTGGCCATGACTCAGATCTGGCTGCAAGATATTTAAAGTGCCCAGGCCACGTGAAATGAAAGCAGCAGTCTGAAGAACATGAATGGGCTTTTCTTTACGTCATTATTTCTGTCTCTTTTCTGTTTTTATACTGAACAAATATGCTTTCATCCTTTCCAACTTAGTGGGGTTTTTTTGAAGGGTTGCTGAGAGATGTCCCAAAATTATTGTTACTACCACAGCCAATGTGTCAGTCATGGATTATAGTCAAATTTAATCTTATCTTGAACTTCAAAGAATAGTTACCTTTTGCTTGAGTTCTTTGATTATTTTGTCTTGTAGTTTTTAAATGGCAGGAAAAAATTGTTTCCAGTTTTTTCTTTAATTAAAATGTATCCTTATGATTTAGTTTATGAACTATCAGAGAATGTTTAATTGAAATTTGGGAGCTCCTTTGATCTAAATACACAGAATTTTAACAGTACTCTCATTGATTGATTCCTATATTCTGGGATTTTAAAACATGTATATCAAGTCACCAAAAATATATTTTACAAGCTGTGACTAAAATTTTCCACAATTAAGACACCCAAGAATCTATTAAGAGTTAAGATGGGTTAGATTATGTACATGAAGGACAGTCAAAAAGTGACAGTATAATTTTGTTAGGAAAGTGAACATAGAGACATCTTTGTGGGATCAGTAAGAAGCTACATTGTATATTTAACAAAAATATAAGGTAACCTCTCTTTTAAGTATGTAGTAGGAGTTTTTGATGTCTCAAATAAATATTGGTTCATGAGAATTTCTAGTCTTTTGTTTCATCAGAAATTCATCCAAAAAATTATCTAATGTTTCTCAAGAGAGGTGTTATAGATACCATGGGCACATTGGGTAAAATGGTCAGTGAAAATGCTTTGTTTTAAACTTGTGAAAATAAGAATGTCAATGTGATAAATGTGTTAGATTATACCAGCTGTATGGGTGCTGCGGAATGCTTTTAGTCTAAATTTTGTAATTTACAGAAAAGCTATTATTTTAAAGTCTTTCCTGCCTGCTTGCATGGTTAACTAGTTTTAACCGTCTCTAAAAGGCACTTTAAAAAAAGAAAAAACACCCATGGGGGGTAGAGTATGGACAAAACAACAACAAAAAAGAAATGATAGTTTACGGGGACCCAATATTCTAATAGCTTCCTCAATATGAAAGATAGGTGTAGAGTAAAACAGAGAAACATGCCTATTAGAAATATTGTTGAACTTGTAAGCCAAGGTGCAAAAAGTTTGTACAGTAATTTGAAACCAAAGCAGTGTGGTAGAGAGAAGGAGTTGTGTGCAGTGATGCTGCCTGCGTGAGGAATTCAGAACTTCACTGCCAGGACTAGCCCTGGGATCTGGGGCAGGTTAGGGCCAGACGTGAAACACTCACGAAGCTAGAATGTTCACAGAGGCTGCACACTCCGTGAAAGTCAGGGCTGGAAAAAAGTTAGCTCACCAAGCAAAGGAGCAGACAATCAATTCTGCTTTTGCTATTGCTCTAAGGGGAGTAATCATCTCTCCTGAGAGTTTTCCACTATAAGCTTATTTTGGGGTGAATGTGTCATATAACTTTATAACTCTTGCAGGGTCATGTAAACCCTAGCCTAAAAAAATTAAATAACATGGTTCTCAATCAGTCGGACCCCTGTCACGTGGTGGAGAGACAAGCATGAATCCT
The DNA here is from genome assembly GCF_054644295.1 of Miniopterus natalensis. Taxonomy (NCBI): domain Eukaryota; kingdom Metazoa; phylum Chordata; class Mammalia; order Chiroptera; family Miniopteridae; genus Miniopterus; species Miniopterus natalensis. The sequence continues at coordinate 117,477,194 of NC_142081.1, read as the reverse complement.
CTTTAAAGGAACACATTAGCATCCGGTTCCCTTAGATTCCTATAGATTCAGCTTATAAAAGTTACCAAACACTCAGCAAAAACAATTACCGAATAGGGAAGAACGTAACCCAAATTTTACAAGCATCATAGGGACGGTAAACATTTACCTTACGACACTGGGATACTGAGTACTGACTATAAAACAAATACATGGGAAATATATAAAGGAAAAATTGAGCAGGGCATAAGCGACCATGAAAAGTGATCAGAAAGACTTCAAAAAGAACCAAATAGAATTATAAGAATGTCAAAATATTGAAAATGGGGCATGTCAAGAACTGTAAAGCATCTGAAATATTAACATAATACACATTTATAATTAAATTTTATAAATAAAAATAATTTTTAAAATTTTTATTTTTATTAGCTTGTTACAATTTTATGAATGCTATTTGAAGATGTGAGACTCCTAGGTGAGACACAAAGGACTTTATTACTCGGCTCAGTAAGTGGCATGAGCTCAATGTTCAAGCCAGTTCATCCTGATCCCCAAGTCCCTTGGGGGTATTGCAGAGAGTGGCTCCAGTGGACCCTGGGTATGCACTGAGTTTCAGGCACACCTAAAGTCACCTGAGCTTCGGCAAGCAGTCTTTGAGAATGGCCTGTAAGCAGATATGCTCTTCATCTTGGAGAGAGACATCATCTTTACTCTCTAGGACAGTAAACTAATCTGAACCCTGCTCCACAGAGACTCTGCCTCTGTCTTCTAAGGCTCTTCCCAGTACAGATAGCCTAGAATAGTTATCCCAGAACTAAAGCTGTCAGTGCCTCTGCTCACAAAATATGCAGAAGTATGAGAGTCCTCTGGGAAATTATTTATCAGTAGTGCTGAGGCAATTTGTTTAAAGTATAAAGACAGAATTTTCCAGAAGTGTTGAAAGATTGGAATCCTCTATAGAAGGAACACACTATACCAAGCAGCATAAACAAATACATATTTAGATATACCATGATGGGACTGTGGGATTTGTATCCAGACACAAAAGAGGAGACATTAAAAGCAGCCACAGAGAAAAGGCAGTTCAAATTGACAAGCTAGTTCTATAATTATTTGGAGAAGTGAAGGGTCAAAATTAACCAAGAGAGTCCTAAGAAGAACCAGAATAGCAGAGAAGGGGGTGCTTTATTTTATAGAGACCACAGTCTATTATAAACCTATAGTAATTAAGACAGTATGGTATTAGGGTATTAGTGTAGGCATAGACAACCCAATGGAACAGGATTGAAAGCCCAAACATAATCCCATGCCTATGTGCAAACTTGACTTATGACAGGATGAGTGTTGCAGATCAATGGGAAGATGATAAACTATTCAATAAATAATGCAGTTACAAGATTATACCTGTAGAGGAAAAAAATCAATCCGATTGTGACATATACCAAAGATCATTTCTAGGTGGATTAAATATTTTGACTCTAAATTACCAACAGGAAGTTTTTAAAAGAAAGGGAAAACTATGGAACTTTCAGTGAACAACAACAAAAGAAAAAATAAGAAAATATCTTTATGACCCCAAGCTCTTTGGGAGTCGGAGGAAGAACTGGCTGTAAACGTGATGTTGCTGAATGGTCTCCAACTGTATGTGTGGATCCAGGTTTGTCAAACTGTATCACACACATCCTGACAGTAACTGTTAAAGGACATGAGGCTGAAAATGAAGACCTAAGCAAAACCAGGGTATGTCAAGTTTGTTGTAGTCTCTTTACCAAGAATGACCTGCTGAAGAGATTTGATGCTCTGGTAGTTGAAGAACACTTTACAGTGGACACAAAAGTCTGTTCCTATGCTCTGACATGGAAACATGCAAACATAAAGCCATTTGAAGGGTCCTTCCCAGAATTTGAAGACCAGCAACAATGGTCATATGGTTTTGTAAATGAGAGACCACCAGGCCTCTTTTGGTAAGACTTTGCACTCAACTTAGTTTAATGCAGATTTGAAATGAGTTTTTTATAAAATAAAAGCTACACAGAATGTAAATTAAATAAAATAAAATAAATAGGGGAAGGATTTTTTACCCCAAACACAAAAAACAAACAATAAAGGAAAAAATTTGGTAAATTCAACTACATTAAAATAAGTTTTTGATTTATCAAAGAATAGCATTAACAAATTGAAAAGACAAATCATGAATGGGAGGAATTATCTGCAACATATTTTCTGACAATGGATTAGTGTTTAAAACAGATAAAGAAATTATATGAACTCCGGCTGGCGTGGCTCAGCAGTTGAGCATCGATCTGTGATCCAGGGGATTCCTGGAGATCAAGGTTCAATTCCCGGTCAAGGCACATGCCTGGGTTGCAGCTCTGTCCCTAGCAGGAAGTATGCAGGAGGCAGCCAGTCAGTGACTCTCTCATCATTGATGTTTCTATCTATCTCTCTCCCCCTCCTTTCCTCTCTCTGAAATCAATTTTAAAAATTTTAAAAAGAAATTATATGAATAAAATAAAAGGTAAAAGCTATGAACAAGCATTTCAAAAAAACATTAATGGCTGCTATTCATGAAAAATGATCAACCTCATTATTAATCAGAGACTACAAATAAAACCACAATGATGCCATTTTACAACTAACAGGTTGGTAAAATTAAAATTGGAACACTACTATTTGTGGGAAAGGATGTGGGGCCACAGGAATTCTCATGTTCTCTCTAATTGGGTTCATTCAAGAACCCAAGTAGACAAATAGAATCTACCATTTCTGTTGTGTCATATATAATGAGAAAAATAATTTAGGAAATTGTTACTGTTTTTCTTCACCACCATCAAGTTATCTTTTAAACTAGAATATTCTCTGATCAAACCTTGAACCTTCAGACAAACTTGATTCATATTTTCAAGGGGAAGGAAGTGTCTGCAGAGAAAGATCCACAGCAGACCAGGTGACACCAGTTTGTATGTTTGTTTAATCTCAACCCCCAAGATTAGATCATTCAAAAGAGAACATTAAGGAATAGTCTTCTAAAATACATTGTGGTTTTATTTTCTGTTGTGATTAAATTTGAAAAGTAGCATACAAAATGAAAACACAAGATATGCAGTGGTTCGAATAAAGGAAAAGGCACTAAAATTCCTTGTGTTTGAGGTGAAGAGAAATCATGCCACAAAACCTATTATCCACCAGAAGAATCCAGTAGAGGGCCAAGTTGGGTCTCGTCCTGAGTAAGGGGAAAGGTTACAGAACCTGATTGATGACTGTGGGTACAAGAGCTGTCATAAGATGACCTTGGGACAGCTGAAGATGACTGTGGGAGAGGGAAAACAAAGAATTTCCTGCACTTTTGGTATCTCGTGGGGTAATGTGTACATACTCTTATTATTTAACAGCTTGTTTATTAAAAATTCTTACTGTTTGAATTAAACTAGATAATCAAGGCAGTTACCAAATTAACCAGATAAGCTCCAACAAGTACTAGAAGTTACCATTTCAAGGGGAAATTTCTCAGCATGGATTTGAAACTTGTCAAACTGTGTGGCAGTAGACTAGCTCTGAATCAATCAATATTTCTGCCTGGAAGTCACATAACCTCAGTGAGAGATTAATGTGGTTACTGTTGGACTCTGTTCTCCATCAGCTAAGTATGTACACTTGTCATTCATATTTTGTTTTTAGCTTGTTACACTAACAGAAAAATCTCTTCGGAATAAAGAACCAGTTTTCTGAGCATGTGAAACTATACTGTATTTGCATATTTCCAGGATTTAAAGGGTAGAGTGTTTTTCCTTGGAACATTGTTTATCTGGTTCTTCTGTTTATATGGTATTGAAACACATTATTGACAGCTACTAATATGTCTGTCTCTCATTTTGTTTCTTCTGATTGTGAATTTTTTTGTTTAAATATTACCAGAAACAAGGAATTTTTTTTATTATATGACGTATTTCCAAAAAATTTTCAGTAAAATTTCTCACTTTGTTAAAGCCACTTTCCTCTTTGAATTACATAGTGTTCATAGAAGTACATTGTAAACCGATTCTGTTAGGTCAGGTAAGTCATTCCAGTTTTACCTCAGTTAATTCAAATATGTGATTGGGCATCTCCTGGTGTACACGTGGTTGGTCATGATGCATGATGGAAAGGAATTCTGAAACTACCTAAAAATCCTTGTTTAAATACATTTATTTTATAAAACAAGCCCCTACCACCACCAGCTAAAACTTGAGCTGAAGTGGAATTCTTTAGCTGGTGTTCACTTTATTTTGCATATGAAGTAATAATTTTCTTAACAAATAAGTAAGCAAACATAAACTTAACCTCATTTACAATAACAACAATTGGGAATGACAGGGTGCTCCACAAAATATAATTGAGTAAATAATTGTTCAACAGTATGATCAAAAGCGGTGCAGCTTTTTAAAGTTGTGTTGTAAAAAACAAAGCTGTGTTGTGTAAGTCTAATGATTTGAAGAAATTTTATAACATATTATAAATGTAAAAAGCAGACAGTATACCTGTACCTCTAAGCTAATTTGTATTTTAAAAATAGATTTAAATGATACACCTTAAATATTAATAGAAATGTTCTCAAGTGGCAGGATTGTGTTGTTTTTGTTCTTTATGTTTTCTGCTTCACATTTTTCTCAAATTACATGCAGCTTTGTAATTTATAACTTTTACTAAAAACATGTAAATGTTTATAAAAATTTCATAATTAAAAAAACTAAGGAAAAAAGGAATCTCATACTCTTGTATTTTTATTATCACAGCAGTATTCAAAATAATTATAGAATTCTCAATTATATATGCATTATTATATTACATGTATGCAAAATTATACATAATGTAATTATATAACTATGGAACACGTATACCACGTACTCTGCTAAGCCTTTATATAAGTTCTTTTATTGATTGCTCAGAATAATCTGAGGTTGACAGAAAATGTAATCATTCCTACTGTATAGATCAGCAAACTGAGGCTTTGAATAAGTTCTTTGCCCTCAGTAATGCAGCTCCTTTGAACCATTCCTTCCAAGTCAAAAGTCCATGCTTTTTAAAAAATTATTAATTTTCCTTTTTTTTTTTTAGACAGGAGAGAGAGACAGAGAAAGGGAGAGAGAGAAATCTATGTGAGAGAGAGACATCTGTTGGTTGCCTCCTGTACACATGCTGACATGGGATCAAACCTGCAACCTGGGCATGCGCCTGGACCAGGAATTGAACCCAGAACCCTTTGGTGCACAGGAAACACTTCAAACAACTGAGCCACACTGGCTGGGGCACAAGTCCATGCTTTTAGTCAACACACTTTCCTTATACTTTTGGGGTTATTGTGTATTAGCAAGTTTTGCCTTGATTATCACATTTCTTGTTTTTCATTCCTCATTGTGGAAAAAGATAAAAATTTCATTTGAGAGGAAATTTTTCAGTATTGTCACAATTGAATTGAAACAGGTAGTTCACACCTATATTATATCCTCAAGTATTTCCTAAGCATTAGGTTGAATTTTGCACATTTTCTTGAATAATGTAAAATGCATTTTTTTGAAGTGCTAGCTTTTTATTTCTTTATTTTAAAATGTTTAAATTTCAGTATAGTTGGTCAAAATGCATTTTTCTGTTGAGGAAGAAAAGGCCCAAGTGGGTTGCGTCAATGATCGTGATTATGAAATCCCCACTAACGGATTTCCTTCATTATGGGTTTGTGTGTGTTTTAAATTAGGAATAAGCACAGTGAGCCAAATATGCAAGCCATTTGTGTTTCAGGGTCACCCTGACCCTCTTACGCTACACAGTTGGAGTTCCTAGAGGCTGTATGGGAAGAAGAGCATATTAATGCAGAATCCTACTTTAGTGTTTAGGAATCCTAGCAGTCTAACTTGAGAACGCGTCTTCTGGGAGCAGCCAAGGTACCCATTAGCTCTGGTGTCACGTTTGGGCCTCGAACTTCTGTGAAATCCCTTTGGGTGTACCATTTCCCCCACTTTTTGTAAAACTTCTGAAAAGCACATCCCAGTAAGTAATCCACAGAAAATGCAGTCCTATGGTATTATCTTCTTCCTGCTTTTCTGAAGTCAGGTATGATTAACTTCAGTCAAATAATAATAGAAATTGTACTGAAATAATAAAATAATATTTAATATTTTTACTCAAAGAGCCCTTTGGGCTATAAATATTTAGCTGATACATATTTGAATACCCAAGTGTACCTTGTTGCAGATTTTCAAACCAATGAATGGGTGAATATTTCAGACAAGAAATTCTTGATTGTTTCAGGTTATGCACTCAGTTCCCAGAACATTAACACCCACCAGTCCTGTGTGGAGGTAGGCAGGGAAGCTTGATCACCACTATGTGAAGCTCATAGTGGTTTGCATTTTATACATCACACACACACTATGTACACAGAGTATTGTTTTGTGAGTATTATGAGTAGGAGATCTGTTTGCATCCTGGTCTTTTCCTAATTGTGTATCCGTAGGCACATCTCTGAACTATTCCTATATTTCATCAACTTTAAAATGGGGATACCATGAAGAGCCTATTACAGGGCAGAAGCTTGTTTATGAAAAGTAGCTAACATATGTCCGAGTTGTACAGATATGAGGTATATTACTTCTTTCCTTTTCTTACCCTCTTGAGCACTAAATATTTAAGCCTTTGGGAAGATTGTTTTTCTAAATAGTGACTCAAAATGTGATGATTTGTCTCTGCTGTGCTCCTATGTCTTCCCCCCCCACATGTGCTATGTTCTCCATTTTACATCTTTCTATTTTTAAAGAAAACTTTATAACAGATTCTTAATTTTCCATCAAATGCATTAAAATTAGTGTCTACTTTTGAGTTTTAAAAAATTCAAAATGTGATTACATACCTGTAATGTACAGACTATATGTGTATAGTTCCCTGAGTTTTGACAAATGAGTATATTTGTATAACCAACACCCCAGTCAAGGTACAGTAGTCCCCCCCTTAACTGCGGTTCCACTTTCCTTGGTTTTGCTTTCCACGGTTTCAGTTACCCACGGTCAGTTGTGGTCTGAAAATATTAAATGAAAATTCTGGATATAAACAGTTTATAAGCTGTAAACTGTTCCTGCAAACTGAACAGGTATGTATGTCTAGGGCACTGCATACCAGGGTTCGGCACTACCCTAGGTTTCGGGCATCCACTGGAGGTCTTGGGCTGCGTCTTCTGTGGATAAGGGGGAATAACCATAGGATATTTTCCACATCCTTGAAAGTTTGTCTTTGGTTCATTTCTCCAGATTCTTACTTGATTTTCCTGCCTTGGTGCAGGTGAATCACCTACTTCTTCACATTGTCAGTGCCTCTCAATAGCTTCAGAGCAGACATTTCTCAATTAGCCCCTTTCGGGGTTGACATGCTTTTTGAATGAGAGAAAGTTTGTTTGCTTTTTCTATATGAATTTTCCTGGTCTCTTTGCCTGTCTTCCCACTTGTAACTGGTGCTAGCAATATATTTTATGGTTTAGCGCCACAGAGAATCAGCCTCCAAAGAGGTCATTGAGGGGTCATGAAGGGCTCCATATAAGAAATGTTATAGTGTCGTCTCTGAAATTTATCTTACATCATCTGACCCCTGCTATTACTCAGAATTTATATATTTTGGGGATACATAAATGCTTTCTCCCCTCAAAAAATTTGATAACATAGTAAAAGTCTGGGTTACTGTCAATTTTAGGAAACTCAACACTAAACTGGCCATTCCTGTGCAGTAGAAATATTTTGTTCATTGGCTTCATTTCTTTTCCCTCTTGCAAATACATGATTCTTGTTCAAAACTCACCATCTTGAATTTTTAATTATTTATGATTTTTCAAAATGCCTGCCTTAGATAAAAAACAGTATCTATAAGTAAAGTTTTTAAAGTACTGTTAAAAGTTGCCAGTCATCACTCTATTTTTATTCTTTGAATTAATAGCTAACCTAATACCTTTAGAGTAATATTTCAAATGAGCATTGCTTATTGGAACTGTTTTGAAAAGTAAAGTGTGTTTTCCCACCTTCCCTGTATATTTACACCTCCTCGATTCTGCTTTATGGGCAGCAAAAGCATACTTGTCACTATTTGCTGTAAATTGAAGCTTTTAATAACTATGTCTGTTCTACAACATTTGTCAGCTTTGAATATTCTGTCAGTAGAATATAAAAATAGCAGGGAAACTCAGCAGCAGTGACACTGAGAATTTATTTGCTTATACTAAAGGAAGGTAAAAAATATAATCTTGAAGGGTGAGCATTTGGCATTTTCCCTTCAAATAATGCAAATTAGAACTGGCTCTTGCTCAAATAAAATTTAGATGAAAAGTTAGCAAAATAAATGAATAAGTTTTATCATTAAACACTGAACACTTTTTAACCTAGAAAAAAATCCCAGAACATCTTTAACCAGAAAGAAGGGAATAAAGGGGTTATTTCAGATCATTGATTCAATCATATATGCTTTGTTTGACACAAGCTTGAAAAACAGGTTTTATAAATGCATAAAAAGAAACATGATTGCTCAGTAAAAACTTTGATGCATATAGCATTTAAATTTTTATACTATTTTGCAGTAAAAATTGATGTTCAGAGGATTATCTTGGATATGTGACAATAAAAAATTAATTTACGTAATAAAGATGATTTGAGTAAATCAAATCTAAATAAATTTCATGGTCCACATTTTGGTCCACATTTTAAATTGCATGTGTCAGTTATTAATATTAAAAACATGAGTGAAATATATATTATGAAGAATCCACTGCTTTCTCTTTTTAGATAAAAACAAAAAGTGTTTCATGACTCCCTGTTGTTGCTGATTTCCGGTTTGCTAATTTGAAGTCAGTTCTTGTTATTATGCCTTTCTTTTCTATACCTACCTAGTTGTGAAAGAGTCTCTTCCCAAAAGATACCTTTATCATTATCTTTATCAATAACAACATTTATATAGCACTTACTGTGTGCCATGTTTGATAGGCATTGACGATAGGTCAACAATATTTTGAGTAGGAAGAAACATGTTGTTAAAATCATGCTTAGTTGTGCTTACTGTACAGTCTTCATTTAAACCTCTATTGTACAGAAAGGTGATTAATGAGACTCCATGAGCCTGCTTATTCCTGTCAACCTTGTGACTTGCCTGCAAATATAGAGCATTTAAAAAATAACCTCAATGAGCTAAAGAGGTGGTCCCTACTATTACAGAATGGATATGCCTGTGTTTTACTTTAGTTTCATGTTAGCGTTGTTTCATTACTGCAGATTGAGCCTGATGGAAAAAGCAAATTAATTATTGTCAAAATTAATGAGATAATTGCATGCATGTAATTTCCCAGGGCACTCTACAAGTGTGTTTCTTCCTGGTGAGAATTGCCTAGTCCTAATTCATCATTTCAAGAGATGGTGGAATTCAAAAAGAATTTTAAATGGCAGGATGTGTTTTTGGTTTGGTTTTAAATAAAAGTCTGAAAATAGAGTTAAATACTATAAAAGTTTTTGACAGTGGCAAGTTGGGAATTTATCGTTGTGTTTGGGTTTGTTCGTTTTTCCAATAAACATACTATGTCTCTTAATAAATTTCATTTCAACCAAGATTAAGGAGTGATTTCCATTAAAATTGGAATGTAAGTCAAACAATGATTTGTGAAGATAGTTGTATTCTTTTCTGCAGAGGATTTTCATACTGAATTCAATGAAGAATTCAGTTCTGTTGTCTAGCCCCCTATAAAAATCACTTAATAAGGAAGGCAGGAGACTATAATCTCACTTTGTCACTTTCACTACCCTGTTTTTTCGAGATACTGGTAACAAAGCCTGTGGTTTAGTTTTCTTTCGTTTGGTGCCTCTCCTGTATAGAAAAGTTAACATTTTTATTTGTCTCCTTTATTAGCTCTGATTTTAAATACCTCTTGGGATTTACAAAGCTGTGTCTTGGATTCTTTCTGGGACAACATTTCTTTTTAAATTCTGATAAGATTCTTTTCCCCTTTGAATGTGCCTTTTCTTTTTAATTTTGTTAATTGATTTGGATAAATAAGCTGTTCCAGTTGTTTGGGTATTGAAGAAATAAGATACATATCTCGCAGGAAAGTAATTTAATCCTCAGAATTCACACATGCTGAATATTGTCTTGGGCATTCACAGGGGCCACTTATAATCTGCGCTTTGTTACGGTGTTTGCCTTGCTTATGAGTAAATGTGAGTGAAAACCTTTTGAAGTAAAAGCTTGCATTGATGGTTCAAAAAATAAATTAAAAATGAAGATGAGATTGTTTAAACCTTTGAGCAAGTTTATAAGGTTCTCATGGCATATTTTAAAGAGATATTTAAATGGATTTCCCTTAACTATTTAAAAGTCTCAGAACAGAACCTCGTGTTAGTAGAAAGAGAAAGATGAATATACTACAGAAAAGTCTTTCTTTGTAAATAAATGAAATCTAAAAGTCATCTGCCTTAACTAATGCTTTTAAACTTTGTGACTTGGGCAAATTTAATTTTTGTTGCCCCACTGTTTACTATTTTTAATAATTAGGGTAATAATAAATTTGAAAAACCAGTATCTTGCTTTTCAACAGTAATTATGGAAACTCTTGTTCTAAATCTTCTGTATATATTCCAGGTACATTTAGTTTTCTGTAAACCATACCTTTTAAGTGTGAGGTGAATCATTGCATTTCGTATGTAATTTCCTAAGAAATGAATTTCGTTGTTTTAGCCATCTCATCTCTCCCTCTCTCTCTATTGCCTCCCTCCTGCTTCCTCAAGCAGTTATAAACTTGACTCATTGGAGATTGCAGCTTCTCCTGCGAGTGTCTGCGGTTCAGACTCTCCTAACAAGCTTTGACATATTTTCACGGGCAATATGAGGGAGAAAACCAATAAACAGTATATGCAGAGAGTCAGCAGATTAGTGAGCATCGGAGGAATCAGATTAGGTGACTTTTATAGTTTAACTCTCTTTGAACTACTTTAGTTTCCCCAAAATGATTAGTCTTCCAGAGACTGGAAAAAAAAGTGATTCAGAGAGACTTCATTCCGAAGTAAGCACTTAGTTTGGTGACCACTCCAGTTCCTGCTTATGTGCCAATCAAAGACTAGCCAGATGCCAGAGAGCTCACACGTTATTGGTTTTTTAGCAGTTTTATTGAGATATAACTCATAAACCATACAATCCATCCAGAGTGTACAGTTCAGTGACTCGTAGTATATTCATCCAGTTGGCGTCCATCACCACAGTCTATCACAGAACACTTTTATCATCCCCAAAGGAAAACCCACACCCCTTAGCACCATGCTCAACCTTCTCCCCAGCCCCTGGGAACCACTAATCTACTTTCTGAATCCAGACAGTTACCTGCTCTGGACATTTTATGTGAATAGAACCATAAAATATGTGCTCCTTTGTGACTGGCTTCTTTCACTTTAGCATGTTGTCAGGGTTCATCCATGTATTAGTGTTTCATTCCTTTTTATGGCCAAATAATATCCCATTGTATGGTTATACCACGTTTCATTTCTCCATTCATCAGTTGATAGGTTTTTAGGTTATTTCCACTTTTTTTTTTTGGCTTTTATGAATAACGTTGCTACACTGTAAGCATTTGTGTACAAGCTTTTGAGTGGACAAATGTTTTCATTCCTCTTAGGTATTGCACCTAGGAGTGAAATTGCTGGGTCTTACTGTAACTCTGTTTTCAACCAATTAAGGAACTACCAGAATGTTCTTCAAAGCATGGGCACTAATTTACATTCCTCCAGCTATGTCTGAGGGTTCCAGTGTCTCCAACCCCAGCCATTACATGCTGTTGCTTGTCTTCCTGATCACAGCCATTATAGTGGATGTGAAGTGGTATCTCGTTGTTTCGCTTTGCATTTCTCTAATGGCTGTGATATTGAGCATCTTTTCATGTGCATGTTCACGTTTTCATATTATCAGTCACAGTATCTTACAAACTGATTCTTCCTGCCATAGTCTCTGATGAAACCACTGTTCAGAAGTATGAACCTGTGCCATGTCTGTACTGACCCCTGAAGCTGGAAAGGGCTCTGGGCTCTGTCTCAGTGACATACAGGGAAGGACAGAAAAACATGTTAACTAATATATGAAATGAAGTCTTTGGGGAGCTGTGATGGAAGGAAGGGTGGGCAGAAAACAGTGGAAACACGGATGGAAAGGTTTAATTCTGCCAGAGGAAGAGAAGGGGATTAATCGAGAGAAAACAAGTCACAGAGAAGATATTGGTTTGCCTGTGAACAGTTATGTCTCAGGCATTGAACCAAGGAGGGGGACATGAGAATGAAAAGACATGGTTCCTGACTGTATTAAGAGCAATCAGTGGCCGTTTTGGGTCTTGACTTTTCACTGTCAAGGTGTTTTAGAGCACAGCTTAGCATATGGCAGCACTTCTGACCTGGCGTGTTTCTCCCTCACCCTCCCAGGTGGGGGAGAGCTCTCTCGTATGAGGTAAGAATGGGGCAAGATATCACATTGCTGAACGAGAGCTGTGTCCATTTGGTCTGGAAACTGCTTTTGTTATTGTTGTTTTTTAATACAAGTGAGAATTCCTTTTAGTGCCCAGTTGATACCTGAAAAAAAAAAATCCTTTTAGAAAAAAATGTGATTAATAACCTTCAGTTTATGAAATATGAAATGACCTTCCTAGGGCTTTCGCATTCGTGAAATTTTTTTTCATGTCTTTTTTTTATTATTCTTTCTCTTTCTGATGCTTTTATAATAGTTTTGGAGAAAAAGATCAGCTTTCTTGAAGCATGAAGATAAAACCACTTAATGTACTAAATCACACCTAGAGCACTTCTCCGCTTTAAAATTCTCCTAAATGGTCTTCACAAGGTATACAGAAGTAACTTACAGTATTCTCAACCAGCCGAAGTCCTCTTTTATGTTTACTAAATTTGCAACTCTGAGGTGATATTTTATTTATTTTTTAATTTTTTTATCCTCCCCCAAGGATATTTTTTCCATTGCTTTTCAGAGAGAGTGGAAGGGGGAAAGAGAGAAGCATCGATGTGAGAGACACTGGTGAGGGCTGAGGTGATAGAAGCCATATAAAATGATTGTACCCATTGGTCAGGACGTTTGATGCTTTAAGGAAAAACAGATTTGTATCTCGATACTTCTGGAACCTTTCTAACATTGCTGCTCCCTCCCCCCAAAAAAAAAGGTTTCTGAGAAATCAGAGCTATTAAATACATACAGCTTCTTTGCCTTTATTTTTCTATAGATAAAATTACATGAGGAACAAAGGGCTTTCTGGAATGCTTTCATGGAAAAATAGCCTATTGCAGAAATGCCATGAAATAATTAAAGCTCAGTCATTTATACTAGTGTTTTCTTAGATATAGTAATTTTACACGTACATGTTTTTGCTTAAAAATCACTTTTATTAATAGCAGTGTGACACCTTTCATTCCTAGTCCCTTTGCTATGACTATTACTCCAGTTCATCATCAATATTCCTTTTCTTCTTCCTGCAGACACATTTAGCATGCACATCAGAACTCCACACTCTGCATGACAGTTAATTCCGTAGGCCTCGGAGACCCACAGAGCTGGTCAGATCCTGGTGTCACCACTATTTAGCTGTGTGACCTTGAGCTAGTCTTTTAACTTCTATCACATCTCTGTTTTCTCTTTTGTAACATGTAAAATCAGTAGTTGTACACATCCTAGGGCTATTGTGAGACATAAATAAATAGCACATGAAAAGCACAGGGCAGAGCACCTGGCACGTGGTGCACAGAAACTGTGTAATCTACCGCTGCTGTCTTTGTGATGAAATCTGCTTAGGAGAATTTAAATTTGATCCCTTAGACTATTGAGAAACATTTTTTTTGGTTTTGGTTTTCTTTTGTTAATCTTCACCCGAGGATATTTTTCTATTGATTTTTAGAGAGTGGAAGGGAAGGATGGGGAGGAAGAGAGAAAAAGAGAGAGAGAGACATCCATGTGAGAGAGACACACCAATTGGTTGCTTCCCACACACGCCCTGACCAAGACCAGAGATTGAACCTACAACCCATGTATGTGCCCTTGACTGGGAATTGAACCAGAGACCCTTTGGTGCTCAGGACAATGCTCTAACCACCGAGCCACACCACCCAGGGCTCAAGAAACATTTTTGTGGTGTTGATAAGTCACTGTGAAAGCATGAACTTCCTACCTAATTTGTTAAGTCATCTCCATCTTGTTATGTAGGGGATAGGTTGATGATGATCATCTCCACAGCTTATATTTATTGAAGGCTGGGCTGTACTAGGCACAGCTCAGGGTATTGGGGGGAGGGGGGTGTGTGGAGAACTGTACTTGTATTTTCTAATTTAGCTTAACAGTGACCCTATAGAGCAGGTGTTCTTTGTATCTCCATTGTGTAGGTTTGGAAACAGACCCAGAGAAGTTAGATAACTTTCCCAAAGTCACATCCTTAATATAGATGGCACCAGATTGATAACTATACAGATCATTTTACATATTGATCATTTTTATATGTGAGTGAGAATGAATTATGATACAGAATTTGTCATTTTAATTCTTGGAAGGAGGCAGAGTAAGGGAACAAGAGTTCACGATATACTTTTTGTTCCTAATCTAAGTTTTTTGTGTAATAATTCATAAAGTAATATATTTAAGTAGTTCATTGTCAAAAGTGATACGTTGCTTCATAAAGCATTAAGCTTACTAATCTAATGAATTATTTAATGTATGAGTATTACTCACATGCTGAAAATGACTTCTATATCTCAATAAGTATCCACTAGAAATCCACTCTGAAGTGAAGGGTAGCCATCACTCTTGAGGCATTTATGCTATATCACTTCTCAGTAACAGATGGCATCTGCTATTCTTTTCTATAAGTCATCGCCATGTGTTTGATGTTCAGAAAAATTTGTATGACCCACAGGACCAGGTGTTATTGGACTGACTTCTCTTGCTGTATTCTGATTCCTAAATAAAGCAGTTTTGTACAGACCCTTAACTGTCCTTCATGGTAGGTTCTCTGACAGCCATCCTGAGTTAGAAATCCCTTTGTTATGAAAATTTTGATCACTTCTCTTTGTCTCTTGAGTAAATGAAGCAGTAAACCAACGAACTGATCAAAAAGGACTTTTTACCTTTTCACCTCTTAGAATTATTATTTAATTTTAAAGCATTGATACATTTTTGTTCTGGCTTATTATTTAAAGAAGAAGCCTGAGGGTTTACTGTACATAAATTATATACCAGGAAACCTGACTTTTAAAAAGTAAAGCGTAAATATTTGAAATCTTGAGACTAGCAGCAAAGAATCATATATAAATTTATAATAGGAAATTCACAAGGATTTTGTTCTATATGGTGGTTAGTGTTTTGGGAATAGGTTTAAGTCTAGTGCTTTTACAAAATAAATTGTTATTTCAGGGCCATTTAGAGAATATCTGTCTAGATGAGTAGAAAAGAATGTTATAGATAGGGTTTCAAGAGTAATGGTCTGATTTTACACAACACTGTTACTCCTCCAAAGCCAAGAATGATGTTTCTTTGTTTACTTATCATATGAAAACATGTCATCTTGGGTATAATTAATGGCCAGAAAATTTTAGACAAAAGAAAGTGGCTCTTCCCCAGCACGCAGCAAACAGTCTGTGAAAAATCACTGGTGGCAAAAGTTAGAGAGCCAGTTCTATAGCTGGTAGTAGATTCTATTGCCGAGCAGAGTGCAAAGTCAGAGGCCAGCATTGGTGCAGCTTCTGCCTTTAACATGCCCTGTACGGATCTCTACGGAGCAGCACTTCATTCTTCTACAGCAGCTCTTCTGTGTTATTCAGGGTTTGGTTTTCCAGACCACCTATTACCATGTTCGTTGCTTCTTTTGTTCCTCTCCTACCTGCCTGCCTAAAAAAGCATGTGTGACTGCTTTTTTAGTCACATTATTAAAGAGAATATCAGAAAGTGACTATCTATGGTAGGTGACAGAGGAAATCAAAATTAGACTAAAATCAGACTGATATCCATGATCACTTCCATCCCTACTTCCATGCCCATGGAAATTCAAGAGCAGAATTTTTTGTGAACATGTAATGCCAAGTTTACAAAAGGGAGCCGTATCTGAGGCTCTTAGAGCAGAAAGGAATCACCTGGGACACTTTCTAAACTGAAAGCAACCAGCTTACCAGAAATCCCCTGGCCAGGGCCTGCACACTTGCCCCTCCACCATGTGGTGCACGTTTCTGACACCCCTGGACAGCCAGGTCCATGAACAGAAAGACCCAAGTCCTTGCTCTGTGGTTGTTCTGAAAGACATGAGTTTATAACCACCACTACCATATGCTGGAGAGAGAGAGAGAGTGTGTGTGTGTGCAGTGTGTGTATAAGTAACCTTTTTTAATTCTTTGAGGAAAAAAATACTTGATAACATAAACAATGAGTGGCAGGTCATCCTGTCAGGTGTATGTGGTTCTACAGAGCCTTGAATT